>NW_028317860.1:6564232-6869123 GCF_062004578.1 Staurois parvus
TAAGAGAGACCTGGAGCTGTTTGCAAAGGAAGAGTGGTCCAAAATTCCGGGTGAGAGGTGTCAGAAGCTTATTGATGGTTATAGGAAGCGACTGATTTCAGTTATGTTTTCCAAAGGGTGTGCAACCAAATATTAAGTTAAGGGTGCCAATACTTTTGTCCAGCCCATTTTTGGGGTTTTGTGTGACATTATGTCATATTTGCTTTTCTGCCTCTGTTTTATATTTGTTCCAATACATACAAAGGGAATAAACATGTGTATAGCAAAACATGTGTTAATGCAATACCTTTTTTGTGTGAAATACTTGATTTTCAGGAAAAATATCAAGGGTGCCAACAATTTCGGCCATGACTGTATATATATATGTGTGTGTGTATATATATATGCGTGTGTATATATATATATGTATATATGTGTGTGTGTGTGTGTGTGTGTGTGTGTATATATATATATATATTTACACAGGGCAGCACAGTGGCTAAATGGTTAGCACTTCCACCTGGCAGTACTAGGGTTGTTGGTTTGAATCCCAACCATGGCACCACCTGCCTGGAGTTTGCATGTTCTCTCTGTACCTGCGTGGGTTTCCTCCAGGTACTCCAGTTTCCTACCACACTCCAAAGACATGATGGTAGGTTAATTGGCTCTGTCTAAATTGGCCCTAGTATGAATATGTATGAATGTGAGTTAAGGACCTTAGATTGTACGCCCCTTGAGGGTTAGGGACTGATGTGAATGTACAATATATATGTGTAAAGCACTGTGTAAATAGACGGCGCTATAAACGTACTTGTAATAAATAAATATATATACACACACAGTGGATATAACAAGTCTACACACCCCTGTTAAAATGTCAGGTTTCTGTGATGTAAAAAAATGACAATTTCTGAACTTTTTCCACCTTTTTAATGTAACCTATAAACTGTACAACTCAGTTGAACAACAAACTGAAATCTTCTAGGTGAAGGGAAGTTAAAATAAACTAAACTAATATGGCTGCATAAATGTACACACCCTTACACTAATACTTTGTTGAAGCACCTTTTGATTTTATTCAAGCACTCAGTCTTTTTGGGTATGAGTCTATCAGCATGGCACATCTTGGCAATATTTGCCCACTCTTCCTTGCAGAAACACTCTAAATCTGTCAAATTGAGAGGGCATCTCCTGTGCACAGCCCTCTTCAGATCAGCCCACAGATTTTCGATCGGATTCAGGTCTGGGCTCTGGCTGGACCATTCCAAAACTTTAATCTTCTTGTAAAGCCATTCCTTTGTTGATTTGGATGTATGCTTTGGGTCGTTGTCATGCTGAAACATGTTCAACTTTCTAGCAGAAGCCTGAAGGTTTTGGCCAATATTGACTGGTATTTGGAACTGTTCATAATTCCCTTTACCTTGACTAAGGCCCCAGTTCCAGCTGAAGAAAAACAGCCCCAAATATGATGCCACCACCATGCTTCACTGTGGGTATGGTGTTCTTTTGGGTATGTGCAGTGTTGTTTTTGCGCCAAACATATCTTTTGGAATTATGGCCAAAAAGTTCAACCTTGGTTTCATCAGACCATAACACATTTTCCCACATGCTTTGGCAGACTTCAGATGTGTTTTTTTTCCAAATGTAGCAGGGCTTTGATGTTTTTTCTTCATAAGAAAATGCTTCTGTCTTGCCACTCTACCCCATAGCCCAGACATATGAAGAATAGGGGACATTGTTGTCACATGTACCACACAGCCAGTACTTGCCAGATATTCCTGCAGCTCCTTTAATGTTGCTGTAGGCCTCTTGGCAGCCTCCCAGACCAGTTTTCATCTTGTCTTTTCATCAATTGGAGGGACATTAAGTTCTTGGTAATGTCACTGTTGTGCCATATTTTCTCCACTTGATGATTACTGTCTTCACTGTGTTCCATGGTATATCTAATGCCTTGGAAATTCTTTTGTACCCTTCTCATGACTGATACCTTTTAACAATGAGATCCCTTTGGAAGCTCTCTGCGGACCATGGCTTTTGCTGTAGGATGTGACTAAGTAAATGTCAGAAAAGACCTACTAGAACAGTTGAACTTTATTTGGGGTTAATAAGAGACACTTTAACCACTTCTCGTCTGGCCTATGTATGTAAACGGCCGGATGGAAGTAGTGCAGGGGCGGTTGGCCATTTATAAAGTTCTCCCTGCTTGTGCACGCTCCCTGGGAGCGTGCAGCACCGCGATCCGGTGTCCATTGTGACACACTGATCGTTGTACGGGACCTCTATGTGAGGTCCCGATCATGTCATCACGAATTGGCCAATCCATAATCACATGAATAGTAGTAAGCAAGATGTCACTTCTGACATCGCTTACTACGTGTGAAATCTGTGAATGGTCACAGAGATCACATGGTACAAGGCTATTAACAGCCTTGTACCATGTGACAAGCTGTGACCAATCACAGCTCACACAGTATTTCTCAATGTTCTTTTGGGTATGTGCAGTGTGTGCAGCCAGAGAGAAGGAGAAATGATTGCTTTTACAGCCTTTATGGGTGTAAAAGCAATCAGTGTGTAAAAAAAAAAAAAAGAAAAAAAAAAGCTTAATCACCCCCCACAAGTAGTACAGTGACACTACAGCTAGGGTGACCGTATGTTAAAAAAAAAAAAATCCAAAACATAACAAATATAAACAAAATAAAAATATAAAAGAAAAGTTTTGAAAAATGTGTAATTTTTGGTTAAAACTAATTTGGTTTTTTTTTTGTTTTTTTTTTTAGTAAAAAAAAAAAGATAACTGAATAAATTTTGGACAAGATTTATGAAGAAAGATTATTTATTTGCAAAATTTTATAAGAAAGTTTTTTTCAAAATTTTTGGACTTTTTTCATTTATATAGCAAAAACAATAAAAATCCCAGCGGTGAATAAATACCACCAAAATAAAGCTTTATCTGTCTCGAAAAAATGGTAAAAAATTCATATAGGTACAGTGTTGCATGACCGCACAATTGTCATTCAAAGTGTGATAGCACTGAAAGCTGAAAATTGGCCTGGACAGGAAGGGGGTAAAAGTGTCCGGACTGGAAGTGGTTAAATGATGGCAGGTGTGTGCCGACTCCTATTTAACACGATTTTGAATGCGATTGCTTAATTCTGAACACAGCTACATCCTCCGTTATAAGAGGGTGTGCACACTTATGCAACCACGATATTTAAAAATTTTATGTTTACTTAACCCCCCAATAAAAAAAAAAAAAGATTTCAGTTTGTTTATCAATTGAGTTGTACAGCTTGTAGGTCACATTAAAGGTAGAAAAAGTTCTAGAAGGATTTATCTTTGTCTCATTTTTTGACATCTCAGAAACCTGACATTTTAACAGGGGTGTGTGTGTGTGTGTTTTATTTATAAATATATATGCTCATCCTGTTCCTCCATGCACAAAGGAGTGGATACCGGTCTTGCTGATGGGTTAAGGACCTTCTATGGCCCTGTCCATTTCTCCTAGAGTAACTGAGTGTCTCCTGAAATTTCCTCCATTCTCTTGAGACTGTGGTGGGAGACACAGCAAACCTTCTGGCAATGGCACGTATTGATATGCCATCCTGGAGGAGCTGGACTGCCTGTGCAACCTCTCTAGGGTCCGGGTATCTCCTCAAGCTACTAGTAGTGACACTGACCTTAGCCAAATGCAACACTAGTGAAAAACTGTCAGAAAAGATGAGTAGAGGAAAACGTGTCAGTGGCCTCCACCTGTAAAACCATTCCTGTTTTGGATATTGTCTCGTTGTCCATCTAGTGCACCTGTTTGTTAATTTCACTAACACCAAAGCAGCTGAAACTGATTAACAACCCCCTCTGCTACTTAACTGACCAGATCAATATCCCAGGAGTTTAATTGACTTTATGCTATACTCTGATTAAAAAGTGTTCCTTTCATTTTTTTGAGCAGTGTGTATGTACGTATATACTGTATCCCACAGAAGTGAGAGCACTCCTCACATTTTTGTAAATATTTTATTCTATCTTTTCATGTGACAACACTGAAGAAATAACACTTTGCTACAATGTAAAGTAGTGAGTGTACAGCTTGTATAACAGTGTACATTTGCTGTTCCCTCAAAATAACTCAACACACAGCCATTAATGTCTAAACCACTGGCAACAAAAGTGAGTACGCTGTCTGTCTTTGTTGTACTGTGCCATGTATTGTCCCCCCCTATTGTACAGCGCTGAGCAAACCCTTTGGCGCTATATAAACTCGTAATAGTAGTAGTAGTAGTAGTAGTACACCCCTAAGTGAAAATGTCCAAATTGGGCCCAAATTTTCAATATATTGTGTGGCCACCATTATTTTCCAGCACTGCCTTAACCCTCGTGGGCATGTAGTTCACCAGAGCTTCGCAGGTTGCCACTGGAGTCCTCTTCCACTCCTCCATGACGACATCACGGAGCTGGTGGATGTTAGAGACCTTGCGCTCTTCCACCTTTTGTTTGAGGATGCCCCACAGATGCTCAATAGGGTTTAGGTCTGGAGCCATGCTTGGCCAGTCCATCACCTTTACCCTCAGCTTCTTTAGCAAGGCAGTGGTTGTCTTGGAGGTGGGTTTGGGGTCGTTATGTTGGAATACTGCCCTGCGGCCCAGTCTCCGAAGGGAGGGTATCATGCTCTGCTTCAGTATGTCACAGTACATGTTGGCATTCATGGTTTCCTCATTGAACTGTAGCTCCCCAGTGTCGGCAGCACCCATACAGCCCCAGACCATGACACTCACACCACCAGGCTTGACTGTAGTACTCCTCACCTGGTTGCCACCACACACGCTTGACACCATCTGAACCAAATACGTTTATCTTGGTCTCATCAGACAACAGGACATGGTTCCAGTAATCCATTAATGGCCGTGTGTTGAGTTATTTTGAGGGGACAGCAAATTTACACTGTTATACAAGCTGTACACTCACTGCTTTACATTGTAGCAAAGTGTCATTCCTTCAGTGCTGTCACGTGAAAAGATAAAATATTTACAAAAATGTGAGGGGTGTACTCACTTCTGTGAGATACTATATGTGTGTATGTATATACACTATATTGCTAAAAGTATTAGGAGGCTTGCCTTTACACGCACATGAACGTTAATGGCATCCAAGTCTTAGTCCGTAGGGTTCAATATTGAGTTGGCCCACCCTTTGCAGCTATAACAGCTTCAACTCTTCTGGGAAGGCTGTCCACAAAGTATGTAAGTGTGTCTATGGGAATGTTTGACCATTCTTCCAGACGCATATTTTTGAGGTCAGGCACTGATGTTGGACAAGAAGGCCTGGCTAGCGGTCTCCGCTCTAATTCATCCCAAAGGTGTTCTATTGGGTTGAGGTCAGGACTCTGTACAGACCAGTCAAGTTCTTCCACCCCAAACTCACTCATCCATGTCTTTATGGACCTTACTTTGTGCACTGGTGTGCAGTTGTGTTGGAACAGGAAGGGGTCATCCCCAAACTGTTCCCATAAAATTGTCCAAAATGTCTTGGTATGTTGACGCCTTAAGCGTTCCCTTCACTGGAACTAAGGGGCGAACCCCCTGTTAACCCCACACCATAATCCCTCTTTCACCAAATTTGCACTTTGGCACAATGCAGTCAGGCAAGTATCGTTCTGGAAACCATCAAACCCAGACATGTCCATCAGATTGCCAGACAGAGAAGCGTGATTAGTTACTCCAGAGACCACATCTTCACTGCTCTAGAGTTCAGTGGTGGCATGCTTTACACCACTGCATCCAAAGCTTTGCATTGCACTTGGTGCTGTAAGGCTTGGATGCAGCTACTCGGCCATGGAAACCCATTCCATGAAGCTCTCTACACACTGTTGTGCTAATCTGAAGACCACACGAAGTTTGGAGGTCTTTAGCTATTGACTCTGCAGACAGTTGGCGACTTCTGCGCACTTCAGCTTGCACTGACGGTGCCATGACTTTCACGGATGGACTGATTGCACAGGTAGCAACCTATCACAGTACCACACTTGAATTCACTGAGCTCCTGAGAATGACCCATTCTTTCACAAATTTTTGTAGAAGCAGTCTGCATGCCTAGGTGCTTGATTTTATACACCTGTGGCCACAGAGGTGATTGGAACACCTGAATCCAATGATTTGGAGGGGTCTCCCAATACTTATGGCAATATGATGTGTGAAAATCTCCCTCTCCCCCTCCCCCCCTATATCCTTGTGATAGTGTAGATGACATTATTTGCATGCAGTTCATGAGTGATGTAATAAAACGTTATACAATGTATAATGGAATGTTATAAAATAGCAGTTGGTTTCTTTTTAAAGAGTTAAGTGTATCTTCAAGCAAATATTTTTGCTAGAGTGGGGAAGCTTTTTATTGTTGCCAGAGACTTAGTTTGGGAGATATTCCTTCACTTCCTTATTCTACTAATTGTCATCAGACTAGGAAAAGGAAATATCTCCATCAGGGACATAATCTTTTGTAGTAGTTGCCTAAGGGGGGGTTGGACCTCTAAACTCTAAAGGGAGCAAGGGTCTTTCTCTACAGCATGGAAGAGGATTGTGGTTTTTTTTTTTTCTCATACAAACTTGAAGACTTTGCACTCTTTTTTTTGTTTTAATACATCCAGAATGTTTTCAGCTGATTAAGGGCTTGTTTGTACTTGCAATTGGGTGGTGGCAAAAACCTGTGGTGGGGCTGCTTTTTTTTTTTTTTTTTTGCTGCTGAGGGAGGGGCTGGGGGTATACATGTTTTGCCACCCGGCCATGGCAGGAATTATGTGGTTGGCAGCAGGGATGGTGGGTGGAGTCTGCATGTAGGGGAGGTGGTGGGGGGAGCTTTTGCATATAGGGGTGGTATTGGGTGGTTGGGAGTTGGAGTGGTGGGCTGAGTCTCTTGATGTGGGGGTGGTGTTGGGTGTGATAGTTGTGGCAGGAATTGTATCCCCTTACCCATTTGAATCCACTAAAAAAGGCTACTAAAATACAGCATAAGTTATTTTATCAAGTCATGCGGAATTTTAGTAGTGAAAAGCATGCATCATGTTTCTGCTGTCAGCGGGGTTCCCACTGACAGCTGAATGTAAGAATTGCCGGCAATTAAAAAATAATTTTAAAAAACGGCAAGGGATTGCCAAAATTTAAAAAAAATGGGGTTCATCCCAGAATCCATACCGGACCCTTATCTGAGCATGCAGCCTGGCAGGTCAGGAAAGGGGGGCGAGCGAGCGCCCCCCCTCTTAAATCATACCAGGCCACATGCCCTCAACGGGGAGTGCTTTGGGGTAGGGGGATCTCTCCCCCCCCCCCAAAGCACCTTGTCTTTATGTTCATGGGGACGAGGGCCTCTTCCCCACGACCCTGGGCTGTGGTTGTGTGGGTCTGTGGGCGGGGGCTTATCGGAATCTGGAAACCTACTTTAGCAAGGGGGCCCCCAGATCCAAGCCCCCCCCACATGAATGAGTATGGGGTACATGGTACCACTATCCATTCTCAAAACAAAAAAAGGCTGTAGTGTGAAAAAAGACAGGAGTCATTCTTTGACAAGTCCTTTAATAAAAGAATGTTCCCCAAAGTAGATCCAATGTCAATCATGATCCTGCCACCACCGCTCTGAAAGAAAAAGGATTCTGCTCCCGACGCTTCCCCTCAAAATCCATACCAGACCAGAAGGGCTTGGTATGGATGGGAGGGGGTATTCCATGCCGTTTTTTTATTTTTTAATTGCCAACAATTCTTTCTTTTGCATTCAGCTGTCATTGGGAACCCCGCTGACAGCTGAAACATTAATGCATGCTTTTCACTGCTAAAATACCTCATGACTTGATAAAATAATTCATGCGGTATTTTAGTAGCCTTTTTTTATTGAATGTACTATTTTTCAGTGCATTCTGGGCATTTGGGAGGGTCTCCTGAGGTTATCTTTTTAAAACTCTTCTAAATGCAAACGTGCATAAATGCAGCTAAATGCGGTATGAAAACGTGGCAAAACTGATGTTTTTTAACCTATGTCTTCCAGCAATCAGTTTCCATTGTTAAGAAGAGTTTTCCAAACGCCCCGTGTACATGAGCCATAAATTGCAGGGATTTTCTCTCATTTTCTGTTTTTGCCTATTGGACAGGAAGTAAAGTAAAATCTCCCTTCTGGGGCACAGATGGTAAAAGAAAATGACATGTTATAAGGCCCCCCCCCCCTCCTCTTTTTTTTTTTTTTTTTTTCTTTTCAAAATGGGGAAAAAAGTTTTACCTGTAGTTCTACTTTCAATTCATTGTTGCTCTGAGCATACAGCTCTGTGAATGGAAGACTACAAGTCTCATCTGCCCCAAAGTCAGGAGGGACTGGCAGCTCTTGGAGGAGCACAGTGGCAGTCCATTGATCCTTCCTCCGTGACTGAGGGCTGTTCAGGAGGGATAGCCCCCCCCCCCCCAGTACCAGGGAGACACTGATGGTGGTTGCAATGCTTCTTTGGCTCCAATGCAGAGGACTGATCACTGTACATTGATGGGGCTGTGCTGTGTACTGGGTTCAGCTGGGACCCCGAGTTGTAGGTTATTAGTATCTGATCTCTAACCTATAGTTATCCAGAACGATCGATGATGAATCCCCCCCCCCCCCCCCCAATTCCTCCTCTATCCCTGGATGTGAGGATCTGGGCCGTCCTTCCTCCAGTGACAGGGCTGATGTCAGTCCCCCCGGCTTCCCCGGCCGGCACAGTGACAGGGTGGGAGGAGGAGGAGGGCGGCGCCGGGCAGACAAGTGTCACATAGTTGGTGGATGTGTAGCCAGCCAGCCAGGCTATTTATAGCAGCTGTGTATTGACTTAGTGGACGCTGTGTGATGTGTGTAGCCGCTCGGCTGTGGGAGGGCCGGGGGCGGGGTCTGAGAAGACGTAGCATGCTGCACGGGCGGCGGTGGGCTGTTCTCGCCGCGGACGGGAGGCGGCTCGGTATGATAGTAGAAGGGGGCGGAGGATAGGTGGTCGGGTGTTCTATAGTATAGAACAAGGGGAGGGGTGGGCGGACTCTATGGATGGAAAGGGGCGGTGTTGTGTAGTCGGCAGCGGGGTTTGCGGGCGGAGTCTGCATGTAGGGAGGTGGTGGGTGGGTGTGAGAGGGGATTGTGGGCGGAGCTTTTGCATGTAGGGGGCGGTATTGGGTGGTCGGGAGTTGGAGTGGTGGGCGGGGTCTCTTGATGTGGGGGCGGTTTTGGGTGGTCGGGTGTGATAATTGTGGGGGGAGGGGGCGGGTGTCGGTGGAAGATGGCGGCCAGGCGCGCTACTGTGCCGGGCACCTCCACTGTGCCCCCGGCCGGTCGGAGAGGACTGGTGGGCAGCCCTGTTGATTCGGATTGGTTTGTGTTTCCCCGGCAGGACTGTGAGAAGATGTCCGGAAGCGGCATGATGAGGGACCCCCCGGCCGGGACAAGTTCGGGGACGGCTGCAGGAGAGGAGTCCTCTGACAGCGAGGGGGAGCATGAGGGGCCCCAGAAACTCATCCGGAAAGTGTCCACCTCCGGCCAGATCCGCACCAAGGTAAGGCACCGATCACACCTACTGAGAGCGGACACCCCGACCTCGGTGACCCATACATGCTGCGTGTACCCTCCATACACCCCACTGTGTCCGATCTGTCTACACGTGTGTATATGTATGTCATCCCGGGCTGTGCAGCACCATCCTCTGCTATACTACTACTATTACACATGACACACACACACCATCCGCTACTACTGTACATGAGCGCAGAGCCTGGCACTGGACGTGTATACCCGGGGCTCACCTGTGCTGGGTGTTCATGTGTCACTTCATGTCACACCTCTCTACATTGTCATCACAAGTGTGTGTGTGTGAGAGAGAGAGAGGGCTCCTGTCCTGTATGACTATGGTGTGTACACTGACTGTCTGGACTGTACAAGGTGAGGAGCACACATGTCTTAAGGGTACCAGCAGTACAAACATTAGGTATTCCTGGCATACAAAACGTGAGGATGGGCTGTATAGCACTCGCATGTATTTGCTTGAATGTGTGCAGACACACAACATTATTCTAGCTATATTAATCAATGGAGCGTGTATATTTGAGCATATATGCATGTGTGTACATAAAAACACTGACAAAGAATTGAGGATTTTTATTCTACTGATTTACACACAGTGGATGTTTGCGCACCTGTGCGTACAGGCCAATTAAAAACAATGAGCTGTATTGAGGTCGGTGTAAAAAAAAAAAAAATGAAGGCTTCCGTGTGCAAGAGGCCTTTTAATCATTGGAGGTGTTCTTTCTTTCTAAATAACTATATCTTTTTAATTTACTTTTTCTCTAAACCCTTTCTTTTTATTTTTCACTTCTTACTATCTATCTTATCTATATATCCTATCTATCAAATTTTGTGTTGTTCTGTGTGTACACTGGCTGTTGGCAGAGGTTGTTATCCCAAGCAGCACATGGTGTGGACACGAAGCATGTGTGCCTGGGGACTCCAGGTTTGTTTTCCCTGTCACTGCTAGTAGCGTTATTACTACCTGACCATTGACACACACCTAAGGTGATTTGGTGTGAACCTGTATACAGCTCCATGGTGAATGTTCATGCTCAGCAAACTATTCACACTTTGCAGGGGCCATTCTGACATATGAACCCCCATTCACCATCTATGTACAGTGTTTGCCTCTTGAAGCCACTCGTCATCACATTCTTTAACAGGATTTTCAGTGTAATGAAGTTTGGGGATAATTCAGGATAACACATAATAGACTCCCTTCTGTGTGTTCTAGTAATGCTTAGAAAAGGAAAAAGTACAACTTTGTTGCCAATTAACCTGTCTGTAAACAACAGTGCTATTTGTCTTTATCTTTTTTTTTTTTCTTCCTGTTGTCCCATGTGTTGTCTTGGTCAACCCTTTTCTCTTCCTAGCACTTTCCTTCATGTTTCCAGTTTTGGATGGGAAGTAAGGGGTTGGAATGTCTGTCAGTTATTTTTGCTGTGTCCCTATTCAAGATTTCCCTCATTTCCTGTTGTAGAAACAACATTGTCATTAAGAAAGGAAGTGAGAGGAAATGTCTCAATCACAACCTGACAACATTAAACCCACTTTTTCTTTCTCAGAGTACATAAATGTATACATGTTGGTCAGCTTGGCTACGTGGCAGGTTTTTTTTCCCTGTTCCGTGGACAGAATGATGGGGCCAGAGATGGCAAAAAAGTTGACTGAGGATCTCATCTTATCCAAAAAGTTTTACCCAAAGTTGCACTTAAAGTATATTGAACAAGCTCCTTGTCATCCTATAAAGGTGTGTAGGTTCATTGTTTCAGTGTAATCTATAACTGAAGATGGCATTATTTACAAGATGCAGTGTTCTGCCACTGAAACAACTACCGTATTTGCCGGCGTATAAGACGACTTTTTACCCCTTGAAAATTTTCTCAAAAGTCGGGGGTCATCTTATACGCCGGTATACGGCATACTGACACTTTTTAGGGGGGCGGCTGTTTCTTACCTGGTTCCGGTCCCACGACGATCCGGTCCAGGAAGCGCGGCTGCACCTTCAGTTCGGCCACTGGATGTTCGTGCGGCTGCTCGGCTCCGCCTCCTCACCAGTGATTGGCCGCCAGAACTGTAGCTCAGGAAAGGCACACAGGCGGCCAATCACCGGCGAGGGGGTGGAGCCGAGCGGCCCCGCGAAAATCGAGTGCAGGACCAGCAGGTAAGTGGTCAGTGTAGAGGTGCTGCTGCAACCACATATGCTGGCTGCAGCAGCACCATACGAGAACAGGGTCAGCAAGTGTCAGTGGGAGGAATAGTGCCCCATCATTGGTGTCACTGATACCAATGATGGAGCACTATTCCTCCCACTGATACCAATGATGGGGCACTATTCCTCCCCCCCCACTGACACCAACGATGGGGCACTATTCCTCCCCCCCACTGACACCAACGATGGGGCACTATTCCTCCCCCCCACTGACACCAACGATGGGGCACTATTCCTCCCCCCCACTGACACCAACGATGGGGCACTATTCCTCCCCCCCACTGACACCAACGATGGGGCACTATTCCTCCCCCCCACTGACACCAACGATGGGGCACTATTCCTCCCCCCCACTGACACCAACGATGGGGCACTATTCCTCCCCCCCCACTGACACCAACGATGGGGCACTATTCCTCCCCCCCCACTGACACCAACGATGGGGCACTATTCCTCCCCCCCACTGACACCAACGATGGGGCACTATTCCTCCCCCCCACTGACACCAACGATGGGGCACTATTCCTCCCCCCCACTGACACCAACGATGGGGCACTATTCCTCCCCCCCCACTGACACCAACGATGGGGCACTATTCCTCCCCCCCACTGACACCAACGATGGGGCACTATTCCTCCCCCCCACTGACACCAACGATGGGGCACTATTCCTCCCCCCCACTGACACCAACGATGGGGCACTATTCCTCCCCCCCACTGACACCAACGATGGGGCACTATTCCTCCCCCCCACTGACACCAACGATGGGGCACTATTCCTCCCCCCCACTGACACCAACGATGGGGCACTATTCCTCCCCCCCACTGACACCAACGATGGGGCACTATTCCTCCCCCCCACTGACACCAACGATGGGGCACTATTCCTCCCCCCCACTGACACCAACGATGGGGCACTATTCCTCCCCCCCACTGACACCAACGATGGGGCACTATTCCTCCCCCCCACTGACACCAACGATGGGGCACTATTCCTCCCCCCCACTGACACCAACGATGGGGCACTATTCCTCCCCCCCACTGACACCAACGATGGGGCACTATTCCTCCCCCCCACTGACACCAACGATGGGGCACTATTCCTCCCCCCCACTGACACCAACGATGGGGCACTATTCCTCCCCCCCACTGACACCAACGATGGGGCACTATTCCTCCCCCCCACTGACACCAACGATGGGGCACTATTCCTCCCCCCCACTGACACCAACGATGGGGCACTATTCCTCCCCCCCACTGACACCAACGATGGGGCACTATTCCTCCCCCCCACTGACACCAACGATGGGGCACTATTCCTCCCCCCCACTGACACCAACGATGGGGCACTATTCCTCCCCCCCACTGACACCAACGATGGGGCACTATTCCTCCCCCCCACTGACACCAACGATGGGGCACTATTCCTCCCCCCCACTGACACCAACGATGGGGCACTATTCCTCCCCCCCACTGACACCAACGATGGGGCACTATTCCTCCCCCCCACTGACACCAACGATGGGGCACTATTCCTCCCCCCCACTGACACCAACGATGGGGCACTATTCCTCCCCCCCACTGACACCAACGATGGGGCACTATTCCTCCCCCCCACTGACACCAACGATGGGGCACTATTCCTCCCCCCCACTGACACCAACGATGGGGCACTATTCCTCCCCCCCACTGACACCAACGATGGGGCACTATTCCTCCCCCCCACTGACACCAACGATGGGGCACTATTCCTCCCCCCCACTGACACCAACGATGGGGCACTATTCCTCCCCCCCACTGACACCAACGATGGGGCACTATTCCTCCCCCCCACTGACACCAACGATGGGGCACTATTCCTCCCCCCCACTGACACCAACGATGGGGCACTATTCCTCCCCCCCACTGACACCAACGATGGGGCACTATTCCTCCCCCCCACTGACACCAACGATGGGGCACTATTCCTCCCCCCCACTGACACCAACGATGGGGCACTATTCCTCCCCCCCACTGACACCAACGATGGGGCACTATTCCTCCCCCCCACTGACACCAACGATGGGGCACTATTCCTCCCCCCCACTGACACCAACGATGGGGCACTATTCCTCCCCCCCACTGACACCAACGATGGGGCACTATTCCTCCCCCCCACTGACACCAACGATGGGGCACTATTCCTGCCACTGACACCAATGATGGGGCACTATTCCTGCCACTGATACCAATGATGGGGCACTATTCCTGCCACTGGTGTGCATTGGAAGAGGGGTAGTCTTATACGGCGAGTATAGCTCAAACACTAAATTTTAGCAGGAAAAGTAGGGGGGTCGTCTTATACGCCCAGTCGTCTTATACGCCAGCAAATACGGTAAGTATTTATGGAAAAAACAGGAATTATTTAAATTCATCAGGCTTCTTGCACACTGGATTCCCTAGATCTAGTGGGGGGTCTGGCGTTCCAGATCCCAGCACCCCCCTATGTGAACAAGTCTGAAGTACACAGTACCTCTACTCATTCAGCCAAAAATGGTTAGAATGAGTATGGGTGCTATGTCCAGATTCCGATAAGCCCCTTGCCCTGCCCACAGACTGCCACAACCACTGGCCAGGGTTGTGACGTAGAGGCCCTTGTCCTCCTCAACATGGGGACAAGGTGCTTTGGTGGGGGACCCCGCCCGAACGCACACCCTCCCTTTTCATGTTGAGGTCTTGTGGCCTGGTATGTTCAGGAGGGGGGATCGCTTGCCGACCTGCCCCCTTTCTTGACCTGCCAGGCTGTATGCTCGGGTAGTGGTCTGGTTTTGGCATGGGGTTCCCCTTTAAAATTCATATCCGACCCAAAGGGCATGGATTGGGAAAAGGGGGGGGGGGGCACACTGTTTTTATTTTTTTTTATTACTGCTGGCATTTGTTTTTTTTTTTTTTTTCAATTTTTACATTCAGCTGTTAGTGGGGAACCCCGCTGACAGATGACTCATCTGTTGTTAAGGATGGCTTCCTGGCACCCTCTCCTTAACAACCGATGAAAAAAAATCCTCTGCTAAATGCTGATGCACAGAGAGTTTAGTACATGCAGAGGAGTTTAGAGGCAGTTTAAAAAAAAAAAAAAACAAACAAAAAAAACAGCAGCTGTAAAAAGGCCCAGTGTGCATGAGGCCTTATAAGTAGAGGCTGTTTAGTAGTATTTGCTTCAAGATTCTTATGTCTCAGGGACTTTCTCAGAGAATACTATGACAAAAGAATGTTTTATATTTTAGAGTACTGCTGTATTGTGTATTTAGTTAGCTGTGTTACCTTGGCGATGGCTCCATAGTCCTAGCCACCAGACTTGAGTTTATAAATCAAAGCCTCCTAAGGCTCCATCCACACTGGGCTTTAAAAAAAAAAACGCCAGTTCCCTTGACAGAAAAAAACGCTGATAAAGAGCGTTTTTGTACACAGGTTAGGCGAGTTTAGCATTTTTTTCTGCCAGAAAGCTCCAGTAAAAAACGCAAACCAGAAGGGTTTTTTTTCCTGCCGATAAATAAGTCTAAAATATGCCTCTAATTGTCCTAATGTGTATGGACACATAGGATAACACTGAGCTGTTTCTACAGGCAAAACACAACTCCTGTAGAAGTAGCAATTTTTAAAGCCAGTGTGCATGGAGCCTAATAAGTACTTGTGAATCTTTCTTTCAAATTTATTTTTCATTTTTAATGTACTCACCGCTGTAACATTCCTTGGAATTAAACATTTCCGGAAAGGTCTCCCGCATTTTCCTTATCCCCCTGGCTGTGTGTGTGCGCGCGCGCGTGTGTGTGCTTTGTCTCAGTTTTGCGTTCCCTCGCTGAGCATGTCATCTGGAGCATACACACGCCAGCTTCAAGCGGAGGCAAGTGCAATAATGGTGGTGTTTCTTCACCAGCAATGACCCTTTCAAAGATCACTCTACACTCCCTATTCTTGCAGCAAAAACCAAACTCTATTTGTTTTGCTACAGTCATGTGACTGTCAGAGATCGCATGACTATTCTCAGCAATGAGGCTAATTTTGCTTAAACAATACTGTACATACACAAAGTGTATACAGAATATTACCGAGTAACAGCTTAGTTTCTTCTTGGTTAGCTGCCGTCACAACAAAGATGGCGGTGCATTTACAGTACAGCAGCATTTTCAAGCATTCTGAACAACCTAGAATAGAGAGGCTTTTAATACAGATTAACATTATGTAGGGTAAGTGAACATAACTTAAAATACATTTTTTTGGAAGGAAAGATGTGGCGGCAGGGTCTCCTTAAAGCAGTAGTAAAGTCTGTTTGTGTACCTAAAGGTAAGTTTATCTGTAGGTACAGTGAATATCTCCTAACCGTGCACTGCTTAGGAGGTATTTATTCGAGTGTGCTGTCCATTCAGAGCACTGTGCTGCAATCGTGGCTCCCATGTGCATGACATTGTGGCCTAGCTATTCAAATGGCCGGAGCGTGCAAATCTAGAAGACCGGGTGAACATGGAAGACCTGTCAGCAGCGCACAGCTGGAGGGATTCATTTAAGAAGCAAGTCTGTCGTAATGCGCTAGTATGCAGTGCAGGCTAGTACATTATGACATTAACTTGCAGGGGGACTTTTTTTTTTTTTCAATAGTCTCACTTTAAAGTATAAGTTCACCTTCAGAAACATGTTACATGTTCCACCCATTTATAGGGTGGAGCATGTAACATGTTCCCACTGCTGCAACCTCTCCCTGACCCGCTCTTTCTAGTGACAGAAAGCTAGGGTTCTTCTCCCTGATTTTGCTGTTAACTTTTTTTTAAATTGTAATTGTTTCTTCCTGTCATTGTGTAACTGCTTGTAATTTCTATGGGCAGGCAGGCCGCTTAAACTGACAGTCTGCAGGTGTCCTGCATTTCCCCCACGTTCTGCTGATTGTGGGTGCAGGCTCCTAGTAAGAAAAATAAAAAATGATAAATGTACATTTTTTTTTACCTTCAAAAAGATGTGCATTTATTATTTTTGTTTTTACAAAGGTAAACTTATCCTTCAACCATTTCACCACCAGGTCTGTATGTCGTACGGACCTGACAGCAGGGGGTTTTCTGCAGCACGCACTACTGTAAATGCATACGTGGGGGCTCCTATGCGTGTGAAGACATCGATTGCGATACATGTTACATATCACAGTGCATGCCAGATTGAGTGCGATACTTCTAGCACAAGACGTCCTCCGTAACAGTGTCGCCTATAGAAAATATAGGGTACTTAAGTTTGTCGCCATTTCATAGGCGCACACAAATTTAAGGTTTGGCATGTTGGGTGTATATTTATTCGGCACAACCTCATCTCTTATATTTTACCAAAAATTGGGGTAATTTATTGCATTTGTCTGCCCTAAAGTGTTTTTTTTTTTTTTAACTGAAATTTTGCATTTCCTACACCTTTGTGGCAATGTTCGGTGACATAAACAATTGAAATAAGCACTATTTTATTCTCTAGGGTGTCTGCTTTCAGAAAATATATAATGTTTGGGGGGGCTGTTGGGTAGTCTTCAGGTCCAAAATAATTTTTTAAACGTGCAAAAACTGCTCTGGCAGCGAAAGAGCCAAAGTACAGAAGAAAAAAACCTCAAACTCATCTATTGTAACCTAGAGCAGCCTTTCTCAACCAGGGTGCATTGAGCTTTCTTCAGGGGTGCCTTGGCAAAAAAAAAAAAAAAAAAAAAAAAAAAATTGCTCAAAACTTGTATACAAGCCAGCGGGTAGATCAAGCCTGCACGGGAATACTGGTCAATACCAGTGGTTAACCACTTGCCCTCCTGAGGATTTACCCCCCTTAATGACCAGGCCTCTTTTTGCTACTCGGCGCTGCACTAATTCATCTGATAATTGCGCGGTCATGCAATGCTGCTTCCAAACAAAATTTACGTCCTTTTTTTCACACAAATAGAGCTTTATTTCGGTGGTATTTGATCACCTGTGCGCTTTTTATTTTTCACGCTATAAACAAAAAAATACCAAAAAGTTTGAAGAGAAATGATATTTTTTACTTTCAGCTATAAAAAAATATATAGTAAACTCAAAGTTGGTTATAAATTCAGGCCAAAATGTATTCTGCTACACATTTTTGGTAAAAAAAATCCCAATAAGTGTATATTGATTGTGTGAAAGTTATAACGTCTACAAACTATGGTATAAATAATGCAATTTACGCCATTTTTTTGCTATACAGCGCTGCGCTAGTTTAACAGACAATTGCACGGTCATGCAATACGGTACATAAATAAAATTTATGTCCTTTTTGCCACACAAATAGAGCTTTCTTTCGGTGGTATTTGATCGCCTGTGCGGTTTTTTTATTTTTTGCGCTAAAAAAAAAAAGACTGACAATTTTGAGAAAAAAAACAATATTTTGGACTTTTTGCTATAAAACATGTCCAGTATAAAAAAAATTTAAAAATCAAATTTCGTTATAAATTTCTACCAAAATGCATTCTGCGACATGTCTTTGCTAAAAAAAAAAACCCAACACGTGTACATTTATTTGGTTTACGTGAAAGTTATAGCGTTTACAAATGGCGGGAAAGATGCTCGGATTTTTAATCAGCGACTTATGGCAGGACTGTGGCGGACGTTCTGACACTGGGGGGGAACTGACTTGGGGTCACTGACATCCCCAGTGACACCAATACAGTGATCAGTGCAAAAAAAAAAAAAAAACACTGACACTGTACTAATGGCACTGGGGAGGAAGGGGTTAACTTTAATTCATTGAAAGGGTTAACTGTGTGAGGGTAGTGTTTTACTGGGGGGTGGGGGTGTGTACTGCACGGGGACACGCTGATCGGGAGAGAGAAACTCTTCTCTCCCGATCAGCATGTCAGGAGCTGTCAGGGAACTGACAGAAAGCAGAGCTTACTGCAGCCCTGCTCTCTGTCAGTGATTGCCGCTAATCGACGGGACACAGCTGGTAATGACCGGCTGTGACCCGGCGACTGACAGCCGCGGCCGGCGGTGCAGGTAGGGTGGCAGCGCGCCTCGTGCGTGCCCTTTACCTGTTTTGCAAAAGCGTGTTTTAAAACGTGCTTTTGCCCAGCCGTGCCACCCTGCCGCCGTATTTCTACAGTGGCTGGGCGGCATGTGGTTAAAAGTGTATTTGCTTTGGAAGATTAAATCACCTCTAATGTTGGGTGTCCTACATATGTGGATGTTGCTGCGTTATAAAAAACTGAAATTGTTGTTCACATTTTATAATTGGGTGCCTCGGGACTGTCCATGATTTTAAAGGGTGCCTTGACTGACAAAAGGTTGAGAAACACTGATCTAGAGTCTTACCTACCACTATGTGACAGTGGGCTTCGCCTGTAGTTTTGGCACTCGACACCCCGAAATCTTTTCCAGAACTGTTTGCATTTGGAAACTTGCACCTACCTTTTCATGTAAAAATTTTTTTTTTGCTTTCGAAGCACAGGAACACACCAAAAGACTAGACTCACTCTGGGCAGCTGAGCCAAACACAGCAAACCAAAAATGGTGTTATGGATTGTGATATTTATGTCCCAGTTTGAATGTTTGTGAGGTTAAGAGTTTGGGGGGCACACTTTTCAGCGGTACCTTGGCATGGCGATGTGGCTTCATATATATTTGCAGTTCTTTGTAACAAAAACCTCTAAATGTTAAAAAAAGGTGTTGTTTTGTTTTTTTGTTTTTTTTAGCTAGCTGGCCAAGTGCTGGGCCATATTTGTGTTCACAGGTTTTAAATGCACTTTATGTAACCATTTGCTTAAGTACCTTGAGCAGGACATCCTTCTGAGAGAACATATAGCAGTTACTGTACCCTGTGCCTTTTAGAAGAAGACTTTTAACCTTGGAAATGAATAATATTGAGCGGCCATTATAAGTATCCAGTAAGTGGGTTTTCAAAAATAAATTTATCCCAGTGAATACATATTTAAGTACATTGGTCAGCTCCTCGGTCCCAGCCAGCCCTGATTTTAAAGGACATCTTCGGGACATCAGATCTTTGGATCAGGGCAAGATGGTTTGTATTGCTGTGCTTTTCACTTCACTTGGTGCCCTCAACCTAGATAACGTCAGCTGTAAAGTTCAGGCCTTGGCACACTTTTGTACACTGCAGCTTCTTTACAGCTGGCTCAGTGTCAAGGAAATCCCCAGAGACATCTATGTTACTGACAAGTATTTCTGATTGGTAGCAGAGCAGATTTCAGAAGTGTACTTGGAGCTGATCTTTGCAGGGAAAGATCTGTGGAATGAAAGCATACAGGTAAGTTTAAATTACATCATTACACTCTTCTCATCCAATTCAGAGAGTTTACCATCCCCGGAGTTTTCTTAAAGCTTGATTCCACATCAACTGTTAAACATCATTTAGTCCAAATACAGAGATGGGATGTTTTACATGTTAATTCCATTTTGGTCGTTTTGATATTTACACATTCCTGCCTTTCAATGTTGCATTTTAAGCTGAAGTTTAATTTTTTTTTCTATTTTTTGGTTGGGGGGAGGGGTCAGGCATCAGGGACATAACTTAATGAATAGTATCCTGCTTCCAGCAGGCTGCTGTTAACTGTAAAAAAGCGTTCTGTGAATGGGGGAGAGGCTGATGCATGGCAGAATGCTCCCCCTATCACAGAAATTTTTGCATTCTGGGAAAATAGTACAAGGGATTTTGTGAATGGAGGATATGGGCAGAAAGGGAGAATGATTGGCGTTCACTGTATCAGGCGTTAGTTAATCCATGTAGCAAAGGAAGTTAACTGCTGTGAGGAGCCACCGGCATTATGGATGTGAGAATCTTTACAATAAAGTGCTGCCAACAAGATGTAGGATACACTTTAATAGAGGTATGTTATGTCTTTGGTGCTGTATACTGCCCAAAATGTTTAACTAAGCTTCATCTTTATCTAAAAAAAAATCTCATTGTCATAGCCTACTGTATGTTTGGACAATGGAATATCAACAGATTTGTATGCTCTGTTTGTTCATTTGTGTCTGGTACTGCAGCTGTGGTACCCTGGAGAAAGGATGAATCTTTGCAAGTAAATTTGCAACCTTAAGTAGTGAGAGAGGGTTAACCGTGATAGCCCTGAAACCTGCACCTTCAAAAGTTTGAGCAATGGCAACTTCGTATTTCTGGCTTAAAAGATTCTTATTATGCAAGCAGTTGACATTATACCTGCCAATCTTTAGCTAAACTTGGGGACAACATGAAGTCTTAGATTCAGCTAAACCACCCTAACCCTTTGAGATTATTTTCTGCAAGAGGCTTTCAAAACCGCTGCAAAAGCCCAATAACGAGCTGTACAGCACTGTTCTATAAATATCTGACAATTCACTTCCTGAATTTCCATTCCCATGCCATGTTTAACATAAACATTTGATCAGAAATAGTGACATTTTATTTAGGGTTACTGGTTCTTTAAGTCATAGTCTATGTATTGTTTGATCAGTGCATACATAATCTGGTATTAAAAGCCTTCTGCGCAGCTGCTTGTGTTTGTACTTTTCTTTTAAGACTGGTATGGCTTAACAAATGCCAGTATTGGAACTCAGAATTCCCATATCACAGTCTAGCTTTTGTCAAAAGTCTGAACCCGAGTCTAATTTAAGACATATTTAAAAGTTAAATGTAAAAAACACCCACTGTGTTGAACGTTTTGTCATATGTTGGAAAATAACCTTCCCTTGGCATCCCCAAAAATAAAAGCAGCGATTAGCGACTTGCCTCATAATTGCCCTACAGTATAATCGAATATTAGGCAGTTTTCTTCTAACTGATCCCTGACCAATAAAACTACCGACATACAGTAGTGATTACTGTTTTCAAGGTATACTTAACATATTACTGAAATTCCAGAGCTATCATTTTGTATAGTCGATGCTGCTTGAAGTAAGGGTATGCGCGGACCGAAAATTGGCTGACTTTCAGTTTGTGTGTACTGCTGTCCAACAGAAGCTGGTCTAATGACTGGCTTCTGTTGGAACAGTTATACTTGAAAATCAGCATTTGGTCAGCGCATACAGTCATTGGCTGATCTCTGTATTCTACCAAAAGTGGTCCAAGGGAGGTAACTGGTGACAGGGTTATGGGTAGCCAAAGATCACTGATGCACATGGCTACTATAGCGCAAGTTGCTGAAGATGCTGGTTCTGATAGGTGTTAAAATACACTGCATTTCAGTTTGTGTGTGGCCATGTAGCTACAGACCGGTCAATGTGTGCATGGTTACTCGTGTTTACAGTCACAAGCACCTACACTGGGTAGGTGAGCTTCAGAAGTGGACCACAGAGCAATGGAAGAAGGTGGCCTGGTCTGATGAATTCCGCTTCTTTTACATCATGAAGATGTTCGGGTTTGTTGCGTTGCTTACCTGGGGAAGAGATGGCACCAAGATGCACTTTGGGAAGAAGGCAAGCCAATTGAGGCAGTGTGATGTTTTGTGTAGTGGGGTCCTTGCCTCAATGGGTCAGGCCTGTTTTGGCAGCAAAAGGGGGACCTACTCAACATTGGTGGGATGGTCATAATGTTATGGCTGATCTGTGTGTTTGTGTGTTATTGCTCAAAAAAATGAAAGGAACACTTTTTTTTTATCAGAGTATAGCATCAAGTCAGATAAACTCCTGGGATATTGATCTGGTCAGTTAAGTAGCAGAGGGGGTTGGTAATCGGTTTCAGCTGCTTTGGTGTTAATGCAATTAACAGGCACAATAGATGGACAACAATGAGATGACCCCTAAAACAGGAGTAGTTTTACAGGTGAAGGCCACTTATGTTTTTTCCTCCTACTTTTTCGGATTGTTTTTCACTAGTTTTGCATTTGGCTAGGGTCAGTGTCACCACTGGTAGCATGAGGCGATACCTGGATCCTACAGCGGTTGCACAGGCAGTCCAACTCCTCCAGGACATCAATACGTGCCATTGCCAGAAGGTTTGCGGTGTCTCCTAACCCAGTCTCGAGAATGGAGGAGATACCAGGAGACAGGCAGTTACTCTAGGAAATCTGGAAAGGGCCGTAGAAGATCCTTAACCCATCAGCAGGACTGGCATCTGCGCCTTTGTGCAAGGAGCAACAGGATGAGCACTGCCAGGGCCCTACAAAATGCAGGCCAGTGATGTGAATGTGTCTGACCAAACAATCAGAAATCGACTTCACTAGGGTGACCTGAGGGCCCGTTGTCCTCTAGTGGGCCCTGTGTTCACTGCCCGGCACCATATAGCTTGATTGGCATTTGCTATTGAACACTAGAATTGGCAGGTCCGCCACTGGCGCCCTGTGCTTTTCACAGATGAGAGCAGGTTCACCCTGAGCACGTGACAGATGTGAAAGGGTCTGGAGAAGCCATGGAGAATGTTATGCTGCCTGTAACGTCATTCATCATGATCGTTTTGGTGGTGGGTCAGTGATGGTCTGGGGAGGCATATCCATGGAGGGACGCACATATCTCTACAGACTAGACAGTGGAACTCTGACTGCCATTAGGTATCGGATGAAATCCTTGGACCCATTGTCGAACCTTGCGCTTTTGCAGTGGGTCCTGGGTTCCTCCTGGTGCATGACAATGCCCGCCTTCATGTGGTGAGTGTATGCAGGCAGTTCCTGAAGGATGAAGGAATTGATACCATTGAATGGCCCCCAGGATCGCCTGACCTAAATACAATAGAACACCTCTGGGATATAATGTTTCAGTTCATCTGACGCTGCCATATTGCACTTCAGACTGTCCAGGAGCTCAGTGATGCCCTCGTCAAGATCTGGGAGGAAATACCCCAGGACACCATCCGTTGTCTCATTAGTGGCATGTCCCGACATTGTCAGGCATGCATACAAGCACATGGGGGCCATACTAACTACTGAGTAGCATTTTGAGTTGCTGCAATGAAATTTCAGAAAAATGGACTAACCTGCTGCATCGTTTTTCACTTTGAAATTCGGGGTGTCTTTGAATTCAGTCCTCTGTAGGTTAAGTTTCATTTGCATTAATCAATGGGGCATCCTTACGTTCCTAACGCATTCCCCACTCCATATCGATATCCAGCATGATTTTTTTCCCCATTGAGATCTGATGTGTTTCCAAAGTGCTGAAAAATTTTTGTTTGCCACGTGGTTAGTTTTACAGAGGTGTTCAGAAAAAAAAAAAGGCTTTTTGTGCCGAGTTGAAGGTTTCATTATGAAGTCCCGAGGCTAAAATTAAGTATTCAAGATAAAGCTGACAAATTTAGTTTTAATATTGATTATGCATACATGTGTTGCAAGGATGCACATCCTCCGGACCTAGAAACAAAGGAAGTAAAAAAGAATAAAAACAGCAAACAAACTTCCTGAAAGTTTTTTTTCGCTTATGTTACCGCACCCCTCCTCCTGGTTTATGCTGGAGAATACTGTGTCCAAGTAGTTTATTTTCTGATTGACTTCAGCCACCATACCTAGTTTAATCCTATTAATCCTAGATCCTTCTTCCTTTTTGTTTGTTTTTTTTTAAATGAGGATTTAGTGCCAGATTAGTTTTTAGGATTTTTTTTTTCTTAAAAATTTAAGCAGAGGTAATGAAATGATTATCTTCATCATATTAATTAAATATACCAGCCAACAATAACCGTGTTTTCTTTGTCACTCTTATATTAAGCTTTTTAATTTAAAGCCCAACTCTGGTAAAATGTAAAATATCCACTTTAGTGGGGATAAGGCTGCACTGCAAGGGTTAATTACTCACTATTGTATAGGGTTGAAAAGAAACACTTTTACTTACCTGAACCTCCCATCTCCTGGCTGATGGCACTGTCCCTTGGCATCAACACTTTCAATGCAGTGCTTTGGACACTGCTTTGGTCTTGATGGTGTCAGGAACTTAGACCACTAGAATGCAGACAAAAAGAGCTGAGGGAGGACCTAAATCAGAAATTGACCCTTGCAGTGTGGGTGCAACTCCACTGAAAGATATTTTTTTTATTTGCCTGGAGTTGGGCTTTAATAAAATATTTGATTGAAAAATGTATTTTGGTCAGAGATTCTGTCTTTTCTAATTTCTCTTTTACCAAGTCTTTCGCAACCCTTCAGTTACAGTCACCTTGATACATCACAGAAAGTGCTAGCTTCTTTTTAAACACTCTACTAGGTGCATGGTCAGACAGGTAACCATTCATGAATGATAAATGACACTGGCTCTTCGGGAATATGCTGTGTAACCAGAACACAACAAAGGAATGAAGTGAAACTTGTGCTAACCGCAGCCACCTTAAGTCGGCTTTTTTATTGTCAGTTCCTTGTTTCATATTTCCCTATTTTGGTGAACAGACTATTGTTCTAAAAATATTTTTTTATGAACTATAACCTCAGCCTTTATTTTCAGAATGCAAAGATTTACTTCTCTAGACAAGACATTCAAAAATTTAATTGAAAAGTGATATTTAGGCTCCATGCACACTGTCGTTTTTTAAGCTCCTAGAAGCTGTTCGAATAACACTAGCTTCTAGGAGCAGAAAATAAAATGCTATGTGTCCATGCACACTACTTTAGGATATTAGCATTTTTTGAGCTTCAACGTTTAGGAGCAGAAAAATGTTTTCCAGCAGAAAAAAATGCTAAACGCTCCTAACAGCTTTTTTTTTTTCTACATGTACTGTAAAAACGCGAATAAAACATGCTATTACCACCGTTTTTTTATCCAGTGTTTTTTTTAGGTTAAAATAAACACTAGTGTGCATGGAGCCTTAGTGTTTCTAAAGGTTTTTTTGTAAGGAGTTTGAAAGGGTGAAAACCCATGTTTTTTTTCTTTCTTTTCTTTTTTGCAGTCTCCACTGGGGAGATTTGTCACTTTTTTTTTTTCTCCTGATGACCATTTGTCTTTGGGGCATTAAGCGTGGTGTTACTATAAATATTTTACAGTAGTCACTGATACAGGATGCAATGGGTAAATTTTCCAGTGGGGAAACGTGTTTCAGTGACTAAGGGCTTGTTCACCTGTGCGAAAATACCATGTGTTTAAAGTGTTACTAAATCCACAACAGTAAAATCAATCTGTATATACAGTAAAGCATGCTTGTTATACTTGCTGTGGAACCTAAGTGGTTAATCCTCCACATTGTGTTAAAAGGATGCTTGATCCTCCCCTTCTACTGTCCCCAACATATCTCCTGATAAAACAGAGGCTTGAATGCAAGATGCACATGCTCAGTTTGGTGTGTATTGCTAGAGTTTTTTTTGTCTTGGGAGAGTGCATGTGATCAGCACAGGACCAATCAGTGCTGTCCAGAAAGGGGGTCACGGGTCCTGCAGCTTCATAGGGGAGAATGAAAACTCCTCCTACAAGCTTTAACCAGTGCTCTGCTGGACACTGATAGAAGTCACAAGACTGCTGTAACTGCTGATGAGAAAAGGTATTTTGCAGTCATATTTACTAAAATAATTGCATTTCCATGTTCTCTGTAGTGTGGTAGACCAGATATAGTGAATGCAGGCTCCTGGGTTTAGTAACACTTTAAGCCGCATTTCAGCAGTGTTTTTTAAAGCCTCTTAACTGGCGTTCAATATTTGTCATGAATATTACATTGGCCATTACACAGTGCAGTACACAGAGGTGTGATAGTGTTGTGCTGTCCTAAAAATTAAGCCACACATTGCTTTAATGAGGCATTGCAGTTTGCCAGGCCCTTCCATTAAGTTCATGTGTAGCTTGCTGCAACCATTCTGTAATTGCACTTATAGCATTTGTAAAGTGTTAAGCTGGGTGTTGGGGGAGAGGCAGTGGAGATTCATGTATCCCAGAATGCACTAGGAGATGGACAACTAGGACACAGTAGCTCCAGCCATTTCCTGTTTGTACAGAACAGCAGTGTGGTAACACAATTTGCTTCTCTGTGCAGGCAAAAGCATTAACCAGTCAGCAGTACTGGCAGTGCCAGGCAGGAGCAGAGGCATTGAGCATTATTGCCAGTGGAAATGTTTTTAGTGCCAGCAATAGTAAGTGACCACAAGAGACCCTGCCTACAAATGTTGGTGCCAGCAAGTGACTGTGACAATCTTTACACAATCATCTGGAGATGGACCAAGTCAAGTGTCAGAGATCAAAGTATACAAATCCATCTTGCACTTAACCACACCTCCAAAGCAGATAATTTTTTTTCTGCATCATTCCCCCTTTAAGCACTTACCGCTAGAAAAACAACACTTTCATGGGCGTTTGACAAGCTTTCTTGAAGCTGTTTCAACAGTTCAAACACATCAAAAACTATAAGCGTGATAATGAGAGTTGCTTTCTTCTGGCTGGGTGAGGGCTGATTGAGCAGCTAAAATCCAATAGGGTGGTTGTACAGAATTGGATCAATAGATCAACTTCTGTTCAACCAGGATGGCCGTACATGGATTGAAACTCATCCGGTCCATCTGAACCAGCCACATTTCGATCCATGTTTTGCCAGCTTTTAATCAAGTCCATTTGAATCTGTTAGTTTGTCTAAAGCTACCCTCTCCCCAGACTGACAGTGCTGCTTCTTAAGGTGCCACTGTGCTCCTCTGTCCAGAGTGGAGGCACTCTAATACAGGAGGTGTGTTACTGGCTAGATCGCTAGGTGAAAACGGGGAGGGGGGGTGAAAGGGTAAAAAAAAAAAAAAATACAGCCACCATGTCTACTCAATGGTAAGCTGCAATATAATACATTTTTGGGTTTAACGCTTTAATGTGTGTGTATATAGCTACAACCTTTTTGTTTGCAACTATGTGCATTTCTTGGCATATCTCAATAGTTGAGTGCCTTGGGATGAAGTGCAATCCCTTTTACCCATGTTCATATCAGTGTGTGGTGTGTGACATGCACTGGAAGTTGCAACCTCTGATTGCTGTTTATGCTGACCCAGCTCTTCCTTTGCTCCCCTACCTCCTTACATAACCTTTTATGCAGCTGTCTGAGGAAGAGTGAAGAGGAATACTATATAGAATATCACTAGTGACAGTGCCAAGTCTCCTGCGGCTGCTGACGTCGTGTCCAAGATGATGGCGCAATCTTTGGACTTTTTGATGGCTACTCTCTTTTAAGCCATTGCAGTCTATGCTTTACAAAGGTCTTTGTTTAGATTGCTTGTGTAATTGGTAAATTAGAGATAGCTGTAACGAAACAGCTATTTATGAAAGGTTATACTGTAGATCCTAGATCTGTTTCAGAGATCTTTCTTCATTGTAGTTACAGGTTGTCCTGTGTAAAATTAATAAGCTTGATAAATAATGTACTTTTCATTTATAGCTGCCAATGCATTATATAAAGGTGTTTTTGTTTTTAGATGGTTCCTGGTCAGGGTGGTGTATGTTTGCTGTTGTAGTACAAATGCTTACATGAAACCACCAGTAAAGCAAAGTGCAGAAAGTAGCCAAAGAAAGCTTTGTGCTTCATATTATACTTGTCTTGGGGATCTTTTAACCCTAAATAGGGCTCAGTTCTATACAAAATACACTTAGATCTGTGTTATGTTTTCATACCCAAGTTGAACAGTGTTTACATTAGTTTATTATTGTGTCTATCATTGCATATAGTCATCATGCCTGGCTTTCCCCATGTGTCATTGAGATGTTCAACCTTCATGTCGTATCTTCAGATTGTTTGGATGTAACTGCATTATATATAGTAGGCCCATGAAAAATTCTCTGAAGGGTTAGAAACCTTGCAAAAAATATTCTGCTTTTAGTTTCAGGTATGGAAGATATCCCTGTAATTAGCAATATGATGTACTAGAGCAGGGGTCTCCAAACTGCAGCTGAATGAGGCCCTTTTCTACTTTTTATCCAGTCGTTGGGACACTATTATTCCCAATGATATGAGGCATTTTTCTTCCCATTGATATCTACAAAAGAGCACTATTTCTTCCACTGATACCAATGATTGGCTTGTATGCCTCCTATTAATAGCTATGGAGTACTACTCCTCCTACTGACCACCAACGCCATGTTTATCTCGCTGATGCTAGGCCCAGGACATTTTCTACAACCGCTAGCCACAGTCTGAAGGACAGAAAACTGGCCTTTTTTTTTACTTTGAGACCCCCGTACTACAGCAAAAAGAAATGCCTTTTCATAATGGAATGGTCACGCTAAAGAAGAACTCCTGCCACAACAAAGATTAAATATTAAACTTTCAGTACAAAATTTGCAAAGGCATGTAGAATTAATGAAATGTTTGGTCTATACTGATTACCTGACCCCATGATCACAGATGTGGGCAGATATTACTAACAGGATTGTGTAGTTTCAGAAGCTGAAAAGAGGGAGAGACATTGTGATGCTATTGTACAATATATTAGGTCCTGTGTTTACACTAGAATTTAAATGCAGGCTTTCTTTATAAAGTGTGCAAGTGTCTAAATAATAGAGAAGCCTGCTGCCTACTACCACCCAACTGTTTACCAACAGAGGGTGTCACATTCACCAGAGAATAGCCCTGGCCAACTCATTACACCTCAGAACTATTCCTCCTTATTAAATTGGCAGCACTTTACATCCCAATATCTCCAACACACACCCTGCATGTACAGGCCACCAAATTGCCCTACTTTTTTGCCACATCAGGGTTTGAGCACATCAGAGCTCAGTACATTCTTTACCAGACCACTTCATTACTTCTGTAAGAAAGCCTACGCATATAGTATATCCCCATCTCTTCATTCTCCGCAGCACGCCACGTTGTGCCACTTCCTGCTGTAGCTTTGTGAATAGATTCTGCTTCTCCTTTCACGTGTCGTGAACCATTACAGGCCTTTTTGCACTTTTACATTGTTGCAACACTAAAATGTTCTGTGTGACAACCTGACTGGAACAGTGTTTGTGTGAAACCACCTGACCTTTCTTATTGAATGAAGTTCAGTTGCAGGTATTTTGGCGAGAACGCATTGAGAAAGCTTGGTCTTAAGCTAGAGCAGAGTGTGCTCCCTGCCACTTTGATGGACTGAGATTTACAGCCCGCTGTAACCTGTTAAAATGTTATACCCTGAAGTCCCATATACACTTATGTGCATGTTGCAGTGCATGCAAAAATTCACACGCATAGGTGTGAGTAATATGAAGGTTTCCCTTTTGAAAATACACTAAACTGCACAATATAGATGTGAATAAGTCACCTAGAAAGTAATGGGGTATCTAATTGACATACAATTTCACGTAGTAAAATTCATGTATTTTACTGCAGATAAAACAAATTTGACTGAAGGCTGGCTTTACACCTATGTCTGTTTTGTGTATTTTTTTTTCTGTTTTTTGTTTTGTGTAAATATGTTGTCAAGTTTGACCACTTGACCTGGAAGGTTTTACCCCATTCAGTACCTGGGCATATTTTTGCTATTCAGCACTGTGCTACTTTAACTGGCAGTTGCAACCCAGATTAAATTTTTATCATTTTTTTTCTCACAAATAGGTTTTTTTTTTTTTTGGTGGTATTTAATCACTACTGTTTTTTTTTTCTTTTTGCTATAATAAAAGGAAAATTTTGAAGAAAAAATGTTTTTCTTCGTTTCGGTTATAAAATTTTGCAAATCTATCTTCATAAATTATGGCCAAAATGTATTCTGCTACATTTCTTTGGTAAAAACAATCCAAATCTGTGTGTGTGTGTGTGTGTGTGTGTGTGTGTATATATATATATATATATATATGTATGTGTGTATATATATATATATATATATATATATATATATATATATATATATATGTATATGTGTGTATATATATATATATATATATATATATATATATATATATATATATATATATATATATATATATATATATAGCACAGTGTCTAAGTGGTTAGCACTTCCACCTGGCAGTACTACGGTTGTCGGTTCAAATCCTAACCACGGCACTACCTGCCTGGAATTTGCATGTTCTCCCTGTGCCTGCGTGGGTTTCCTCTGGGTACTCCGGTTTCCTCCCACACTCCAAAGATATGCTGGTAGGTGAATTGGCTCCTGTCTAAATTGGCCCTAGTATGTGTATGTATGAATGTGAGTTAGGGACCTTAGATTGTACGCCCCTTGAGGGTTAGGGACTGATGTGAATGTACAATACATATATGTAAAGCACTGCATAAACTGACGGCGCTATATAAGTACCTATAGTGAATAAAAAAAAAAAATAATAATATATATATATAAGCACACACGTAAGACAGTCCATGATAAACAAGGGGCCTGGCAAGTTTTTTTTAAAGTGTTTGTTTTTTTCCACAATATTTTTTGGAAAAATAGAAATATTTTGTTTTTATTTTTTTATACGGGTGTGGGATACTAACCAGGGACAGTATGTAGTTAAAAAAAAAAATACAATATGTAAACATGTAAACATTTTTTTTTTCCCCCTCATTTTAAACTATAGTGACAATATACTTCTCTGAGTGGTGATCAGGGTTTTTTTTTTTTACACGGTTATTCTCAAAAATAGTTGAGTCCACTGTTATATTCAATAGTTTTAGCTGTCAGGAATGGGTTAACATTCATGACCGCTTAGTTACTATTGACATGCCGATTGGCTACAGCTATTCCCATGATACAGGTAGCTAGGTACTTTTGTGATAGCGGTGAGCCAATCAGAGCTTCACAACACTAAGCAAGCAGTCATGAATGGAAACTATTCATTACTTTTTTTTTTGCATTGTGATCATGTGATGGTTATGACCAATTATTGCGATCACATGATACCCTGGCTGCTCATAGTGGCACGATCAGCTGTACCCACAAGGGTCTTGAGATTATACGGCTGTGCACCCAAGGGGGTACGCTAGTGCGCATGTTGATGGACATCGTAGATGTTGCCCAGTCTGACTGTGCCACTCATTCTCAGTAAAACTAATGTGGGTGGGGGCAAAAAGTGGTTTACCAATGCATTACCATTCCAGTCAAAATCTTTGACAAAAATTATTTTGGCTAATGCATGTCAACACACTGAATGTGTATGTGAACTAGCACCATTAATAGCAATTGCAAACCTATGCATGTGTATGTAAAGTGGAGTTCCACTCACCCTGTCAAAAAATAAGTCAGCAGCTACACAAACTGTAGCTGCTGACTTTAAAAAAAAAAACAAAAAAAAAAAACAGCCACTTACCTGTCCCTCGGTCCCGCGGTGTCCCCTGCAGCCCATTTCAGCTTCACGGCTGAGTACCCACTGCGCTGCGCTTCATGAATGGTCCTGTAGTCTTCTGGGATTTGTCACGTGCTAAAAGACTACAGGGAGGGAGGGAGGACACCTTCCGATCACCTAGGCGATTGGAACGGAAGTGGGAGCGGGTAACTGTCAAATTCGGGTGCCAATCCTTGATGGGGAGCAGTCCTTAAAGCAGAACTTCCCCTTTTGGGTGGAGCTCCGCTTTAACACCCATTAACCACTTGACCTCTGAAACTCATTACCCCCTTCTACTTTATCTGGCAATTGCTCGGTCATACAACACTACCCAAAAGCAATTTATATATTTTTTCCACACAAATAAAGATTTCTTTTGGTGGCATTTGATCACCGCTTTTTTCTTTTATGTACACGAAAAATACCTTTTTTCCAAAACTTAAAAAAAACTTTTTTTTTGAAGAAAATAAATATTTTCTACTTTTTTGTTATAAAACATATAAAATAAAATCAAATTTCTTTAGAAAGTTAGACCAACATTTATTTTTCTACGCCTTTCGGTAAAAACCAAATTTTTTTTTTTTTTTAACTTTACCATTGGGGACACTAGTATAGTTCTGATTCTAATCAAGATACTGATATCATACTAGCAATGGCGGTGATCGCCTACTTAGTGTGACTGATAGTGTGGTGGGCAAACCTGGTGCTAACGGACACTGGCTGGGACTGACACTAATTCAGTGATAATACTGTACACTGTATTAATGACTCTAGTTGGGAAGGTGTTGCCATCAAGGGGAAATGAAGGGGTTAACTGTGTGCCTCACAAGTGTAGTGTGTGCTGCTTTTACTCAAATATGGCTACTTTTTCCCCTGCTTTTCAGGGAGAAGAATCAGCCAGATCACTGTTCTGTTTTTGTGTGTTTGTAAACCATTGGCTGACACCTGCTAACAAATGTGTGCTGTATTCAGTCACAGCACAAGTTAACGCGGCGTGCGCATGTATGCTTGAAACCCAAGAAGCCTCACTGTGCCATCCGCTTGTAGTAAATCTACTGTGGGTGGGCGGCAAGTGGTTAGAGGAGCTTCCTCCCTTATAAACATTTCAGCAAGGCCCCTTTAGAAATGGTAATGGCAACTACAAATTCCTATAGATAGATGCTTATCTAATTTTTCTTTTTCTTCCCCATTCTTCTCACATTTAACATTTTCACTAAGGGAAGATGAATTATTCTCCCTTTACTTCCTGCTAGAGGTGATTGTAGCCGTATTAGTGCACTTGCATCAGAAACAATTGAGTAATAACGTGATACTTTTTTTATTTGCACCAACATACAGTTTTAAGGACAAGCTTTCGATGTATGTCTTCTTGAAGGTCCAGGCAGTACTACTTCACAAAGTTTTAGCAGAATGTTCAAAGAAATGTCGAAAAGGGGGGAAAAAACCCCAGAAAGGAACACACACAAACAAATGTACACAGCAATGGTTATAAAACTAGGATTAAACTAGAGATAAGACAGAGCAAAAGCAAAGACTTGGGGGGGGGGGGGCAGCACTCACAGAGGAGGTTGTAAAAAACTGTTGGATAATGAGTGAGGAACCCTATGTCCAAAGTAAGGCCATTATCTCTTGTGTCACATAGAAATATCATTCTTAGTTCAAAAGTTTTCCTTTCTTGAATAGTTTTGAAATTTAATTTTAACCACTTCCAGACCGGACACTTTTACCCCCTTCCTGACCAGGGCAATTTTCAGCTTTCAGCGCTATGACACTTTGAATGACAATTGCGCGGTCATGCAACATTGTACCCAAATGAATTTTTTACCATTTTTTTGAAACGGATAAAGCTTTATTTTGGTGGTATTTATTCACCGCTGGGATTTTATTTTTTTTTTGCTATGTAAATGAAAAAGTCCAAAAAGTTTGAAAAAAAGTTTGTTTTTTTTTTAATAAAATTTTGCAAATAAATAATATTTCATCATAAATCCTTGCCAAAATTTATTCCGTTATCTTTTTAGTAAAAAAAAAAAATCCAAATTAGTTTATAACCCAAAATTATAATTTTTAAACTTTTTTTTTTTAAATTTTTATTTTATTTTTTTATATTATTATTTTTTTTTTTACATACTGTCACCCTAGCAGTACAGTGTCACCATGGTGGTACTGTACTACTTGTGGAGGGTGATGATGATTTTTTTACACTGATTGCTTTTACACCCATATAGGATGTAAAAGCAATCATTTCTCTTTCTCTCTGTGTGCATTCTTGCGCTCATTGAGAAGTACTGAGTGAGCTGTGATTGGTCACAGCTTGTCACATGGCACAAGGCTGTTGTGAATAGCCTTGTACCATGTGACCTCTGTGATCATTCACACATTTCACACGTAGTAAGCAATGATGTCACAAGTGACATCTTGCTTACTACTTTGCATGTGATCACTGATTTGCCAATCAGTGATCACATGATTGGGACCTCGTACAGAGGTCCCATCCGACGATCGGTGTTTCACTGTGTCCGGAGGACACAGCAGGCACCGGATCGCGGTGCTGCGCTCTCCGAGGGAGCGTGCACAAGCAGGGTAAGGGGAAGCCATTTATAAACGGCCACCCGACCCTGCACTGCCACCGTCCGGCTGTTTATATGCAACGGCCGGTCGGGAAGTGGTTAAGAACTAAAATATTGAGGTCTTCCATAGTGTGGTCCGGTTGTGCAAAATGGTGTCCCACAGGTGTGCAGAAGTCATCTTCTTTATGTTCCTTGATGGTATGTCTGTGCAAATTCATCCTTGTTTGCAACCTGTCTTGTTTCGCCAACGTACGATCCTTTGCTACATTTTCTGCACTGGATAAGGTACACAACATTACTGGAGGTGCAGCTGTATGATCCGGAGATATTGAAGATCCCTTTTGAGTGTCTGACACTTTTTGATGGATTGATTTGGTTGCACAGTTTGCAGCGTTTCTTATTGCAGGGTTTGCTTCCATTATTTGTAACAAACTAATCAGTAGGAAACTTCCTTCTGATTATGATATTTCTGAGGTTGGGGAAGGTTGTCTGAAAGCTAGTATTGGGGGTTGCTGAAATATATCTTTCAGAGTTCCATCCTCTGTTATCATGGGTTGTAAATCTGTGATTATTTTTCTTATTCCTTCTAGTGCTGGGTTGTATGTGGTTACTAGAGGTACACGGTTGTTTGTTTTTTTCTCCTTGTACTGAAGTAGGTTTTTCCTTTGTGTTCTCAAGGCTGTGTTTATGCTGGTGTTGATAGTTTTGTCCTTGTAACCTTTCTTATGGAAGGCGTCTGCTAGTGTCCCGAGATGTTTATCTCTGTCTCTTGGGTCAGAACATATTCGGTGATATCTAATGGCCTGACTGTGTATGATGGCACGTTTCGTGTGTTGGGGGTGGAAGCTAGAACTGTGCAGGTAGTTGCATCTGTCGGTGGGTTTCCTGTATATTGAGGTGTGAAGCGTAGCATCCCTGATGTATACTGTGGTGTCTAGGAAGTTGATGTGTGTTTGAGTATTCCATTTTTAGTTTGATGGTTGTGTTGATCAATGAGTAAAATTGTTTTAGGTTTTCTTCCTCTTCTGTCCATATGATGAAAATATCATCAATGTAGCGATAGTATCTGTATGAATTTTGTTGCATGCTGTTCAGGAATTTTTCCTCCAGGTCAGACATAGGATTCCTCACTCATCCAGCAGTTTTACAACCCCCTCTGTGAGTATTGTCTCCACCCTTTGCTGTTGCTCTGTCTTATCTCTAGTTTAATCCCAGTTTTATAACCATTATTATACAGTATTTATATAGCTCCAATAGTTCGCTCAGCGCTGTACAATGGGAGACAATACACGAGACAGTACAATAACAATACAATGCGATACACGAGGGGTTCGAGACCCTGCTCCTTGGAGCTTACAATCTAGGAGGGAGGGGATAGTGGTACGGGAGGAAAAGCTGTAGGGGATGGAGTGGTAGGAAGAGTGGAGGAGATAGGCAATTATCAGGGGGCGGGGTAGGATTCCCTGAAGAGGTGGGTTTTCAGGGTGCGCCTAAAGGAGAGAGTAGGTGATAGTCTGATGGATTGGGGTAGGGAGTTCCAGAGGATGGGTGATGTCCTGGAGGCGGGCATGGGAGGAGGAGACCAGGGAACTAGAGAGAAGGAGGTCTTGTGAGGAGCGGAGAGTGCGTTTTGGGTGGTATTTGGATATTAGGTTGGTGATGTAGTTTGGGGCAGTATTATGGACAGCTTTTTACATCAGTGTTAGCATTTTGAATATGATATCCATTGCTGTGTACATTTGTGTGTTTCTTTCTGTTTTTTTTTTTTTTCCCCCCTTTTCGACATTTCTTTGAACATTCTGCTAAAACTTTGAAGTACCGTATTTTTTGCTCCATAAGACGCACCTGACCATAAGACGCACCTAGGTTTTAGAGGAGAAAAATAAGAAAAAAAATATTCTGAACCAATGGACTGCAGACACAGTACAGGGGATGACCTTGAAGAAGGGGACATACCCCGAAAGCTTGTCCTCAAAATTGTATGTTAATGAAAATAAAAAAAGTATCACGTCAGTACTCAATTGCTTCTGTTCCCTTTCCTTCCTGGAACTCTGCCTAGAAAGCTGTGGCTGCCTCCTGGAACATGTGACAGACTCCCAGGATGCAGCTGTGAGGCTAGGGTGACATCACCAGTGCCTCAAGAAACCAGGAAGTGGAAAAACGGTAATTGTAAGTAAAATAAAAAATGTTTACCTAATGTAAGATAATTTCATATCCATATACAAAGCGGTTTACTGATGTGACTTTTTTAGTGAAGGCTCTTTTTAAAAATCTGTAGGCGTGAATGGGCTATAAAACCGACCATACGCAGGAGAGAGATTGTCATGCTGTACCTGAACGCCGGAGTGTGTGTATGTTTACTATTACCATGTAATGGCTATCAGATATGACAAAAGAGAAATGTAGGAGCCTGGAGGGTAGAAAGACTTAAAGTGATTCATCATGCTTTGGTGATACAACATTGACAAATAAGTCTGTCTGTATGACATACAGGATAATTGCTCCAAATTTATGGAGCAGTGAATGTGTTTGTCAGGTGAAGGTTTAAAATTTGGAAACAAATAATTGTTCATGCATGTCAAGCTATACTCATCAAATTACCAAGGTTTCTTTCACATTTATACTTTTTTAATAGTGTGCCATCTTTCTTGTCCTTTAAAAACATTTGTATAATAGAGAGTGGAGTTTTTTTTTAATGTAATTGTTTTATGTTATAAATATTTGAAAGTTAATAATGCTTTTGATATAAATGCTGGTTTGTTCACATCAGCCAACCTACGAGATTCACAGAGTAATACTGAACAATGAGAATCCTGACCTCTTAGAGGTTGCCCTCTCACCCTCTCGGAAAACCACAGCCTGCCAGTTGTTACTATCATGCAATTTCCGGAGCCTGAAGTCAGTTGATGCTGTAAACCTTATAGACTGAACTTTGTGCAGGCTGAATGTCCAAATTCCCTGTGAGGCTTACAGTATATCTTGAGACTGTTGCACTTCTACTACAGTATATATGTGTGTGTGTGTGTATGTATGTATGTATATATATGTATACTATTTTGTGTATTGGGCTTTCATTTAGTTGTAAATGGTAACAGATATTTCCTGATTTTATTCTTTATTTTTTTTATCACCGTCAAAAGAAAACTGGCTAAAAATATTAAATATATATTTTTTAATTCCGCTTTATATTTCTTGCTATTACCATAATTTACCACCAAAGAATAACCGAAAATCTCCTGCTCCTGACAATCGCAGTGATACCACATGTGTATGTTAGTTGTTGTTTGTATCCATAGTAGGGCCCAGAAACAATTGTGAGCAAAAAAAAAAAATTCTACACAAAATATACAGACCACGATTTTGACCTTTGACCCAAGTACTAATCCTGGCACTGACCCAGATCAAACCTTGATCTAGCAATTTTTTTTCTTTATTTTATACACTTTTGCTTGTTTACATCTTCCTCTCCTGCATGAAGAGAAATATAGATACAATGAGTGTGCAGCTGCTCTCACCCTTAGCATGTTGTTGCCCCGAGGAGGGCAGCATTACAACTTTAGATGATTATTGCATGTTCTATTGGTTTTAGCCCTCCAGCATTATTGCTGGTCTTATGATGTGTTTTGTTGTCCAATTTGACAATCTCTATTTGTTTATGTGCATGTGTACCTCAGCTCCTGCATGGGCATAAGGTATGCCTGTTTGTTCTACGGAAAACAATAAACTTTATTGAAACAGAAAAGTAGAAGACATACTCTCCTTTCCAGAGGCCTATGTCTCTTGCCTTTCCTGTGTTTCCAGTGCTACATTCATTGAATATTGCTGGGAACATGCAGCTACATAGGTCAGTGACAACTTTTTTTTTTTTTTTAAAGCTCATTTACTGCTTGCTAATAATATACTGTAAGTGAATACTTGAATGTTAACCACTTCATATGACGCCCGTCTGCACGCATTTTACTAGAGGCTGGGAGGGACTCTCGTCGATCTGGGAGGGCATCATATGACATCCTTCCTGAATCACGCCTTGCGCGTGCCGACAGGGCCACGCTGTGGCGAGAACTGTCCCCGGTTGTGTACCTCGGAAACGGCCAATGACAGATCTGTGTACCGTTGCCAATACCATGTAACCTGCTGTCACCAATCACAGAAGGTCATATGACTGTTGTATACAATGGATGGCATGAAAGGAAGCCATCCATTGTTTACAAGTGTGTCTAGCTGTGAATGGTCACAGTGATCACATGCACAGGATGGGCCAATCACAGCCCATCTGTGCCATGTGATTAGCCGTGGCTAATCACAAAAAAAGCTGAATGAATCGATTTCATTCAGTTAAATGCTTGCTTACAGCAAAGAAATTATTTGCTATAAGCAATCAAATTGTGTAAAAAAAAAAAAAAATTACTTTGGTCATAGTTTAATATGAAAAAAAAATCTTAAGAAAAAAAATGTAATAAAAAATAACAATTGAATAAAAAATGTATCCGTTTTTTTTTTGTACTGTCACCAGTCAGTGTCCCTGATCACCGCCACACAACTTCAAAAAACTTGCCATGCCTCTTATGAAATGCGACGGACTGTCTACTTTGCAAAAAGGGGTCATTTGCGGGATATCTGTACTGTTCTGACATTTTGGGACCTCAAGAAATTAGATTGGCTGTCAGTACTTCAGGATTGATTTATTTTCAGTTATATCTCATAGTTTGTGAACTCTATAACTTTCCTACAGACTAAATAATAAATACTGATTTGGGTTATTTTCACCAAAGAAATGTAGTAGAATACATCTTGGCCTAAATTTATGAAGAACAATTATTTATTTACAAACTTTTAGAACAGAAACAAAGAAAACATATTTTTTTTCAAAATTTCCAGAATTTTTTTTTTTTTTGTTACCGTATTTTTCGCTCCATAAGACGCACGTTTTTCCCCCCAAAAAAGGGGGGAAAATGTCAGTGCGTCTTATGGAGCGAATGTAAAGCATCCGGTCCGGTATTTCTGCTGCCACCATGTCGGAATATCGGGCCGGCCACTCAGCTCTTCTTTCCTGCAGGACCTTACCTGTTCCTGGCTCCAGCGATGCACAGTCTTCCCGCGGCGGCTTCTGTGACAGCCGGGTGCTCACTGCACATGCGCGAGAAGCGCTGCGCTTTGTGAATGGTCCGGCGTCTTCTGGGACACATGACAGGTCCCAGAAGACTCCGGGCCATTCACAAAGCGCAGCGCTTCTCGCACATGTGCAGTGGGCACCCGGCTGTCACAGAAGCCGCCGCGGGAAGAAGGAAGGACAACACCACGGAAGTGGGAGCAGGTACCTGTCAAATTCAGGTACCCGCTCCCCCTCCCTCCCCAAAGGTCTGCAGTCTCTGGTAATCTCCTTTACTGTCTGCAGTCTCTGGTCATCTGTACTATGTCCGCAGTCTCTGGTCATCTCCTGTACTATGTCCGCAGTCTCTGGTCATCTCCTGTACTATGTCCGCAGTCTCTGGTCATCTCCTGTACTGTGTCCGCAGTCTCTGGTCCATCTCCTGTACTGTGTCCGCAGTCTCTGGTCCATCTCCTGTACTGTGTCCGCAGTCTCTGGTCCATCTCCTGTACTGTGTCCGCAGTCTCTGGTCCATCCCCTGTACTGTGTCCGCAGTCTCTGGTCCATCCCCTGTACTGTGTCCGCAGTCTCTGGTCCATCTCCTGTACTGTGTCCGCAGTCTCTGGTCCATCTCCTGTACTGTGTCCGCAGTCTCTGGTCCATCTCCTGTACTGTGTCCGCAGTCTCTGGTCCATCTCCTGTACTGTGTCCGCAGTCTCTGGTCCATCTCCTGTACTGTGTCCGCAGTCTCTGGTCCATCTCCTGTACTGTGTCCGCAGTCTCTGGTCCATCTCCTGTACTGTGTCCGCAGTCTCTGGTCCATCTCCTGTACTGTGTCCGCAGTCTCTGGTCCATCTCCTGTACTGTGTCCGCAGTCTCTGGTCCATCTCCTGTACTGTGTCCGCAGTCTCTGGTCCATCTCCTGTACTGTGTCCGCAGTCTCTGGTCCATCTCCTGTACTGTGTCCGCAGTCTCTGGTCCATCTCCTGTACTGTGTCCGCAGTCTCTGGTCCATCTCCTGTACTGTGTTGCGGACACATCTCTGGTCCATCTCCTGTACTGTGTTGCGGACACATCTCTGGTCCATCTCCTGTACTGTGTTGCGGACACATCTCTGGTCCATCTCCTGTACTGTGTTGCGGACACATCTCTGGTCCATCTCCTGTACTGTGTTGCGGACACATCTCTGGTCCATCTCCTGTACTGTGTTGCGGACACATCTCTGGTCCATCTCCTGTACTGTGTTGCGGACACATCTCTGGTCCATCTCCTGTACTGTGTTGCGGACACATCTCTGGTCCATCTCCTGTACTGTGCTGCAGTCCATTGGTTCAGAATATTTTTTTTTCTTGTTTTTCTCCTCTAAAACCTAGGCGCGTCTTATGGCCAAGTGCGTCTTATGGAGCGAAAAATACGGTAATTTAGCAAAAAATAAACTCAGTGATTAAATACCACCAAAAGAAAGCTCTAGTTGTATGAACAAAATGATAAAAATGTAGTTTGGGTACAGTGTTGCATGACCGTGCAATTGTCATTCAAATTGAGAGCGCTGAAACCGAAAATTGACCTGGGCAGGAAGGAGGTAAAAGTGCCCGGTATTGAAGTGGTTAATATCCTGGTTATTGGGTCAATGTAAAGTCCAACCACAGACTAAACTTTTTTTTTTTTTTTTTTTTATAGTGGGGGACCCTTGTCTAAATGTTGTTGTGTCTGTTCCCTTTGGTAAACTTCCTTTCACTTATTATCTTGGTGAGATGGTGTAATGGTTGGAAACTATAAAAGATATGTGGACACCAATAAAAATGTCGTTTTAGTAGAGTGGTGGAAATCTTCACTCAGGATTTTCTGGGGTTTTTACTCCCCTGTTCTGTTGCCATTTATTTCCTCTTTTCCTGCCTGGGTGTCACTGGAACAAAGAGTAAGGGAGGAAATCTCATTGGATTCAAAGACGGTGAGGCAATGGTAAGGTTTTTTTTAACTCCAGGCTAAACCTTTTTTTTTTTTGTTTATTTTTGTTTTAGTTTTGGGCATAGTGAAGAGGGATTAGAACAGCTGTCATCCACAAAGAAACAAAAAAATTGCAGTTGTGCTTGACACCTATAATGGGTATGGACAGGAATTGGCTTCATGGAATTTTAATGTCAGGGTCGGTGAGTAAATATAGTGATTGGATCCAGGCTTGTGCTGCCTTGTTCGTGGAACCCCACTGACAGCAACTGGGGAAGTCAGCTGGTAGAATTAGCTGGGTTAAGAGTCCAGTGTAAAGTCATGGGGACAACACTAATAAGTTTTAACAAGCGATTCTCCTGGTTGAAGCACTCATTATGGCCCACTATTTTGGTGCTAAACTCCCTGTTCTCGGCACTGAATAGGGACATGATTTATTTATTTATTACAGGTACTTGTATAGCGCCATCAATTTACATAGCGTTTTACATTACATATATATTGTACATTCACATCAGTCACTAACCCACAAAGGGAATACAATCTAAGGTCCCAAATTCACATTCATACATACACATACTGGGGCCACTTTAGACAGGAGCCAATTCACCTACCAGCATGTCTTTGGAGTGTGGGAGGAAACCGGAGTAACCGGAGGAAACCCACGCAGGCACAGGGAGAACATGCATACTCCAGGCAGGTGGTGCTGTGGTTGGGATTCAAACCCACGGCCCTAGTAATGCCTGGCGGAAGTGCTAACCATTTAGCCACTGTGCTGCCTATATGATTGGCCAATTGAGCTTCCTCATACTTTCCATTATCTGAGATAAAGATTCTGCTCTCAGGTTAAGAGTTGATTTGTTCCATATAACATACTTGCATAATTGTAGTTTATATTTTGTAACTTATTTATGCAAACGTCTTAAAATGAATGATATGGGTATATTTTTATGATCTGTGCCAGTAATAGTTGTGTTCCTGTATTCTAGTTAATTCTTGTTTGCTAAGTGTGTGCTCAGTTAAGCACTTTTTAGTTTGCTTGATGGAAGACAAGCTGGTGCTTACAGTGCTTAACCATGGATGTGCAGATTGCCTGGTTTCTTACTGCCTTATTTACTTACAGGGCCTTTATTTCCGTGATGAATTGGAAAGGGAAAGATTTGGGCCTGTAGATGGTGGCGTAGATAAGGACTGAAAACAAGCTATTATCTGTTTCATTTTCTGGCAGTTACAATTATGGAGGAAATGACTGGTTGTCTTTACCTTACTAACAGTGCAATTTACCATATTTTATCATTGATCACATCTAATTACAAACCGTGTCTGTTTGAACTCTAAATGGTGTAAAAGCTTGCTTAAAAAGGACTGCATTAATGGACATTAGGAAACTGTAGGAAAATTTAATTTTCTAATTACATTTGCTGTGCAGATCAAATATACACAAACCAGATTTAAATGTCAGATGTCAAATTCAATTTAACTGCATATACATTACTTGCCTTTTGTGTAAAGCACCAGATTTGGGCTCAAGCTCACAAATTTGGTGTTCCTAATAAATCTCGCTGCAGATGAGATTTCCTAACTTGACTTTTTCTCCTCGCTCTGAGCCTTGTTCCTCCCCATTTTGGTCCTTTGCCAGTAATCTTCGGCATGCAGAAGCTGGCTCTTTCCTTTTGCCTTTTCCATAAAGCACTTGGGTACTGACAAGCGTTCCATGCAGAGCTCCGAACTTGGGGCTTATGTAAATGTGGGATCAAGCTATCCTTTTCTGGAATTCTTCCTCTCAGACAGTAAATGTTTGCCTTGAGGTACGTATTTTGGCTTCACCCCTATCAGTAATAGAGTGCTGTACAGCGTTCACAAATTCTGAACTTTCTGGTGCAATTTATTCTTTAAATATGTTTGTTTAAAAGTAGGGAGATTCGTTTCCACTTTCTAACCAACGTGCACTTTTCAAGTCTGCGGGTTGTTTGCCTTCTAATGATGCTTCACAAGTAGCATTACTAGCTGAGAAATGTCCCTGTAGAAGTCTGCAGAGGAACAGTTGTTTCTTGTTTACTTGATACAGTGTAGAATATTTTAGTACTACTATTTGCAAATGACATGTATATTCTAGATTGCAGAACATTTTACGAAAACTTCCAATCACATGTTTATAGTTTAGTAAAAGGAGGTGAGTACAGTTTTTCAATCAGCAGAATCTGTGTTAGTGAAATCAATTTGGTATATATGTATAGCAATATGCATCCTTGAGTTACTTGCTGCACATAAGTAATACAATTGGACTTCGGATACAACAATGCCAACATACCTGCTATGAGTATGGCAACTTTAGTTTTGTTTTAAACCTGCTGAGAATATACAATATAGAATGCTTACATGTTTGTTTTTTTTTAATGATACCAAAATAGGTTGAAATAATTAGTGATGTTAAGCTTAATTAGTAGTGTTTCTTATTGCTTTATAGGAAGTTTACTTTTTTTATTACCCCTTTAAAAAAGATCATAGCTTTATTTGTTTTTTTTCCCCCTTTTGAATTTACTCAGAACACTTCCTAAGGGGCATTTGCTAACACATGGGAACTTGGGAAAGGCTTTGCTTGTATATACATAATGCAAAATGCAAATGATCATACTGCTGTTTTAAAGTATAGGTTTCATTTGCTAATATAAAGCTAACCACATGATTTGTAAATGAAATCAGTAAGGCTATTTACTTTATCTTTCTATGCTGCAAGTTTGTCAGTTGCCAATGTGCATTACATGTGCTACTCTAGCAAAATGTCTAAACTTTCTGCTCTTGTCGTACAAAATTTATACAGATTTAAAAATATATTATGTCATTGGTAAAGGCACTGCTTGAAAGCAAGTTTAATAGTCATGAAGTGGTATCCTTTAACAAGTATATGTATATATCTGTTATGTATAGAATGAAGCTGAACTCCATTTCTACTTTCAGTCTTGTCGGTTGTACAGCCCCTCTCATGTACTGAAATTGCTGATTTTGATTTCAATGTAAGCTACCTGCAGGGTGCATTTAGAAGCTGCAGCATGTCTGGGAGAGCCAGCCATATTTTTTGGCTGCAGGATGTAAAGATTCTTCTAGCCTTTTCCTCTCCCAGACTTATTTTCCCTGGCCTGTCCTGTTCATTGATTTGAATTTCAGTTCTTTCACGCATGCAGGCTCAGCCACACGTATGGGCATTACCTGGAAGGTCTTCATAAAATGCAGCTTGCCTTTGAACGGCTTCTCCAGACTGACATTCACCCATCAAGACGTTTTGATATTTACATAACTCCCCCCAAGAACCTGGAACACGGCTTGCATTAGGGCTGAGGGCTCTTGAGGGTACTATCAGGACTAGGTGCTGAGATGTTTTAAGGAACCTATATGTGGCATCCTGTAGGCCCTTTCCACCAGACAATGATCATCCTGCATTGCTTAGAGAATTGCCTCAGCAGTGCCACAGGCTGATTGCCTATATGCATTGCCGCATTGATTCGTTCATGCAGTAGGCTAGTTGTAAGCCGTAATCATCAAAATTAAAAGAAAGAAATGTTTGAAATATATCACTCTGTGTGTAATGAATCTATATAGTTTGAGTTTCACTTTTTGAATTGAATTACTGAAATTAACTTTTTGATATTCTAATTTATTGAGATGCACCTGTATTTACAGTATATAAGTAAGGACATAGAACTATGCAATGATCTCTAGTGTCCTGATGGCAGGTCCTGCAGTCTGTTCTTGGGATACTTTTTGGTGTTTACTAAAAATCAAATTTTCTCCTTTTGGGGGATGAAGAACAATATACCTTGTCTAAAGCAGGCTGTCAGAACGATGTTGGATGTTCGTTCTTATCCCAGGTGGACACAGAGCGATGGAAAGTGCACATTGGACAAGCTGCCCATACAGTGGTATGCTCAAAGTCAAGAGTACTGGTTAAACCGTACTTTAGGCAAATCTAAAAACACACCCTCATGTATGTTATTCATTCATGAAACCTTAAAAACCGCTACTAGAACTGCCCAAAAGCTAGTGTTATGTTACCTTCTCACAATCCCCTGTAAAGTGTAGACAAAGAGTTGAAAGTTATAGACCATGAACCAGTAAGGCTTTACTATATTGCTCAAGGCTTTCAGTTGGTTTTTATTTATTTACTTTTTTTTCTTCAAGCAGTGGAAACTTCAGGGGGTTAGGTTAGGACTACTTTTAGGAAAAGGAGAGTGCAGAGGACCACACTTGTAGCCCATTGGCAGTCAGTTTACACTGGAAGCCACAAGGCAGAGATGGGTCAGTAATACCTGTGGGGCGAATCAGATGATTGACTGACAGCTCCACTCTGCTCTGCAAGGTCTGAAATAATAGAGCCATGTGATCTGCTACAGCTTGGCCCTGCCCCCAACTCAAGCTTAGCTGGCAGCTTAGAGATCTGTAGCACACAGTATGCCATGGATAGACATGGCTTATCGAGTAGAACTAGAGCATATGCACTGTGATGGCAAGTAGAGGCTCTTTATAGCCCCAGATCGTTGCCACCAATGGAAAGAAAGGATGAATGACTGACAGGATCAACAGTTAATCTATAATGTTGGAAAGTTTTAATACACAAAGGCCACAGAAACACTGTAAAAATGAGTGGGACAATTGTACTTTTCTGTGCCTTAGCCCTTTGTGGTTAAAGCACAATATTGTGTTTCAAAACTTGTAATTCCACAATAATTGTATCCCATCACAGTTAGAAGAAGAAAGCTCTACAGTTTTGCAATAATACAGTCCATGACGTTGTGATATGTAATCAGATGTGTGTTTGATATTCCCCCCTTCATTTCTGTGAACCCCTTGAATTTCAGCTAGATCCTGATTATTATCCAGACTTCTATTTAAGGAAGTCGTAAAGTCATGGAAAACGACTAAAAATAGTAGCAGCTAAAGCTTTTTATCCAGCTAGAGACACTGAAACCTTATGTTTTCTTGGCAGTCTAGGATAGCTGCGTGTATAAAATGAATATATAGATTATATTTTACAGACTTTATGTACTTCATAGTGTTTTAATCTGTTCTGTCCTGTCTTTAATCCTGTCTTAGTTGCTGATTTTTGCTGTAATTGACAGCTTTCTTTTCAAAATAGTGACATTTTTGTGTTTAGCTACATGCTAAGAGACAACATGCACATATAGTACTTGGCTTCTGACTCTGGGTTTAGGATACTTGGTTCTAATTTCTATATTTCTAAACCTCCAGCCATAGAAGGTGTTCATACGTCTGTCTTTATTGCATGCTGCTGAAGATTCCATTTGCTTTGGCGGTTTTGTACGTGTGATGCATTCAAAAGAATGATTGGACTAACGGTGACACAGGCTAGAAATGATTTAATAAATCGTAAAGGCACCACTTATGGGTGTGTTATGGACAACAATTGACCTTTATAGTCAGGAATTTCAAGGAATGCAGGCATTTAAAGGAAGGTGTTTTTGGAAGTGCTGTCAAAACTCATGTTACCTATTGCAGAAATGCAATAGGTAACATACAGTGTTGCAACAAAGCTTCCAACTCACCTGTTTTGCTTGGCAGACTTCTGGCATTGGTGAACAAACACTTTAATTGATTGACACCTTGTTCACACGTATTTTGCATATTTTTTATTTTCATAAAAATGGTACCAATTCCACTGGTTGTTGCAACATGGGGACCTTCTTATCTGCCATAGCCTTCCCCCCATCTTTCCCCATTCCACCCACCAATAAGTACTGACCCCTGTCTGATCTGTCTACCCTGTTATAATCTAATTCTCCCTTCCCCCTCGATCCTAGTTTAAATACTCCTCCAGCCTTCCCATAAACTTCTCCCCCAGCACAGCAGACCCCCTTCCAGTTAGGTGCAGACCATCTCTAGCATATAGGTTGCACCCCAATGAAAAGTCAACCCAGTGCTCTAGAAACCCAAATACTTTCCTCTTACACCAGGTCTTTAACCATGCATTGAGTTCTCTAATCTCCCCCCGTCATTCCTGAGTTGCGCATGGCACAGGTAATGTTTCAGAGAATATCACCTTGGAGGTCCTTCCCTTCAGTTTGCAGCCTAGTTCTTTAAATTGATTCTTAAGAAGCCTCCACCTTCCATGTATTCTGTCATTGGTTCCAACATGAACCAAGACAGCTGGGTCATGCCCAGCCCCTCCCAGTAATTTATCAACCCAGTCCACCACATGCCGAAGCCTGGCACCAGGGGGACCGTAAACCATTCAGTTGAGGCGATCCTGGCGACAAATTATTCTATCAGTCCTTCTGATCATAGAATCCCCTACTACCACCAGCTGTCTAGGCCTTCCTGCACTACCCTCACCACCCCTCCCAGATGGTCTGCCCTCCCGTCTGTTAGGGATAGCAGTGACATCCAGGGCTGCCACCCCTGAGCTTGCCACCCCCACATCTTCACCCAACTTGGCAAATCTTTTTGGATGCTCAAACCCAGGGCCAGCCTTCCTTTTCTGTAAGCCCCTACCACTCCCTCTTGTTACAGTAACCCATCTTCCTACCTGATAATCCTCCACATCAATCCCATTTGCTATCTGCTCAGAGAGCAGAAGACCCCTTTAAAGATTGATCGCTCTGCCCAGTGTTGCAACTTTCTCCTCCAGACCTCTAACGCGAGATTCCAGAAGGGAAAGCCGCTCACATCTGTTGCAGCGATATCCATCCTGGAGCTGTTGCTCCATTGCTGCATACATATGGCACACTGTGCACTGCACAAAACACTCAATCTTGCTAGCCCTCATTATCCCAGTTACAAAATCAACAGGAAAAATCAGTTGTCACAGGTTAGTAGACTCCTGTTATAATCTCCTATTGTCAACTCCGGTTTTTAACTCCGGTTTTTAACGCCACTTAGTCAAAGGTCCACCAAGCAAAATACAGGCAAGCTCAAAAATGAGCAAGCTCAGAGTGAGCTCTACAGCAAGTTTTATATAGGACCTGTATCACCTGTGACCAATTAACCCCTCCCCTTAATTAATCTCCAAACACGGAAAGGTTTCTTAACAGTGAGAGCCGTGAAAATGTGGAATAGACTCCCTCAAGAGTTGGTTACTAACAATTATAGGTAAAGTTGATCCAGAGAATATCCAATTGCCTCTCAGGGGATCAGGAAGGAATTTTTTTTCCCAGCAGGTGCAAATTGGATCATGCTTTGCTGGGTTTTTTTTTTGCCTTCCTCTGGATCAACTGTGGATATAGGATTATAACTTTTTTTTTTTTTTTTTTTTTTTTTTAATGGTTGAACTGGATGGACTTTTGTCTTTTTTCAGCCAGACTAACTATGAACTATGAAACCAGACAGTGTTGAGGACTGAAAATGCAATGGTTGGCCAAGAAACTGCAGCAGACAGCCCATGCCAACTTTGTAATCAGAAAGATGTCAGGTGGCATCATCCGCTCAGACCTGGCAGAAACCAGAGGGCCGCCAATACATCCATCTAACTTGAAAAGTATGGTCAGAAGTGGTCTTAATGGAAAAGTTGTGACTTAAAAGCCATACTTCCAATGTGGAAGCAAAGCCAAGCAATTAGTCTATGCATGAAAACACAAGAACTCTTATGCAGAAAAATTCCATTAGTTGCTTTGCACTGATGAGTCCACATTTTATGTTTGTGATTCGAGGCAGTTTGTTTGCTAAAGCGTGGAGACTGGTGCAAGAATGAGTGTTTGCAGGCAACAATGAAGCATGGTTGGGGTTCCTTGCAGGTTTGGGCCTGTTTTTCTGTACAAGGTGGTGGGGATTTGGCCATAATGTACTCCTCAATGCTGAAAAGTACAGATGGATACTAAGCCATAATGCAGTACCATGATGGAGACTGACTGGCCACGAATTGATTCTGCGGCTGGACAGTAATTCCAAACAGTCATCAGGGACTACCAGCAGCAGAAAGCACATGGAGTCCTAAAGGCGATGGTATGGTACCAAACACAGAGCACTGACCTCAACATCCTTGATTCTGCATAGGATTATATGAATAAAGAGAAGCAATTGAGAGTGACAGCCTAAATCCACAGATTGGTTTACTTCTCCCTTCAGATGTTTAGAACAACTTACCTGTTGAGTTCCTTAAAAATGATTTGAAGGGATATCTAGCAGAACTGATTCTCTTTTTAAAGACAAAAGGTAGACATGTGAAATTATGACTTGATTTAGTTTTTTGTTCTTTGTTAATGCACTTTGTAGGTTGTTAATTGATGAATAAACGTCAGTGTGTTATTTTATGAAGGCATTCTCACTTTACAGTATTTTTTTTTTTGCCTAAATGGTTTTCACATTACTGTGTATGTACAGTATGATTTACTGTATAATGTTAAGGTCAAATTCTGTGCAAAGACAGGTGGCATCTGAACTGATGTTCTTGTTTGTGCGGTGTCAGTTTTCCCAGTGGGAACATTGTTGTGCAAAGATGTTTTCTCTCTCTAGCATGTTCTCTGTTTAACTTATCCATTTTGCCTAACCTTTTTTCCCTTTTCATAAATGGAATGGTGAAGAAACTGAGGTGACATTATGCTGCGGATGACTTAGAAAGGAATGGCAAAAAAAGGGTCCCTTTCCAGATAGACAGAGGCAGGTTTAAGAAAGGAGAATGGGTTGAGAGTAGAGTCAGACTGTGGACTTTGCAATGTTTAAAGCTCTTTAAAGTGCAGTTCTAGTTGAAAAAATAAGTCAGCAGCTACACTTACCTTCCCCTCAGTCCAGCGATGTCCTCACTACGGCTGGTTTCATCGGCCGTCTTCTCTTCCTGGCGCCGGCATCTTCGGTGTTCAGTGTGGGCACCCAGTTGTGACCGCTTGCGGCTTCACAGCCGGGTGCCCTCTGCACGGGTGCGACAAGCGCTGCACTTTGTGAATGGCCCCATAGTATTCTGGGACCTGTCATGTGTCCCAGAAGACTACGGGGAGGGAGGACAACTTCCGCTTCAGATCGCCTTAGGAGATCGCAGCAGACATGGGAGTGGGTACCTGTCAAATTCGGGTACCCGCTCCCCAAAGGGGCCAGTCCTCTTAAAGGGGAGCGGGGGACAAAGGCTTAAAATGAAACTTCCCCTTTTGGGTGGAGATTTTCTTTAAGGTCCGTATTCAAAATGGTTGTGGAAATGTTGAATTGCATATTAATAGTAGGTTCACACATGGTATAAATAGAGGTACTTTGTATATGGGTTACCTGAGCTCTGTCCCATACCACACCTAGGTAAACCTTTTACTTGCTACAGCAAACATAGTAAATATGAAATGGAGAATGTAATTGTGTTTGGATACAGGCACACAACTTTTTAGTTCCATTATTCAGCAGCAAGGCTTTTTAGATGCCTACAAAATTTGTGAGCTCGCCTCCTGTAACAAAGGTCCTGAGGTCTGGTGAATCTTAACACTAGCCTTTTACATTGCACATATAGGCATCCCACCAGTTATTTAGTGACCTCTAATTTATTCAGATTTTGGCTTGTTTAACTTTGATCTATTTACAGGAGTATAATAAACAAAATTAAAGCATTATTAAACCGAAAAGCAAACCTTTTATTCTATTCAGCTTACCAATTAGATGTGATGGCTGCATTTGTTTTCTTTTTTAGGCTTTCTTTTATTTTCACCTGGTGATCCTTTATTTAACAGAACAAGCTGTCCTGCAGTTGTAGTTGTTGGAGGGTTAAGATAAACCACTGACAGTGGTCTGCTTTTATTTATGTAAAACCTTTTATCACAAAATTAACAAAACTGTTGCAGTAAAAATGTAAGTGTTAGCCTTAAAGATCCATCCTACTTTTCTCAGGTCAGGGACACAGATTAATGAAGCCTTTGGTTCAGCGCAACAGTCGGACGACTAGCATTTTCAAAGGTATAGTTTGTGGGGGTTTTTTTTGTATGTTTCCTTTAAGGGGGGTAGGACCCTCTTTGTGTTTTATGTGCAAGCTCATTATGCAGTGTTCAGTGAGGTCACTTTTCACACAAAAATGCATCATATCCTATGTTTAAAAAAAAAAAGTACTTAACTTCATTACATACATATGAAATACTCAATATGAATGAATGGGATCTCTATTTGAAATGCAAAAGCTTAGAGGTTAATCTAAATGGTCTGGCCTAAAAATGAATGTATTAAGGGTATATATTTTCTGTGTTACACATTCACATACTTTCAGTAGTGGAATACAGTAGATTTCCATGATGTCTGCAGATGTTTTAAATAAAGTTGAAGGGCCTTTCTGTGTTTTCTTCCAGCAGTTTTATTCTCATAGCTTATTTTTAGAATTAAGTTGTTCACAACTCACAAAATGGTTCAAATTAAAGTATTTTACTTTTTTTTTTGACAAAATGCATTACAGGCAAAGTCATGAAGCCCTTTCAGTTATTAGTAAATGTGGCTTATTTACATGAGCACCTCTGATGTAGAGGTTGATAAGATTATCCAGGGACAGGCATGCCATTTTGAACATTTTCTTCAATAGACGACAATTAATAAAGACCAACCAAGGATAAATATAAGCTGTCATGGTTGTTTGAAGTTATTTGCCCATCTTTGTAGTTTGTTGGTTCAAAGTATAACTAAAGGCAAAAATGATTTTTCTTTTTTTTTTTTTCTTTTTAAATTTTGGATAGAGTGGTGAGGAGTTAGAACAGCTGTCAGATTGTTATTGCTGGCTGATTTGCCTTCTCTATTTGTCATGTTTATGGTTATCATTGAAAGTTAAAGTGAAAGAAAATCACAAATTTTGGGTTGGCCCCAGAACAGGAATAGAGGAATAGAGAAATCTTATAATGGGGACACGAAGGGCTTGTTCACACTTGACTAAATTTCTAACTCTTCAAAAATGCCTCTATAGCATTAGTATGGGCGTTAGACAGGCTTTGATGAGCTTTAGTATGGGCGTTTTACAAGCGTTAAAACCGCACCACAAACGCCTGTACTAAACTCTAATGGTATTAACGCCTTGCTAATGTCTGCCAGGGCATTTGAGGAGCGTCACCATAGACTGGAATGGGAGGCATTTAAAGGCTTCAACTTCACTTGACTAGACATGAGGCTTCAATTTTGAAGCGATGCTAACGATTCATGTTTTGATAATGTGAACAGCACTGCGTAGTATAATTTTCATAGGCGTTTGGGGAGCATTAAAAACGCCCCCTCAAACACCTGGTTTCAAAGCCAGTGTGAACTAGGCCTTCTTCTGATGACAACCAGGGATTTTCTCCAACTTCCTGTTTTGTCTATGGGACAGGAAGTAAAGGGAAATCTCCCCAATGAGAGACAGATGGCAAAATACTTGACTGGTTATAATCTTTACTTACTCTGTCTAAAATGGAAAAAATGCCTTTTAGTTATATTTAAATGAGGACAATAAAGGACAAAAAAAATAAAACCTATTGCTGTAAATGTTTTGAATGGTTAGTTTCGATGCACCAGTATAAGCTGGCAGTTAATAAAACTGAATTTAATACAGTTTTATATTAGTTATTGTAAACCCTCACCTTGTAAAACAACCCATTCAGTTTAAATTAAAAATTAAAGGCACTACATTTGTTTTTAGATCTAAAAACTTGTACATCCTTTTTCCCCCCTTTTTTACAAGTGATCACATTCCCTCTGTTGTCAGTTGCATAAAAGATGTGAGAAGAGAAACAACAGCACACTGATCTTCCCAGTGAAGTGCTGGGAAGGGGGAGGAGGGATGGAGGACATTTGAGGACAGGTCTGATCATTGGAGGAGAGCAAACTGAATTCCTAGCACAGCTACAGAACTGACCACATTGTGCTCTCCTGCCTAGTGTGGTCAGGAAAGCAGAGGGACTGGCAGGAATACCAGCGATTTCACACAAAAGAAATACAACGAGAACAGGATACTTTCATACAAATACATAGTACAGCAGGCGCATATCAAGAAAATGAAATGTCATCCTTGCATGAGAGACTACAAGTCCTGACAACGTTAGCGTCTGTCAGTTTGTAGTCCTCAATGAAACTACCACGGTGCTGTGAATGATTTTTTAAAAGAAGCCTGCCTTTTGTAATCCCTTGCATAGCAACCTTCAACTCAGAGTCAGCCTCTACCACATGCATAGTGCTGCAAAAATGGTGGGTCCGTATGCTGCTGCACCCCCCTCACTTGTCTGATTGCAAGATGGGGTGGGCCCTGGACAAGTGAGTATTTTCTTAACTCTAGGGTAGTCTTTGGGGAGATATAGGGCCTGTGTGTATTGTTTGCCAAGGGTGCTTTGATTATAAAACCAGTTAAACAGGATTATAAATCCTTTTGTAGGTAATAGTTAGCATTCACATATTTGTTTTTGTTAGCGGTTTGCCTGGAGTTTACCTTGAATATCTTAAGCTAATCTTGGTTTATCTTGTTAATTTTGCTTTTTAGCCTACTTGAAGCCAAAAGTAAGATTTGTTTTTAATATAATCAGAATGGCACAGTTGTGAGCATTCCTTTTGTAACCAAAGATCACTGAAATCTAAGTTCTTAGCCTAAATTTGTATGTTTGGCTTCCTAAATATTTTTACATGGTTTGTTTTTGTTTTATCTTTTACTCTGGAAATGCGTTTGAGCGGCTTTTCCGCTTTTTGCAAAATCGCCTGTGTCAATCACTCTTCATTCACCTCTATGGCTTAGCATCAAATCACTGAAGAGGGGTTTGTGGCAGTAGTTTAAGTTGTAGCAGTAACTCTGTAATTCTCTCCCTGGCTACAAATCGCTGTTGGTCGCTGGCATTCGCCATTTTTATAGCAGCAGTTAATCACCACTACAAAATCTCTCATTTTGGATAGCATAAGGAAGGGTTATAACCCCCGTGAATTTTTTTTTTTTTTTTTGCCAGCGGTGTCACATTGGGAAGAATCCCTTCACTTGTCCCATAGCCAAAACCGGAAATGATAGGTAACCCCTCCGAAGTGAGCGAATACTGGTGTATCACCAGGATCACCAGACTAGTGTTGCTATTGAAAGATTTCCCCTGAATTAGTGTTCTAATGTGAAAGAAAATGCAAAATTTTGGGTTGACATTTAATGTCGTTATTAACAGTGGACAGGACAAATAGAGAGGGTTAATTTCTCAAATGGGGACACAAGCTGCAATAAATAAACTTTCAGGTGGGCTTATCCCTCTCCACAATATTAAAACCTAAAAATAAAATTGCCGTTAGTTACACTTTAATATGTATTGTTTAGTTTTAAAAAAAATATGCTAATATCACAAGTGATCTGGTGCAAAGACTTCTTTGTACAGTGTTAAATAGCCATATTTATCATGCTATAATGCAGTTTGTAACGATTGTGTGCAATAGAGACATGGAACCTGTACGTGACAGCCATTTTTGTTTTTTTCATGAGCTCCTCCTGAAAACTGGAATTTTGTAGCTGTAAGCTTCAAAAGAGCCTCTTATCTTAAAACACAATAGGCGCAAGAGCCTAGGCCTGGATGCCAGCTGTAAACAGCTAATAAGTCTTGGCAGGATGTCTGTTTCCATGAACCATGGAAAACACTTTCCTCTGCCCTATCATAAAACAATAATAGCTCCGCCAAGCGGTCACACATGACCTGTAAGGCCATTAAGTTTCTAGGAATGCAGAGCGTGCCATCAAATGTCTTTCACATACAATTCACAGAATTCAACAGGAACAGGGCACATTAATATTAAGTATATATTTGAATAAGGAATATTATTCATGACTATGTTAGAGGGAGAAAGCAGTCTTTTCTTTCCTGGGTGACAAAGGTACACTGTGTTTGGTATCCTTGGGTTCTAAATATAATTCTGAATAATAATCTGCCAGTTGCTAGAATGCCATCTGCACGTATGGGAGGTTAATATTAGTGTAAAACTGTATTTGGGACTTGGTCATAAATTTGTTAATGTCCTAGGACCCATCCCTTAAACCGGATTATTGGTCAGTTGGTCTCGAGCGACACCCCTTTTGATATCATAGAAATGGGTCTGACCGGATCTAGTAAATGAGCTATTTAACATCAACCAAGGAACATCTTGATGGACTTGAGAGCCACGTCAACGTTTTTGCTTGGACAATTGGACTCTGCTAAAACCAGGACTGTGCAAGTATTCTGCCTTCTTAACTCCTTTCTTTTATTTCTCTGTTGCTTTATTGTTCTCTTTATTTCTTCGGAATATCCCTTTTTGTAAATCTTGTACTTGCGCCATTTTGACCTTTTTTAGTAATAAACCCTATTTTGAAAAGTGTTGAAACTGTTTCTAAACTCTAAAGCTTTTAATGCAAACTAAATAACTCGTCTCTTGAAGTGTGCTATTGTATATAATTTTCCTCTGAATATACTTGTCTGTGGTGACAGTGTGTGTTATAGAAATTTATTCACATTTGTTCTTGCTAACATTGTGAAGGGTTGATGAGCCCAAAGCTATCTGGTAGCAGTGTGAAGGGTTAATTGCGTAATTAGCCACTTGCCTACCAGGCACTTATACCCCCTTCCTTACCAGGCCAATTTTCAGCTTTCAGCACTGCCGCACTTTTATTGACAATTGCGCGGTCATGCAACATTGTACCCATATGAAATTTTGATCATTTTTTTCTCACAAATAGAGATTTCTTTTGGTGGTATTTAATCGCCGCTGGGCGCTTTATTTTTTGCGCTATAAATACAAAAAGTGCAAAAAATTTGAAAAAAAAAAAGTTTTTGTTTCTATTATAAAATTTTTTAAACAGGTAATTTTTCTCCTTCACTGATGTGCGTTGATGAGGCAGCACTGATGGGCACTGATAGGCGGCACTGATGGGCACTGATAGGCGGCACTGATGGGCACTGATAGGCGGCACTGATGGGCACTGATAGGCGGCACTGATGGGCACTGATAGGCAGCACTGATGGGCACTGATAGGCAGCACTAAAGGGCACTGATAGGCAGTACTAATGAGGTGGCACGGATAGGCGGCACTAATATGCAGCACTGATAGGCGGCACTGATAGGTGACACTGATGATGGGTACTGATAGACGGCACTGACTGGCATCACTGCTGCGCACTGACTGGCTGCACTGACTGGCACAACCCCTGGGCACTGGTGGGTGGCACTGGTGGGTGGCACTGCTGGACACAGGGAGGTGGGACTTCTGGGCACTGGGAGGTGGGACTTCTGGGCACTGGGAGGTGGCACTTCTGGGCACTGGGAGGTGGCACTTCTGGGCACAGGTGTGTGACACTGCAGAGTGGCACAGGTGGGTGCACTGCTGGGCACAGGTGGGCGGAGCTAGTGGGCGCACTGCTGGGCACAGGTGGGCGGAGCTTGCGGGTGGCACTGCTGGGCACCGATCATCAGGGCACTGATCACAGAGATCGCCGGGTGCGCGCCCCCTGGGGCGCGCAGGAGAGCGCGTTCTGGGAGGACGTCATATGACGTCCACCCAGGACTGGCCGGCCGCAGTGTAGCCGTCATTCGGCTATCTGCGGTCGGCAGGTAGTTAACCTAACCCAGTGACAATCACTCTCAGGCTGCTGGAACCTAGATTGTGGTTCCAGTAGCGCGGTGCGCGATTGGTTCTTTGTCACGAGTTGGTGAGAAGGGCAGATGTTGGGCACTGTGTTCATTGCACAGTTGACTGCTTGGATTCAGAGTCTAAAGGCGGGTACACACGGCTCAAATATCAGCCGGTTCAGCAGGAATCAGCCCACATTTGGTCAGTGTGCACAGCTGCCTGCTGGACAGATGCTGGTCTAACCACTTGCTTTCGTCGAACAGGCATGCTGTAAAACTAGTATCCGACCAGAGCTTGCACCCAATGACTGTGAGCACTGATCAGCGCGTTTTGGTGAGGGGCCAGTCCCCCTGTCAATACAATCGCACAGCATAGGAGATCACCGCAGTAACATCGCTTATGTTGGTATGGCGATCAGTCAGTTTATTTTTGTTCTGCCGCTTGGCTTAACAGGTGGCTTGTGCTTGTCCTGGACTTCAGACACTGCAGTTTCAATGCTCCTCCTGCTGCTGTTGCAAAAAAATTATTTATTCTTGCTGTTTACCAAAGAAAAAATTGGACTTCTAGGCAAGAAGAATCAACGTTTGCACTGATAATGCTTAGAATTGATGAGCCCTTGTTTTGCCCATGTTTACAATTTTGACATTTCAGGATCTCGCTTGAAACGGCCACAGATCAATGGTGGCTATGGCTATTTTTATTTGGTCAGAGGTTAAGCTCCTTTAGGTAGGAGTTATCAGATTTTAAGGAACTTTGTGGCTAGTATTGTGGAGTTCTGAGTATACTAAACACATAGGTGTAACATTTTTGGTAATACTTCCTGCTATTTGCTGAATACATTGCTGCAACCTGCTTGAGCATATCCCTGAAATGCCAGGTAAGCCAGGGTGATGTATGAATCTTGGTAATTTTGCCTTACTTTTTGTTTAGTCTTAATCTTGTTGTGTATAAGGCCCCTTTCACATGAATGATCTGATTAGGTCCGCCTGTCCATTTTTTCCGTGGACCTGATGGGATGGGCCATGTATTCCTAACCACTTGCCCTCCAAACGATTTCCCCCCCCCCTTCATGAGCAGGCCATTTTTTGACAATTGCACTGTCATGCAGCACTGTACATAAATTAAATGTCATTTTTTCCCCTCAAGTAGAGCTTTCTTTGGGTTGTATTTGATCACCTCTGCTATTTTTTTTTTTTTTTTTTTATGCGCTATAATAAAAAAAAAGACTGACCAAAAAAAAAAAAAAAAAATACACGGAGCAGGTATTTATGACAAGTTTTGTAGTTTTAAAAAAAAAAATCCAAGGTTTACAACCACTTTAAGGGCAGAGCAGATCAACATCGGAACCCAGAGAAGCAAGAGGCTGATAGACTGGAAGTAATGTAAGGTCTTACAATTGAATATAAAATAATATTTACCATTTTTGTGCATTATATTTAAAATTGTTATATCCATGCAAAAATGTCTCAGCGTTTAGTACTATGTTAATATAAAAGATTTATATTCCCCCCCCACCCCACCCACCCTTCATATAGTTTTTGTCCAACTCCATTAAAATATCATGCACATCCTACCTGAGAAAATATATATATATATATATATATATATATATATATATATATATTTATTTTATTTTTTAACATGAAAGTTATAGCATCTGCAAATGGCGGGCGTTATGACACTGGGTGTGAACTGTCACTGACATCTCTAGTGACACTAATACAGTGATTAGTGCTAATACAAAAGCACTGACACTGTACTAGTGACAGTGTACTGGTTTGTGCTTGTTGTGTGGTGTTTTACTAAGGAACGTGCTGCTTTCTCTCTTTCTTCTTTGCAGCTCAGCTGCCCTGTAGCAGTACATCCGCTATGGGGCAGTCCTTAAATGGCTAGACAGGCAGGTGTAAATGGACTTCTGTCTGATTACACTCGCCTACCTCCAATCCGATCCGCTAAAAAAAAAAAAAAATATGGAAGGGAATCCATCCTCTAGGTGGATCGGATCAGAGGTCAGTCAGGTTTAAATGGACAGCAGAGATTGTTTACTCCTGGCTAGCCTTCGAGCTGAGCGGGCTGTGTCTGCTCTGCAGAAACTGAGCGGACATGGACCTGTCATCCGCCCATTCAGCGGACAGATCTCCCTGCGGAGCAAAACGGATAACCTCCCATGTGAAAGGGGCCTAAGTGCCCGGTCATAACGGTGCAATTTCAGGTGCAATTTGGAAATTGAAATCGCATCCAATGAATATGAATGTCAGTGCTTTAACATTTGCAATTTGCTGCAGTGCAATTTCTAAAGTAGTTGTATTACTTTTTCAGCAGTTTTGTTGCGATTTCACATACATAGAATATAATGGAAATTGCATTGCAAATTGCAAGAAATCTTTGAAAATTTCACAAGTAGCAATAAAGTCTTCAGAAATCGCACCGAAAATCACACAAATCACGCAGTGGTATGACAGTTGAATTGGTCATGAAAAAATTCACAGGTGAAATATTTGATATCTAGTCAACTTGTCAAGAACCTGTTGGCAAAGGCATCAAAAAGGTGCAAGTAAGGTGTCAGATGCCTAAACGCTTTAAACGCTCAGTGACATCACTGTGAATATGTATATTGAAATGATTCATATTGATGATATTTATAATAATATTTCTTATAAGTATATATTACAGAAAGATCTCCAAGATAAAACCACTCGATTTAGACATCTCTTAGGTAAATGGTGATTTAAACAGTGGCAGAATTATTTGCTTTTTCTTGTATATATTAACAGATTTGTTTTTATTTATTGCCCATTATCCTAGCCCATTTTTAGCACTAAATATTGTCAGGACATTCCTGTATCTTTGTAGCAGTTATTATGAAACGAGGCAATAAAACCCTGACATTTCTGCTTTTTCCTTGTCTTTCAAGCGGAAAGTGAAGACTTTTATCTTGGGCTGTGGCAGGGTTTTCTGCCAGTTTCCTTCTTGGTAAACATGACCAAGCACTGTGACAATCTCTAAAAAACATTCATGGCTGGCTGGGTGCTTGGACATCTTAAGGAGCCGAATGAAGCCTATCTCTAAAGCTGCACAGTGTGCCAGAGCCAAACAGTCCAACCCGCTTCACTTCTGTCCGCATTGAGATTTCCTTGTGTCAATAGGCTAGCATCATCTTAACAATTTTGATGGCATGCGTTTTATCACTTAGCCCTAACACACCACACTTTGTGATTAATTTAGTTCGATCTGAAGGAAATTAATTGTACTAGTTTTCTTTTCCAGTTTCTCTTATTGTCAATTTGGCAGGCTACCAGAGCTTTAGAAGGGTGGTTGCCTAGAAACAGGTTACAAGCTGTAAATGTTAATTCTGCATTTTTAACCCCTTCACTGTGTTCAGTTGTAGTATTTTTTTAAATTCCTATGCATGTAATTTTTAGTTCATTTAATTTTTTTTTCAAATCTCTACACTGTATTGTATCATTAATCAAGTGGTTAGTCATATCCTTGGCAATTTTACAAAAAATGGACATTACTGTACACCATGACTTGCTACCAATAAGGATTTTAACTGAATGTTTATTATTTTAAGAAAAATGTGAAAACTCGAAAAAAAAATATGAAGAAACTACATTTTTAGTATGTCAGTCTAAGGATATTCCTTTGAGCCCAGTCACATCTTTGCATGCCTAATTGCGCATGTTTTTGTGAGTTGATGAATTTTATTTTAATGTGCACCACAAAGCATGGAAAAGCACACCGGCATTATTAACAAGGCCCTGCACCACAACACACAGAGCATTTACCTCAGTTCTGTGGTACACTATAGCACAGGTACATGAATATGATCAATTGGGGATGGCAGAATGAATGTCAGTGCAGTGCAAACATACCCACACGTTCAGTGCTTTGGTAACATGCCTTTCCTTGATGTAAATCGGTTCCCTTCCCAGGCTCACTTCCACGGCTCACTTCCATTGTGAACACACATAATTTCTTGAAATTTCAGTATGAACATTCAAATGCTACTCTAACTGCATAAGGGTAGGTTAATAATGTCTACCTATCAGGTAAGTTGTACATTAGAATGGAGAGTTTTTCTCATCCAGAGCTCTGCAAAGCCTCCGAGACCAAGAACAGAACTTGAGGCATATCTAAAACCAAAAATTTAATCTTTTCCAGTTTACCAATTAATGTGATGGCTGCATTCATGTTCAGTTTTTTTTATTATTATTCTGGTTATCTAACCAGCGACACACTTCTGTTTTTTTTTGTTTTTTTTCTGTTTCTACTCTATGGAGTTGCCCTGTGGAAAAGGTAGTGTTAGATTCACTAGCAAATCTAGATGGGCTTGTCTTACAAATTAAATCTGAAATCCATTTAATAATCAGTACCACAAAACAAAAACACTATTGAACAAATTTTTAATATTCAAAGCAACTCGCCCATCCATCCATGACTCCATGCTTTATTTTGCTGAGAAATTGCCCCCTATCATTTCTGGCTGGGGTCCTCTTTAGTCAGAGCAGATGATTCAGAATTTATGATCTGATCCTAATCTTTACAACTCTGCCCTCCTGCTCTCTTGTTGTCTCTTGTAGTCCTCCTATGGTGTGACAATTTTGCCTTGCTAACCATGTGTTTCTCCTATGCATTCCTAATTGATTAATTGGCAATAACCCCACCCAAATCAGTATAAGTTTAGGCCTTCTTTTGGGAATGCACAGGTAGGGATAGCATTGGCAGCTATCGCCTTGGATTGAGTATTGCACTTCAGCTAATCCACAAAGCGAGAATCCACAGCAGACTACACTGAACAGACTGCAAGTGACTTTTTTCCCCCATACAGCTTTTTCATCTTTTACCCAGTTTGCTTCTCAGTCTGCCACAGATTCACAATTGGATTTAGGTCTGAATTTTGACTGGGCCATTCTAACACAATTGATGCTTTGATCTAAACCATTCCATTGTAACTCTGGCTGAATGTTTAGGGTTGTTATCCTGCTGGAAGGTGAATCTCCTCCCCAGTCTCAAGTCTTTTGCAGAAAACAGGTTTTCTTCTAAGATTGCCCTGTATTTGGCTTCATCCATCCTCCCATTAACTCTGACCAGCTTCCCTGTCCCTGCTGAAGAAAAGCATCCCCACAACATGATGCTGTCACCACCATATTTCACAGTGGGGATGGTATGTTCAGGGTGATGGGCAGTGTTAGTTTTCCGCCACACAATAGAGTTTTTGCTTTTAGGCCAAAAAATTAAATTTTGGTCTCATCTGACCAGAGCACCTTCTTCCAAATGTTTGATGTGTCCCCCACATGGCTTCTTGCAAACTGGACTTCTTATGGCTTTCTTGCTACTCTTCCATGAAGGCCAGATTTGTGGAGTACACGACTAATAGTTGTCCTGTGGACAGATTCTCCCACCTGAGCTGTGGTTCTCTGCAGCTCCTCCAAAGTTACCATGGGCCTCTTGGCTGCTTCTCTGATTAATGCTCTCCTTGCCCGGCTCATCCATTTAGGTGGACAGCAATGTGTTGTTAGGTGTGCCATACTCTTTCCATTTTCGGATGATGGATTGAACACTGCTTTGTGAGCTGTTCAAAGTTTGGGATATTTTTTATAACCTATCCCTTCATTAAACGTATCCACAACTTTTTCCCTGATCTGCCTGGTGTGTTGTTTGGCCTTCATGATGCTGTTTGTTCCCTAATGTTCTCTAACAAACCTCCTGAGGGCTTCACAGAACAGCGGTATTTATACTGAGATTAAATTACACACAGGTGGACTCTATTTACTAATTAGGTGACTTCTGAAGGCAATTGGTTCCACTAGATTTTAGTTAGGGGTATCAGAGTAAAGGGGGCTGAATACAAATGCACGCCACACTTTTCAGATATTTAAAGAAAAAAAATTTTTAAAACCATGTATCATTTTCCTTCCACTTCACAATTATGTGCCACTTTGTGGTGTTGTATCACATAAAATACATTTACGTTTTTGGTTGTAACATGACAAAATGTGGAAAATTGCAAGGGGTGTGAATACTTTTTCAAGGCATTGCACTTCTCACAGTTGTATTCTCTCTCAAACTCTTTCCTTTACCCCTCTTCTCTGCCTCACAGCTTATACAGTTGTGTTCAGAATAATAGTATGTTTAACAAAGTGAATAAAGCTGAAAATCCTTATAATCACTTTTATTTCCATACACACAAATGCATTGGAAACATTGCACAGTCTTTCAAATCAAAACATGCACAAAAATGTTTGATTTGTTACTACTTTACAGGTAGTGAAGAAAAAAAGAATATTAGGCTGTTCATAAAAATAGCACTGTCAGCATTTTTCTTTACAAATTTAAGCATTTACTGTATGAACTGAAAAATGTTTGAAGATTTTGCTTTCCTTTGAATCACTGAACTAATATTTAGTTGTATAAGCACTGTTTCTGAGAACTGCTGTACATCTGTGCTGCATGGAGTCAACCAACTTCTGGCACCTGTGAATGGGTATTCCAGCCCAGGACGATTACATTCCACAATTCCTCTGCATTTCTTGGTTTTACCTCAGAAACAGCATTTTTTATATCCCACAAGTTTTCTATTGGATTAAGGTCTGGGGCCCGGGCTGGCCACTCCCTAACGTTAATCTTTTTGGTCTGGAACCAACATGCTGCTTGCTTACTGGTGTGTTTAGCGTCGTTGTCTTGTTGAAATACCCATTTCAAGGGCATGTCCTCTTTGGCATAAGGCAACATGACTACTTCAAGTATTTTGATGTATTCAAACTGATCCATGATCCCTGGTATGTGATAAATAGGCCCAACGCCATAGTACGAGAAACATCCCGATATCATGATGCTTTTGCCACCATGCTTCACTGTCTTCACAGCGTACTGTGGCTTGAATTCAGTGTTTGGGGGTCATCTGACAAACTGTGTGCAGCCTCTAGACCAGGGGTGGGCAAACTTTTTGACTTGAGGGCCGCAATGGGTTCATATATTGGACCCGGGGGCCGGACCAAGAGTAGATGAATGATGTGTATGTGTCATCCATAGTAAGTATAGTAATATTCCCCCATAGTAAGCATAGTAATTCATCCCCCATAGTAATTCATCCCCCATATAGTAATTCATCCCCCATAGTAATTCATCCCCCATATAGTAATTCATCCCCCATAGTAACTCATCCCCCATATAGTAAGTCCCCCCTGTGTCAATTTACTTACCTTTGCTCCGCGCGTTCCTCTCGCCGTGTTCCCGCACCGTTCCGGTCTTCAGGGCGGACTGTGAGAGGAGCCTAGCTCCACTCACGTTCGTCACGCTGCCCCGCCTACACACATCCTGACAGCCAATGTATCACGCTCCGCGGGCCGGATTAAAAGGTCCGCTGGGCCGTAGTTTGCCCATTGCTGCTCTAGACCCAAATAGAACAATCTTACTTTCATCAGTCCACAAAATGTTGCGCCATTTCTCTTTAGGCCAGTTAATGTGTTCTTTGGCAAACTGTAACCTCTTCAGCACATGTCATTTTTTCAACAATGGGACTTACAAGTAACTTTAGACCTTCTTTGCTCACCCTGGAGCTGATCATTGGCTGTGTCTTTGCCATTTTGGTTATTCTTCGTTCCATTTAAATGGTAATTTTACATTTTATTCCATGTCTTTCTGGTTTTGGTTGCCATTTTAAAGCATTTTAACTGATCAGCTTATCGGTTTCTGCACTTCTTTATATGTTTTCCCTTCTCCAATCAACTTTTTAATCAAAGTGCGCTGCTCTTATGCACAATGTCTGGAACAACCCATTTTTCTCTGCCTTGGTCCTTAAGTAAGGGCCACCTGTTTGACACCTATTTTTTTACAGACTGAATGACCTCACTAATTGAACTTCACACTAATTGAGCACGCCTTTCAATTAATTATTCCATTACACAGAATCAGCAGCATGCATGTCATGATTGTTGGGTCTATTGGTTTTCTATTACTCTACTACACCTACTAGTAAATTATTTGCCATGTAGAAATATCATTTATACCAAAAACTGTGATTGATCTGGTTAGTGATGTTGGACTGCTATTATTTTGAACACAACTGTATGTCACCCTCACTCCTGTCTTCACCTTATTACTGCATTTATCAACTACTGCTAATTCTGAACCCACATACTAATAAAACCTCCAGGACTTTGGGACATGTCCCTCCAAATAAGTCATACTCCCATATTACCTCTCATCCTTCTGCTTCTAACATCTGAAGATATTTCTCCATATCCTGGGCTGCCATAATTTTACTTTGACCAACACACCCAGCACTCCCTATCCTCTAACAGCGGTTGAAATTCACACAATCTAGTTTCTATTCCTCTTCTTGCTAGAAACAGCCTCCTCTTTTCCTGTGCCCTTTGGAATGCCTGCTCTGTATGTAACAAACTCACCTCTGTCCATGACGTTTTTATCGAAAAATACTTTCCGAAAGCTGGATTCACGAGTTTGACTTTCCCTCTTCTGCTGTTCTTTCCCATAGTGGTATCTTCTGGACTCACTTTTCCAGTAAATGGAAGGGAGGTGGATTTGGAATCCTCCTATCCCTTCAAAGCACTTTTCAGGTCCTTCAGTCACCTCCCTCTCTGTCCATTTCATTTGAAGCTCACTGCATTTGTCCATTCTCTCCAGATTTCTTTGAGAATTGCTGTGATCTATCGGCCTCCTGGACTAGTATCAAGCTTCTTTGCTGACTTCTCTGCATGACCTACACTATTTTATCTCTTCTGAAACTCCCACAATCATTCTCAGGTACTTCAACATCCCTGTTAATTCTAACACTCCTTCTTCTAAACTTCTGAGCCTAACCTTTCTTTTGACCCAAAACAGTGGTCACATGCTTCTATTCTGTTCTGTCTCTGACAAAATCTCAGCCCTGTGCTGCCCTAACCTGGCCATTTCTGTCTACAACAGTTCACTGTCATCTACTTTGGACACATTGACCCCCCCTCACTACACACAAAATCGGGCCCTGACAACTACAATTGTGGCACACAGACAATACCAGATGTCTCAAAGTGTAGCCTCGCTCTTGAGTGTGTGACGTAAGACTAAGTCCCAGCGAGACTCCAACCAATATAAATCTGCCCTCTAAAAATACAATTCCTGCCTTCACACTGTCAAACAGACCTATTTGATCATTCTCATTAACACCCTCTCATGCAGTCCCAGTCAACTCTTTTCTACCTGTAACTCTCTACTTTGTCCTTCATTACCTCCACCCACTAACTCACTGCCCTGGAGATCCCTAATCGCTTAGAAAAAGAGTTGATGCAATTTGTGATGAGATCTATATTGTACAGATATCTCCCTCACCCTACACTCCTTGTCCACCTGCATAATTAATACTTCTGTCTAACCCAGCTAGTATAGAGGAAGTCACTAAAGTTTTTTCTAACGCCCACCTAACCACCTGGACCCTGTTCCCTCGCAAATACTATGGTCACCCTCTGGCTCTATCCTACACTCTTTAACTGGCATCTTCCTCAACCTCTAAAACATGCACTAGTAACCCCCAATACCTAGAAAGGGCTCACTGGACCCCACCACCAATCTTAACAACCTAAGACCCATCTCCTTACTCCCTTTTGCCTCCAAACTCCTTGAACGTCTAGTCTACAACCAGGTGAACTGCTTCTTGATTCCCTTCAGTCTGGATTTTGCCTGCAACACTCCATAGAAACCGCTCTCCTAAAACTCACAAACAACTTACTAACCGCTAAAACCAACGTTCACTATTTCGTACTCTTATGTTTGGACCTCTCCACTGCCTTTGCTACAGTTGACCACCCCCTCCTCCTCAAAAATCTCTATCTACTTGGTCTCCAGAACTGTACTCTCCTTTGGTTCCCATCTTTGCTATCACACCGCACCTTCAGTGTCACAACTCTACTTCCTTCTCTCCTATTTCTCTTACCGTTGGGGTCCGCCAAGGCTCTGTCTCGTATTTATCTACACCTCTTCCCTGAGTCAGCTGATAGCTTCCCATGGTTTCCTATACCATTTCTTTGCTGATGACACACAAATCTAACTCTCTACCCCTCAACTCGCCCAATACGTTTCCTCACTTATCACTGATTTACTAACCGACATAGATTGGATTTTGCACCACTTCCTCAAGCTATCTAAAATTGAGCTCATAGTATTTCCTCCCCCACATGCCTCTTCCCCGGATTTCTTTGTCAAGATCTATGGCACAGCTATCGGCCCTTCCCCGCATGCCAGGGTGCTAGGGGTAATCCTGGATTCTGAACTGTCCTTACAGGCCCACATCCAATCCTGGCCCAAATCATGCAGCTTCAACCTCCGCAACATCTCTAGAATACACCTCCTTTTTAACCAATAACACCACAAAGCTTCTAATTCACTCCCTGGTTATATCTCGTCTCTACTGCAACTCCCTCCTCATTGGATTACCTTTTACATAGGCTATTCCCCTTCAGTCCATCATGAATGCTGCTGCCAGACTCAACCACCTTACCAACCTTTCAGTGTCTAGTACCCCTCTCTGCCAATCCTTCCACTGGCTTAGGCTCACTCAACAAATAAAATTCAAAGTACTAACAACAACCTGCAAAGCCATCCACAACTCTGCTCACAGCTACATCACTAACCTGGTCTCAAAATATCAACCAAACCGCTCTTTGGTCCTCCCAAGACCTCATGCTCTCTAGTTCTCATGTCACCTCCTCCCATGCTTGCCTCCAGAACTTCTGAGCTTTTCCAATCCTATGGAGCTTCCTACCCCAATCTGCCTATCTCCTAATCTATCCACCTTTAGATTTACCAGAAAACCCTTCTCTTTTGAGAAGCCTATCTTCTAACTAATACACTGTGTTTTTTACTTTCTCCATCAGCTAAACCCCCACATCTATTACCTTTTGTATCACTTGACCCTCTCTCTTAGATTGTAAGCTCTAACGAGCAGGACCCTTTGTTTCCCCTTGTACCAAATTGAAACGTAACTGTAATGCCTGCCTTCATTTTGTAAAGCGCTGCGCAAACTGTTGGCACCATATAAATCTTGTATAATGATTCATGTACCATTTACTTCCTGAAATCCATCTGCCCTTAGCTCAGGCAGGAGGGTGTGCGTAGCAGAGAAAACCCTTCCTCCCTCCTGAAGACTCCTGGGATGTACGACATTTGTTTAGGCGTGGAAACCAGGAAGTAACTGAAGAGATGTTAAAAAAACAAAAAACAAAATGTAAATAAGATATATCTATCTTTCTTATCTATTTATTAATTAATGCTAGCAGCATAAGGATTAAAAATGTTGATTAAGAGAGTGTAGTTCCACTTTAAGACTTGGTTCACTCTGCTGTGACCCCAAAGTCGTGGGACATGCTTGCGATTTCCTTGCAACTTGCTTGCGACTTTTGTGATTGAACTTTGCAGTCAATGGTACTCAAAATGCACCAAAGTTGCAGAAAAGTGGTGCAGGAACTATTTTTTTTTTTTTTTTTCTTCTTCTCTGACTTGAATCTCATTTATACGGTACCCATTGAAATGAATGCGTTTTGACTTATCATGCAACTTTGTTTTGTAAGTTGCATGACAAGTGGTAGCAGTATTAACCTGGGCTAAGCAGTTACAGCAGCAGTTTTCGTTTGTTTTGGGACAAGGGTATTACATTAATGAATAAAAGCTGACCATTGTAAGAACCTGCCATTGTCTAACCAGCCTTTAACAGACCGTTAAAGGAAGTTGCAACACATTTAAAGATTGGTAAGCTGCTCCTGCTCCTGTTTCTTCATGAAATTACTTAAGAAAAAAATTAGATTTATCTTAAAGCTGAACTCTAGGCATGAAAACATTCATTTTAAATATATTCCTCAATAGCCACAAGTGATCTAAATCATTCATTTATAAACCCCAGTTGTTTCCTTGTAAAAGTAGCAGTGACATCTTCACTGTTTTGTTACATGGTCTGTGCACAGAGCAGACCTATGGGAGGCACCCAGTTGGCCCCACCCAATACAGGGTGCCTTTTAGAGGGGCAGATACAAGATCAGTCACCTTACACAGGTCTTTATTTTCAGGAACCTCCTGCACAGAGGGAACGTTTCACACTGGATTACTGCACAGATCCTGAAGAAATACACATAGCACAGCAAGATTCAACTAAGAATTCCTCTCATTTTTAAAAAGATTTGCTTATTCTGGAGTTCAACTTTAAAGCTTTTAAACATGTCTGCTTTATACTTGTTTTTCTATCTCTATTCTGTTCTCTTTACAGTCTGGGGATGCAGAGATTCACATAAGGTCTGGCACCAAACATTTGAGGTTACAATAAACAAAGCCCTTTGTTAAACTCTGTTTTGACCCTTTAGGTAGGATAGCTATTTATAGCAGTGAATTCCAGCTGCATTGGTATAGAAAGGGGTTCAGAAAAGGATATGATCCAGCTGAGACAGCTACGCAGATCATCTGTTACACTGAACTCCTGCCGACTCTTTCCTGCCATTACAACAGAACAGTCTTTTACTTAACCCCTGACTTTCCAGCTGTCCCCTCTCTCTGCTCATTTATAAATTGTTTGAGATGAGCTTGTTAAACTTTTGACAGAAACATATTCCAGATTTAAAGGAGAAGTACAGCCAATGCTTTTTTGGCTGTATTCCGGTGGATCATAGGGGTGCAGTTCATTGTGAACTTCTGTGTCCCGTTTTCATCCCACAGTGGACTGAAGTTCGCTGTCAGCTGATGCCACTCAGCTGGTCCAGGCTGGGAGAAGAACCCAACGTCAAAGTGGGGATTCACCCCAGAGTCTAGAGCGGTACCTGGCTCAGCCTCTCAGCGAGCCGCTCCTTCCCCCTCCACATCCCAGCACTCCAGTGAGCGGGGGGCGGCAGGTTGGACGGGCAGAGCAGACCAGACAGCGGTGACTGACAGCCCTGCACTCTGCACAGAGCGGATGTGAGAACTCAGCGATAGCTCTTGCTCTTGGAGCCAGCGGGGGACAGCTGCAGTATCGGACTGATGCTGCACCCACCTAGGTAAGTATAAATACGGAAAAAAGCCCTACTTCTCTTTTAATCTCGTTATTGGAGAATTATGTCAGTTGCCACTGCTAACGTCTTACAAAGAAGTTTAGCTACTAGGCTGTTGTTCTAAACCTCTGGCTTCAGTACTTCAAGTCACTGGCCTGGAACGAGTGCACAATTTGGGAAAGCCAGAGAAAAGTTACTTTCTGACCTGAATACTTGATTACCTGAAACTATTGAAAACAGTGAGACAGTGTAATGGGTCACTGGCATTTTCAGAAGAGCTCAACAGTGGCAATGTCCATGTTTGTCAGGGTTCCTTGAAGGGCCAGGTCACAACAGAACGTGATGCTGGAAAGGTGTGTTCCGTGCAGGTTTCCCGCACCGTGTTCAAAATGCCCTGCCTTTTTGCTGCAAGTGACAATGCACCTCACATTCAGATCACAAACACACCACATTACAATGAGATTTGGTGACGCGCAATTCTCAAACATGTGATTCTGGTTTGAAACCAGCCCTTAATATTCAATTCAATTTTTAAAAATTGCATCCAACTGTATAAGCATTGTTTGACCATACCTAGGAACTAATAAGAATGTCATGAAAAATATTCCTTGATAAGTGTTCTATTTGTTCAGTCTGATATGAGCCTGCAAAAAAAAAAAAACACCAAGACTGTAAAAAAAACGTAACTAAGACACATAGAGAGCTGAACTTGACTGTTTTCCTGTTGAGGAAAATTCATCTGAGAACGAATTTAAATGAACATGGGATGGCTGAACTGCACAGAATCTCCATGTCTCTCAGACTCTCCAGGCAATATCACTGTCTTGGTGCTCACTCTTGACACATTCATTACAAAGGGTACGTGTCACTTTTATAAGAGCATGTTGTGTTTTACATTCCTGATAACATAGTAGATGGATAGACTCTATGAAAAGGCTGTAAAACTGGAAAGAAGGATATTTTTTTCTCTGAAACTGAAACAGCAGTCACATGACAGGATTAGTCTGATTTAACCTTCTTTTGATCTGCGTTGTAGTAGCATCCTTCATGCTGTAGCACATTGCATCTTAGTTTTATGAGCACAGCCTTTTGACTGAAGATGTTGTCCATCTGAGCCATCACTGGGTTCTGTAGGTATAAAGGACTGGCATTGCGACACTACAAATGGGCCATTAGCAAGACTGGTCAGTTAAACGGGGAACACCTGCAAGCAGCAAGTGAAAAAGGAGCTGCAGAACTCCACATAACTGTGGATTTTGGTGGTCTTAGAAGCATTTTATTAAATAAGTTAACCTTTTGTAACATGTTGCATGATACACCCATATTCAGGGTGTAGCATGTAACATGTTACAAATGTACTGGCCCCTGCACCCTCCTGAGTCCCTGTTTTCATGGCTAGCAGGTGATCTTCTCCCCCTTTTAGCTGGCACAAACTAAAAATCTCTGATTCTGTGAATGGGAAAACTACAAGTCCCAACAGCCTCTGTGGATGTTGGCTTGTAGTTCTCCGTGAACTACCAGGGCGCTGTTGATTGCTATAGGTAATCCTTTGAGTTTCCTGTCAGTGTGTAACTGCCCGTATCATAGGTACTGGCAGACAGATACACAAACAGTCTGCAGGACCGTGGGTGCAGTGCTTTACAGGTCCATAAGAAGAAAAAAAGTGTTTATTTTTTTACCAGCAAAAAAATGTGCATTTATTATTTTATTTTTTTGTAAAAGTGAACTTATCTTTTGGGCAGCATTCACACTTGAGTGATTTGTAGCTTGAAGCTCCAAGCTCCAAAAACACTCCAATTGTTCTCTTTGGTGCCTGTTCACACCTGATCCTGTGAACAGGCACCACAGAGCACAATTATTTTTTTTAAGTTTGAGAATTTTTGAGCTTCAAACTACAAATTGCTGCAGTGTGAATGCAGAAAGCTCAGATTATTTAGGTTGGGGGGGGGGGGGGAGCGGAAAGGGAAGATTATTTTTCCCTGGAATTTACCTTTAAAATATTTTTGTACATTCGCATATAAAACCTCAAGACCTATGGTGTGTAATTATGTTTCCTTCTGTTAGTGCAAATATTGCATTATTTTGTATGGAAGCCTGTTGTGAAATCATGTTGAGATCTTGTCATTTTTAGCGCAGGTTTGTTTCTTGACACCCTGGATAAAGAACACGTCAATCTAAAATTAATTTTCTCTGTGATGGTTAAAAATAGAAACGTGAATACTAATCTGTTATTTTGGTTGTTCCAGATACATATAAACAAAGAATTGTTGTGGCAGCATAGGTTTCTGACTTAAAGTTCAAATCATGTACTTATCAGTTTGTCTCTCCGTGCAGAAAAAGTCCAAAGGAAGACAACCCTAATCTTATGGTCTTGTGCCTAATTCTGAAGTGTGGGAATAGTGGGTTGTCAGGCAGAGGTTAGGTTTAACACTGTGATCAGGTATAATCGCTAATCTGGGATTTGTTGTTTTGCAGTGGACATTTTCTTCTGAAATGCTTCTAGGTTTTTCCTAGTGCTTTCTATGGCTGCGCTAAGGGTTTGAAGAGCAGCATTCTTTTTTAGCTGTAATGTTGAGTGATAGTCCCCTGCAAAGTGCCACTGATGATGTAGGCTTTGTACTTCAAGGAAACCTATGCTGAGAAACGTACAGAAGTTGACCTCATGTTCAAAATGCCAGTTCTTTGTCGTGCTGATCAGTTGGCTTTGGCACTGGGAGTCACTGATCCCTCAATACATAACTGATTGGGATTGCTGACTTTACTTGCTACATGCTTATTGTAGCAAAGACATAGCCAGGTAGTAAATATTATTGTTCAAAGGAGGTCAGCGTGTTCTCTCATGAGGCTTCCTTTAAAGACCAAGTTCACCTTTTGGAGCATGTGACATGTTGCAGCCATATTTTGGGTGTAATATGTAAGGCTGGCCATACTTCATTCATGGGTTAAAGGAAAGAAAATCTCTTGATTTACCCATCAGCACTGTCAGTCAGTGTTGATGGGGTAATCCCTCCCACTGCTTTATTGTTTTCTGACAGTGAAAGGTTTCTCCAGGGACAAAAACCCAACAAGCTAGTTGTACTGATTGTGTGAAGACTGCCTGAATTATCTCAAGGAGTCCTCTCCATTTTTTATCTTGCACTACAGAACATATAAACCCTAAGCTGTGAAGGAGCAAGGTTCAGTAGTTTAACAGACAACTGGACATGGCTGACACCAAGTCTAGCAATTACTGTCCACAAAAAGGCATGTTGTCAGGCAACATGTATTTCTATACTTTCAGGGTTTTTAAAGCTAAAACACAAGGAAATGTGCATGTTTTGTACTGCATACAGTATGTTTTTAATTTTGCCCTGACATACACCGAGAAAGGAGTGCTCAACCTGTGGCCCATGACCTCAAACCTAATATGATTATTAGCAAAAAATTTAAAAAACAGACCAGGGAAGCACATGCTCAGTCAGCTGGGCTTGCCGACTCTCCATCCCAGAGAATCAGAGTGCAGAGAGTCGGCGAGTCAGCGGGAGGACGCGGAGGGAGCTAGAGCCACATAAGCTTTTGCTTCCTCTGTAGCTCCGGCCCCTGTCCCAGGTAGAGTGGTACCAAGTGCACTCTGCCTCTTATCCCTTCTAGCAGTCTGGAGAGCGATGCCAGCAGCTACACGAGTATAAGAGGTCTTCAGGTCAGTATATTAAACTAATACACTAGGCATAATTGCTTCTAGCAATGAGCATATTGGCACCTATAAGGGCTAATCATTATTAGGCTGCTTTAACACTGGTGTGCTGCAGTTTACCTGCGCCGCTGGTGCAGCTCAGTGCACCTGCGGGTTAGCTGCATTAAGGCATAGATGTCTATTATATCCTCCCAATAGCAGTTTTGGTGCACTTTCAAAAAGTGCACCACACTCACAAGATATAATAGAAATCTATGGCAGAGCGCCATTTCATTTAATTGTTACCCGCGACCGGTTATCCAAAATACTTAAGTGGACCGCGCTCTTTAAAATGTTGAGTACCCCTGCACTAAGACATTCATTGCTGTATATGTTTCTGCTGTTGAGACTTATAATAAATACATGTCTTTTATTGACATTTCAAGCTCATGTTTGGCATGTTTAGGCTGGATTCACGAAAACTGAATAACTGGTAAAACAGTCACTGGTGTTATTACCAATTATGTGTTGCCATTGTTACCAGTAAGCCCTATAAAATGTGTCAATTTGTCAGAAAAGACAACCTATGTCGTTGCACAGATGTGAACCAAACACCATTTAAAGCAGTGTATAACCAGCACTGATCTATCTTAATACAAATAGGTGTGAGTGGGTTCCAAGTGTGTGTGGAAATGTTTTATTTAAAGTTTATGCAGTTTTTTTTTTTTTTCTGTCTACAGTGGGGAAGGGATATACCCCCTCTGAAACCCTCTCTCTGCAGGGGAAATTCGCCCCTCTGTCTTGGTGAGCAAGCAAGTGTGGAATTCTGCAATCATTTTGATTGGGTGGGGGGTGTAACTTTTCCATACACGTATACATTTTTTTTTTTTGTTAGTTTTCAACTATTGTCATAGATTAGATTAGACTAGATTAGTTGGTCAACCGATTAGTTGGCCTGCATGTAGAATGCATTATTTGTTAATTTATCAGAAAATAGAGTGCAGCACACGTACAGCTCAGTACACCGTTCATATGTCAGTATACACAGTGCATCACGCATACAGCACAGTACACTGTCCATACATGTCAGTAAGTGCCTGAAAATTTGTCAATGTGTGAGGAGCAATGCCTCATGGGACATGTAGTTCTGGGCAGGAGAAGGAAGTGAGTGATTCTAAAGGTAGTTTTTTTTTCTTTTTTACATTGCCATAGGGGCACTCTATACTATACTATACTATACTATACGAGACTTGCTGTAGGGACACCAGAAGAGGAGAATCAGGGCTGCTCTGTGCAAAACCATTACACGGAGCAGGTATTTATGACAAGTTTGTAGTTTAAAAAAAAAAAATCCAAGGTTTACAACCACTTTAAGGGCAGAGAAGATCAATATCGGAACCCAGAGAAGCAAGAGGCTGATAGACTGGAAGTAATGTAAGGTCTTACAATTGAATATAAAATAATATTTACCATTCTTGTGCATTATATTTAAAATTGTTATATCCATGCAAAAATGTCTCAGCGTTTAGTACTATGTTAATATAAGAGATTTATATTCCCCCCATCACCCACCTTTCATATAGCTTTATGTCCGACTCCATTAAAATATCATGCACATCCTACCTGAGAATAGATATATATATATATATATATACAGTCATGGCCGAAATTGTTGGCACCCTTGATATTTCTCCAGGAAATCATGTATTTCTCACGAAACGTATTGCATTAACACATGTTTTGCTATACACATGTTTATTCCCTTTGTGTGTATTGGGACAAAACAAAAAAAGGGAGGAAAGAAAGCAAATTCGACATAATGTCACACAAACCTCCAAAAATGGGCTGGACAAAAGTATTGGCACCCTTTCACAACTGCGGATAAATAAGAATGTTACAAGCATGTGATGCTCCTGTAAACTCACCTGGGGCAAGTAACAGGTGTGGGCAATATAGAAATCACACCTGAAAGCAGATAAAAAGGAGAGACGTTCACTTAACCTTTGCATTGTGTGTCTGTCTGTGCCACACTAAGCATGGACAACAGAAAGAGGAGACGAGAACTGTCTGAGGACCTGAGAACCAAAATTGTGGCAAAATATCAACAATCTCAAGGTTACAAGTCCATCTCCAGAGAACTAGATTTGCCTTTGTCCACAGTGCGCAACATTATCAAGAAGTTTGCAACCCATGGCACTGTAGCTAATCTCCCTGGTCGTGGACGGATGAGGAAAATTGATGAAAGATTGCAACGCAGAATAGTCCGGATGGTGGATAAGCAGCCCCAAACATGTTCCAAAGACATTCAAGCTGTCCTGCAGGCTCAGGGAGCATCAGTGTCAGCGCGAACTATCCGACATTTAAATGAAATGAAACGCTATGGCAGGAGACCCAGGAGGACCCCACTGCTGACACAGAGACATAAAAAAGCAAGACTACAGTTTGCCAAAATGTACTTGAGTAAGCCAAAAGCCTTCTGGGAAAACGTCTTGTGGACAGATGAGACCAAGATAGAGCTTTTCGGTAAAGCACATCATTCTACTGTTTACCGAAAACGGAATGAGGCCTACAAAGAACAAAACACAGTACCTACGGTAAAATATGGTGGAGGTTCAATGATGTTTTGGGGTTGTTTTGCTGCCTCTGGCACTGGGTGCCTTGACTGTGTGCAAGGCATCATGAAATCTGAGGATTACCAAAGGATTTTGGGTCGCACTGTAGGGCCCAGTGTCAGAAAGCTGGGTTTGCGTCCAAGATCCTGGGTCTTCCAGCAGGACAATGACCCCAAACATACGTCAAAAAGCACTCAGAAATGGATGGCAAAGAAGCGCTGGAGAGTTCTGAAGTGGCCAGCAATGAGCCCAGATCTAAATCCCATTGAACACCTGTGGAGAGATCTTAAAATTGCTGTTGGGAAAAGGTGTCCTTCCAATAAGAGAGACCTGGAGCTGTTTGCAAAGGAAGAGTGGTCCAAAATTCCGGGTGAGAGGTGTCAGAAGCTTATTGATGGTTATAGGAAGCGACTGATTTCAGTTATGTTTTCCAAAGGGTGTGCAACCAAATATTAAGTTAAGGGTGCCAATACTTTTGTCCAGCCCATTTTTGGGGTTTTGTGTGACATTATGTCATATTTGCTTTTCTGCCTCTGTTTTATATTTGTTCCAATACATACAAAGGGAATAAACATGTGTATAGCAAAACATGTGTTAATGCAATACCTTTTTTGTGTGAAATACTTGATTTTCAGGAAAAATATCAAGGGTGCCAACAATTTCGGCCATGACTGTATATATATATATATATATATATATATATATATATATATATATAAAATTGTATTCAAAATAATAGCAGTCAGACATCACTAACCTGATCAATCACTGTTTTTGGTAGAAATGATATTTCTACATGGCAAATAATTTACTAGCAGGTGTAGTAGAGTAATAGAAATCCAACAGACCCAACAGTCATGACATGCATGCTGCTGATTCTGTGTAATTGAATCACTAATTGAAAGGGGCATGTTCAAAATAATAGCAGTGTGGAGTTCTATTAGAGAGGTCATTCATTCTTTGAAAAACAGGTGGCAATTATTGCCCTTATTTAAGGAAGGCAGGCAGCAAATGTTGCACATGCTGGTTACAGTGCATTTCTCTGAAATTCTGAGGAAAATGGGTCGTTCCAGACATTCAGAAGAACAGCGTACCTTGATTAAAAAGTTGATTGAAGAGGGGAAACATTTAAAGAAGTGCAGAAAATGATAGGCTGCTCAGCTAAAATGATCGCAAATGCTTTAAAATGGCAACCAAAACCTGAAAGACTTGGAAGAAAGCGAAAAACTACCATTGGAATGGATAGAAGAATAGCCAAAATGGCAAGGACTCAGCCAACAATCAGCTCCAGGAAGATCAAAAAAGGTCTAAAGTTACCTGTGAGTACTGTTACAATTAGAGGATGCCTATGTGAAGCCAAGCTATCTGCAAGAAGCCCCCGCAAAGTCCCACTGTTGAAAAAAAGATGTGCTGAAGAGGTTACAATTTGCCAAACAGCACATTGACTGGCCTAAAGAGAAATGGCGCAACATTTTGTGGACTGATGAAATTAAGATTGTTCTTTTTGGGTCTAGTGGCCGGAGACAGTTTGTCAGATGACCCCCAAACACTGAATTCAAGTCACAGTACACTGTGAAGACAGTGAAGCATGGTTGTGCAAGCATCATGATATGGGGATGTTTCTCATATTACGGTGTTGGGCCTATTTATCGCATACCAGGCATCATGGATCAGTTTGAATACATCAGAATACTTGAAGAGGTCATGCTGCCTTATGCTGAAGAGGAAATGCCCTTGAAATGGGTGTTCCAACAAGACAATGACCCCAAACACACCAGTAAACGTGCAACATCTTGGTTCCAGACCCACAAGATTGACGTTATGGAGTGGCCAGCCCAATCCCCGGATCTTAATTCAATAGAAAACTTGTGGGGTGACATAAAAAATGCAGTTTCTGAGGCAAAACCAAGAAATAGAGGAGAACTGTGGAATGTAGTCCAATCATCCTGGGCTGGAATACCTGTTCACAGGTGCCAGAAGTTGGTTGACTCCATGCAATACAGATGTACAGCAGTTCTCAGAAACAGTGCTTATACAACTAAATATTAATTAAGTGATTCAAAGGAAAGCAAAATCTTCAAACATTTTTCAGTTTATATAGTGAATGTTTGAGTTTGAATATTAGACTGTTCAAAAAAAATAGCAGTGTTTGTATTCTTCTTTACACTTTTCTTCAATTTTCTTTTTTTAGAGGAACAACACAAATTTGATATATTTTTTTTCTTCATGTTTTGATTTGGAATAGAATGTGTAGTGTTCCCAATGCATTTGTGTGTATGGAAATAAAAACTATTAGAAGGATTCTGAGCTTTATTCACTTTTTCCAACACACTGCTATTATTTTGAACACAACTGTATATGTGTGTGTGTTTGTGTGTGTGTGTGTGTGTGTGTGTGTGTGTATATATATATATATGTGTATATATATATATATTTATACTTTCACAATATAAATGAACCCCTTAGACTAGTGGTTATCTGCTGTTTTTTACTAAAGGACAGTTTTTGTTTTTTTTTTACCGCATGACTGGTGATTACAAAAAAGCATACTGCCGCTACTAAATGTCTTATGCTGATCATACAATATCGATTTTTGGAGAATATTCATACAAAAATTCTTTTTACTATTGATGAATGGACAAATGTCGTTTGGAAATTTCACTTGCTTTTTAACATTCAATTTGAAAATCAATGTAGTTTCTGAATGAAATCTCACATATACTGTCTAAAAATTTGCCCCTTCGAAAAGCGGTTTTTATTGTAAGCAGGGCCCTCCTTTCCCTCTTGTATTGAACTGTTTTGTTGCTGTATTGTCTCTCTTTATATTGTAAAGCGCTGAGCAAACTGTTGGCATCTATATAAATCCTGTATAATATAATAGTAATATTTTGCCCTTTAGAATTTTCCCATCATTGTGGTTGAAACAAACATAATTTTGACTCCACCATAAATTAGAAAATCAAACTAATGCTCTTAAGTCCTCATGCACACTGGATGTTTTCACAGCTGCTATTTTTGGCTTTTGGCGGTTTTTTTTTTTTCTACAGCCAGTAGTAGTACAGCCAGCATGTTATCCTATGTGTCCATACACACATAGACTTTGTCAGCGGTTTTTCGCAGGGGTGTTTCTTTGGCTGGAGAAAAAAACTCAGGACTAGTGGGTTTCTACAGGAGTTTTCTAGCTGTAAAAATGCTCTAACGCTGTAAAACACGGCAGAACGATGTTTTTGGACTTTTTCTTGAGCAAAAAAAACCCACGAAAAAGTGTCAACGCTAATACAAAAAAACGCTAAAAAATGCTGAAAAAGTGCCTTTTTAATGTGACTCTACGCAGCTAGCATTACCAGTGTTATTAGAATGCTCAGTGTGCATGGAGCCTTAAACAAAAATTTTCTAAGGATTTTTTTGTTTGTGTATGGTTGGAATAAGTGACAGCATGTGCAGGTAGCATGTATCAAGCTACCGGCTTATAACTAGGGAGCCTGTCAATCATATTATATTACTGTTCTGTCTGAAAATCTGCAAAACCGCATTTCAGGTCTTTTTTTACTTTTTTACTTTCCCCCCCCCCCCCCCCCCCTCTTTTGAATAAAAATTTTGATCTGAGTCTGATATATACCAGGTTCAACCTTTAGTAGTATATACACATCTCTTCTGTCATTCTCAGAGTGGATTAGATATTTTTTTCCTTAACCAAATAGGTATTGTTTACAGTATATTTACCACAGCAAATACTGTAGATATTCAAAAATAGATTGTTCTTAAACTTTGCATAATAACTAAATTGTACACCAAACTTTTTTTTTTTTTTTAAGTTTTTATCCGATGAATCGAAACAACAATCGTCCATCTAATTGATTCTGAAAATTGTTAGTTGCAGCCCTACTATAGAGATCAGACATAAAGTGGAGGCTGCGTACCAAAGTGTGAACAGGCACCATAGAGATGAAGTGATTTTTTTTAACTGAATGTTTTGTAGCTTCGTTACAAAACACTTGGTGCCGCTTCACATATATGCAGATTGTATGCAGATTAAACTGCATCCAATCCACATGACATGTGAAATAACATTGCTTCCTATGGTACCTATTCACATATGTCCTGTGCGGATTCAGTGTGGTTTGAAAAAGTCACGTACGATTTTTGTGCAGTGCCTTCAGGTTCAGGTGCGAATTAAAGGCTGTTGACTTCCATGTGAACCGTTTCTAAACCGCATATGTGTGAGCAGGCGAAAATCCTGAGATAATCCTGTCCTGAACCTGGGGCAGCACAGTGGCTAAATGGTTAGCACTTCCGCCTGGCAGTACTAGGGTCGCTGATTCAAATCCTAACTCCGGCACCACCTGCCTGGAGTTTGCATGTTCTCCCTGTGCCTGCGTGGGTTTCCTCCGGGTACTCTGGTTTCCTCCTACACTCCAAAGATAAACTGGTAGGTTCATTGGTTCCTGTCTAAATTGTCCCTAGTATGTGTTTGTATGAATGAGTTGGGGACTTTAGATTGTACGCCCCTTGAGGGTTAGGGACTGATGTGAATGTACAATATATATGTAAAGCGTTGACGGCGCTATATAAGTACCTGAAATAAATAAATGTAAACCTGACCTGGACTGCTGAACAACTACTGTATCAATTCGCTGTGAAACCTGAGCTTCAATCCGCACTGCACATGTGTGAATCAGCTCTCAGGTGTGAATACAACTGAAGTTTCCTCCAGCATTTCCTGGAGTACAGACTCCTTTTTAATGCACACTCACTGTCTCATGTTACAACAGATCACATTGCAACCTTGGTTCCCTGCTTCCTGTGACCGATGTGACTTCAGCTGTAAAGTGGGGATGTTTTATCATCCTGTCATATCCCTGCATTGCTGGCAGAGCTCCAGAAATGAAGGATCTGCATCTAAAAATAGCTGTTGCTGGAGTTTGTTTCCCCCACCGGGATATGACAGCACGGACTAGGTTATGCCAAGCTGTCACTCTTCAGAAATGTTTTTATTCACATTGTCCTAATTAGAGTGAAACTTTAGAGTCCTACTGACAAATAGCAGGATGCCACACTGTGTGAGCTGGCTTATATAGTCTTATGAATTCCCCCGATGGATGTTTTAAGTAATTTTCACATCAGCAAGCCTCATTTTGGTATCATAATTTGTGTATTCATTAGTGCTATGTGTACAACTCCACTGAAATAGAAGCTATTCTGCCTTTCTGCTATGAATGCCTCAAATGCTTGAGAAAAATAACTATGAAGAATCTGGTTAGTTATATTAGATTTGTGGTTTTACTTGAAGTTGGACATTTGGGAATTTTGAATAATCATCTTTGTATACGTATTCTATTAACATAATTTGGATTTCTTCATGATAAAAATGAATTAAACCTATAAAGCAGGGGTATTGAATTAAAATTGACCAAGGTTCGGGCAGTAAAATTTGCATGCATCAGAGGTCCAAATCTCATGTAGGCCCCTGTGGTGCATTTTCGTATGCACAAAACCATGTGTTGCTGCATTGCGATTTTTGAAAAAGGGTCGGGGACTTCTTCAGGTTTCTGGCAGGTAGTGCTGAGCTACCCACAACGTGTGCACCAAATGCACATGTACAGATATGAACCTGTTATCACATCAGTGTCCTCAATCCTCACTCCACATCACAGTCCCCTCCTGATTCACAGAAAGGTCCCTCTTGATGAGTGTCCTCAGCTCCCCCTTTACATCACCCCCTCTATGTTACTGTTTTCAACCCCCACATTACTGTCCTCTGCTTCCCCCACATTACTGTCCTCAGCCCTCCTCCATGTTACTGTCCTCAGCCCCCACACACCACAGTCTTTGGCCCCCCATATTACTGTCAGTCCCCCCCACATTCAGTCCTCGGCCCCCTTCACATTAATGTGCTTAGCCCCTTTACCTTCACCCCCCCCCACTGCCCTACCTTACACAGACAGTGATTGATTGCTAGGACTGCCCTTCATCCTAGCAACCAATCACCTGTTTGTTAACCTTGTACAGCTCCCACCCTCCATCCAGAACTGTCCTGCCTCCCGCTGTCAGTTCTGTGAGGATGCCCATGAGACAACTGGGGGAAGAAAATGCTCTTAAATGGCAGGACTGCATGGATCCGGATGGGACAGTGACTCTGTCTGCATCCAGACCCCAGTCTGCCATTTTTAGTGATGCCTGCTAATGTCCAGGCACATATAGACTGTAATCAGTGTTTTTTGGCAGTAAAAAAACCCAGGACTAGTGGGTTTCTAGAGCAGTTTTTTAGCTGTAAAAACGCTCTAATGCTCAAAAAAAAAAAAAAAAAACCCGCTAAAAACCGCAAACGCAGGAAACCACCGGTAAACGTGGCAAAACACCGATAAACGCCAATGCAAATACGCTAAACAAAGCAGAAAAACTCGGGTTTTTAACGTGACTTTACACAGCTAACGTTATCAGCGTTATCAAAATGTCCAGTGCATGAGGACTTAGCGTGCAAGCTACTATGAACCGGTGCTCAGTTGTGTGGTTTTTTTTTTTTTTTTTTTTTTTACAGTTGATGTATCTATTTAGATGTCTAATACTTAGGAGGTAATACAATTCTTACTCAGGCAAATCCCAAGAGTAAATGCTCCAAAGAATGGCTGTGGGGACCTTCTTTGAGAGTGCATGATCTAGATTGTCTCAAATTCCAAAAAGACCTTAATTGACTATGGCTGGATCGGTAACGGGCACAGAGCTTCACTTCCACTCAGATGCCAGCAAGGTGGAGGTGGGGTATTGGTATGGGCTGGTATTATTAAAGATGAGCTAGATGGACCGTTACTGTTCGAGGATGGACTCAAAATCGACTCCTAGACTTACTTTTCAGGTGTTTTTTGGGCTTTTTGAGTTTTGGCATTTTTGTATTCGCCAGTAGATAAACATTTAATCTGTGACATCAACTGTTGCCATGTTTTGCCATGTCAGAAAAATGCTCTTGGTTGCGTGACAAAAGCGCAATATTCTCGTTTCCATGTATTTCTATGGGAATGAAAACGCGCCAAATGCATCAAACTGCCAAATGGAGCTACAGAAGTGGCTCCAAAACTTTTTTGAACTTAAGGTGTTCTGCTTCAGGCAACTTAAAGTGGAGATGTGAACCATCTCCATAGAGTAATATTGATTTTTTTTTTTTTTTTTTTTTTTTCTTTCTCTGAGCATTTTGGAGCTTCAGGTTTCTTGCTACAAAACGTGAGGTGTGAATGGAGCCTAAAACACATCACTAACATAATCTATTTTTGCCTGTTCCTTCATTTACAGGCACTGAATACATTACATTTTAAAAGTGTGTGTGTGTGTGTGTGTGTGTACACATACACCGGAAGATTGATGAAGGGAGGTATTTTGTAGTCACTTGAGATAGCTGGTAGTGATGCTAACTGATAACTGTCCACAGAGGAAGAGCGCACAGGAAGTTATAAGATTTCTGGGGGTGTATATTCCCTTTAGCTCCAGCAATGTACCTTATTGACCCCAGATCTCTCTCTCGCGAGGTGCGCCACCGCCCTACCTGTCCCGCCGATCATGGCCACGGCTGTCAGTCGCTGTGTCACAGCCGGTTGTTGCCGGCTATGTCCCGGCGATTAGCGGCAATCAGTGACAGAGAGCACAGCTGCAGTAGCTGTGCTTTCTGTCAGTTCCCTGACAGCTCCTGACACGCTGATCGGGACAGAAGAGTTTATCTGTCCCGATCAGCGGTGTTCCCTGCAGTACACACCCCTGCCCCCTAGTAAAACACACCCCTCACACAATCAACCCTTTCACTCAATAATAAAGTTAACCCCTTCCTCCCCAGTGCCATTAGTACAATGTCAGTGTTTTTTTTTTTTTGCACTGTATTGGTGTCACTGGGGATGCCAGTGACCCCAAGTCAGTTCCCCGCCAGTGTCAGAATGTCCACCGCAGTCCCGCCATAAGTCGCTGATCGCGGCCATAAGTCGCTGATCGCTGCCATTATTAGTATAAAAAAAATTAAAAATCCCAGTATCTTTCCTGCCATTTGTAAACGCTATAACCTTCACGTAAACCAATTAATTTACACGTATTGGGTTTTTTGTAGCAAAGACATGTCGCAGAATGCATTTTGGCAGAAATTTATGACTAAATTTGATTTTTAATTTTTTTTTTTTACTGAACATGTATTATAGCAAAATGTCCAAAATATTGTTTTTTTTCCTCAAAATTGTCAACCTATTTTTTTATAGTGCAAAAAATAAAAAACGCACAGGCGATCAAATACCACCGAAAGAAAGCTCAATTTGTGGGAAAAAAAAATGATGTAAATTTCATTTATGTACCATATTGCACGACTGCTCAATTGTCTGTTAAACTAGCGCAGCGCTGTATATAAAATAAAATGGCGTAAATTGCAGTATCTATACCATAGTTTGTAGACGCTATAACTTTCACACAAAACAATCAATATACACTTATTGGGATTTTTTTTTACCAAAAACATGTAGCAGAATACATTTTGGCCTAAATTTAAAACTAACTTTGAGTTTACTATATATTTTTTATAGCTGAAAGTAAAAAATATCGTTTTTCTTCAAAATATTTGTTTTTTTTTGTTTATAGCGTGAAAAATAAAGCGCACAGGTGATTAAATACCACCGAAAGAAAGCTCTATTTGTGTGAAAAAAAGGACCTAAATTTCGTTTGGAAGCAGCATTGCATGACCGCGCAATTATCAGTTGAATTAGTGCAGCGCCGAGTAGCAAAAAGAGGCCTGGTCGTTAAAGGGGGGGAAATCCTCAGGAGCTCAAGTGGTTAAACAGATATAACAACGCATTCAATGGTATATTTAACAGACCATAAATGAGTAACTAACAGAATTGTATTGTTAGTTTACATACACTCTAATGCTCATACACTACTTAGTGGATTTGTTTTCTTCAGGGATAAACTGCGGCTGTTATTATTTTGTATCTTGGCTGTACCTGGCTGGCAGGAAATTATTTTAGTGATTGTCAGGCAAGGTATATACATAATCTTTTTCTTGCAGAATGAGTGCCGGTTCACATATGTCGTTTGAACCGCATCCAATCCGTATGACATGTGAAATAACATTGCTTCCTATGGTGCCTGTTCACATATGTCCGGTGCACTGACAGTGCAGATTCAGTGCAGTTTTATAGAGTCCTGTACCATTTCTGAGCAGTTCAGGTGCGGATTGCAGACTACTAACTTCTATGCGAACCACTTCTAAACAGCACGTGTGAACAGGATAAAATCCTGTCCTGAACCTGATGTAAACCTGACATGAACCGCTGAACAACTACTGTATCAATTAGCTGTGGTAGCTGAGCTTCAATCTGCACTGCATACAGTCAGGTCCATAAATATTGGGACATCGACACAATTCTAACATTTGTGGCTCTATACACCACCACAATGGATTTGAAATGAAACAAACAAGATGTGCTTTAACTGCAGACTGTCAGCTTTAATTTGAGGGTATTTATATCCAAATCAAGTGAACGGTGTAGGAATTACAACAGTTTGCATATGTGCCTCCCACTTTTTAAGGGACCAAAAGTAATGGGACAGAATAATAATCATAAATCAAACTTTCACTTTTTAATACTTGGTTGCAAATCCTTTGCAGTCAATTACAGCCTGAAGTCTGGAACGCATAGACATCACCAAACGCTGGGTTTCATCCCTGGTGATGCTCTGCCAGGCCTCTACTGCAACTGTCTTCAGTTCTTGCTTGTTCTTGGGGCATTTTCCCTTCAGTTTTGTCTTCAGCAAGTGAAATGCATGCTCAATCGGATTCAGGTCAGGTGATTGATTTGGCCATTGCAAAACATTCCACTTCTTTCCCTTAAAAATCTCTTTGGTTGCTTTTGCAGTATGCTTTGGGTCATTGTTCATCTGCACTGTGAAGCGGCGTCCAATGAGTTCTGAAGCATTTGGCTGAATATGAGCAGATAATATTACCCAAAACACTTCAGAATTCATCCTGCTGCTTTTGTCAGCTGTCACATCATCAATAAATACAAGAGAACCAGTTCCATTGGTAGCCATACATGCCCACGCCATGACACTACCACCACCATGCTTCACTGATGAGGTGGTATGCTTAGGATCATGAGCAGTTCCTTTCCTTCTCCATACTCTTCTCTTCCCATCACTCTGGTACAAGTTGATCTCGGTCTCATCTGTCCATAGGATGTTGTTCCAGAACTGTGAAGGCTTTTTTCGATGTCGTTTGGCAAACTCTAATCTGGCCTTCCTGTTTTTGAGGCTCACCAATGGTTTCCATCTTGTGGCGAACCCTCTGTATTCACTCTGGTGAAGTCTTCTCTTGATTGTTGACTTTGACACACATACACCTACCTCCTGGAGAGTGTTCTTGATCTGGCCAACTGTTGTGAAGGGTGTTTTCTTCACCAGGGAAAGAATTCTTCGGTCATCCACCACAGTTGTTTTCCGTGGTCTTCCGGGTCTTTTGGTGTTGCTGAGCTCACCGGTGCATTCCTTCTTTTTAAGAATGTTCCAAACAGTTGTTTTGGCCACGCCTAATGTTTTTGCTATCTCTCTGATGGGTTTGTTTTGTTTTTTCACCCTAATGATGGCTTGCTTCACTGACAGTGACAGCTCTTTGGATCTCATCTTGAGAGTTGACAGCAACAGATTTCAAATGCAAATAGCACACTTGAAATTAACTCTGGACCTTTTATCTGCTCATTGTAATTGGGATAATGAGGGAATAACACACACCTGGCCATGGAACAGCTGAGAAACCAATTGTCCCATTACTTTTGGTCCCTTAACAAGTGGGAGGCACATAAGCAAACTGTTGTAATTCCTACACCGTTCACCTGATTTGGATGTAAATACCCTCAAATTAAAGCTGACAGTCTGCAGTTTAAGCACATCTTGTTTGTTTCATTTTAAATCCATTGTGGTGGTGTATAGAGCCAAAAATGTTAGAATTGTGTCGATGTCCCAATATTTATGGACCTGACTGTATGTGTGAATCAACTCTTTTATATAAAAAAAAAATATTCTTTTGTTGGACATTCTGTTCACATGTGGTAGATATGGAAGCATCCAACTGCTTTTGGATACATGTTAAGGTTAAGGGCCACCTTACCTAGAGGTATTCTAGTTTAATTCCTGATGGTATGATGACAGGGACCTTATAATTACAGGCAGGCCTTAGCAGATACATTTATTTTAGTTACTGTGATTAGTACAGCATTCAGTATATACCCCTTCTATGCATTCCTTTTCTTCTTTTATTTTTTATTTTTTTTAAAGGATTTAAATAGTTAAAACTTGTGGTTGCAAATGCTTTTTGTGTATGATCTAACTCTAATAGAAATTTACTGCATGTTGAGTCTTAATATTATTTTTTTTAACAAATTATAAGCCATTTTCACTTATAAAAGAGATTTGCAGTTTGTGCTTAAGCAGTAAATGAATTTGACTTTCTGAATGCTGTAGGAGAGTTCTGTGGCGAAAGGCATGTTGCTTTATTTAGTATTCTATCCCTGAATCTAAAAATAGTTTTAATTCAAAACATCTGCCTTTTTTTTTTTTTGTGGTTTTGTTATCCAGTTTTACGCAGCTACTTTGTACATCGAGGATTGTGAATATAACAAAACTGAGAGGGTTTCAAGAAGTTTATCATCCTAGATTGTAAGCTCCAAGCAGCAGGGCCCTCTTGTATTGAAGTGTATTGTTGCTGTATTGTCTCCTGTTATATTGTAATGCGCTGAGCAAACTGTTGGCGCTCTATAAATCCTGTATAATAATAACTTTGCCCTACTGAAAAGTATTAACTCTCCCCTTGTTGCTCATTTACCACTGTCTATATAAAACACCATTGACCACCATTAGAGTATTGTAAAAAACTGTTGCACATAATGTAAAACCATCAACTCTATAGGATTACAAGTAATGCAAAAACCCTAACAAAAGTGTGTAATGATGTTGTACATGCTGCAGTGAGGGGCAGACTCATTGAACTACTTGTTCTTTTTCTGCCATCACTTTTCTATGTTTCTATGAAAGGAACAACTCCGGGGCAATTAATAATGGGTAACTTTCTAAATTGATAACCTGGAAAGGGTTTTGAATTTAGGTAGTGTACTTTGTCACAGTTTGCAGCACATTTTCTATAAAACATTAGGCTAATATCGCACAGCTTAAAGTGGTTCTAAAGTCTTAAGGTTTTTTTTTTTTTTTCCTTTTTTTTACCTTTAATGCGTTCTGTGCATTAAGGTGTAAAACGTTCTGTGATGCAAGATCCCTCCCAGTCCTCCATTATTCTTATTTGGATTCCCCCGGTCCATTTGAGGGCAGCAAGGTGTGCATGTTCCAGGACATTCTTAATGTGGTTGTAGCATTGAGTCCATCCCCAAGCGCAGGAGCATTTGTGTTTGCTGGTTCTTTGTTCTCTCAAGGGGACTCCAGCTGCTCGGGATCCAGAGACTCCATCATTACAATCATCGTCTGCACAGCAGTATGGTATTATCCATTGAAGAAAGAGAATTAAGACGCCTGTCCTTAGCAAAGGGCTTTACGAACAGCATCAACTCCTATGAATTACTCAAAGGGAACCATGATATTCCAACTACCAGTTTTGACTCTCCTAGCAGAGAGGAGACTATGATTTTGTTATTTCATAAACTGAAGCATACATTGGAAAAAGAGATGTCACAATGGTGGGACATTCTCGTGCTGGAAAAATATTTAGAAGTCAATAGAATCCCAAGGGGACTCAGACTCACTAAGATGTGTACCTGGCTAGAGGATGATTTGAAAACTGAATGGATTGATAAACTTAGAGAATGTAATAAAATACTCCTCAGGTCCATCATAGCACAGAGGGAAAGGAATCTTTGCAAAATCAGAGCAGATCTTAGCCTTTTGGATGTCTAAACTCCCTATTGCGGACTGTTACTCAGCGCGGTGTTAATCCAGCTGTTCTTTTATGATGTGCCTTGACTATATTGTCGTTTGTGAGTACAACACCTACTTTATTATTATTTTTTATTAAACATTTTTTATGGTAATGCACTAGGCCTGTGCGCCCTCTTTTTGTTCTTTCTCCATTATTCTTGCCCGAGCCTGATCCACCGATGTGCTCTTTTTCTATGGTCTTCCTCCTTGTTGGGCAGACTGATCGCATCAGAAGCCAATGGTTCATGTTGCTATCAGTCAAATTCTGTTATTGGGGAGGGGGGGGTTTGGTTGGGTTGGTAGAACCGAACTGTATAACACGTTTTATTTTAATTTAAAAAAACTGAAGGTTTATGGTTACTTTAAATTAAGGAAGAGCTGATACCTAGTACTTGTGAAAATGCTCCCGATACCTGAAACCAATACTTGGTGGTGCGATTTGCGCAAAGAATAGCATGGATTTGAGCAGGAGTGCGATGCACTGATCCATTGCTGTCACAAAAGGAAAAGGGGATCTGAAATCCCCGCTGCTTTCTCTCCTCTCAGTGCAGGGATGACAGTACGGGCTAAACCGCTTTTAATTGGTCAGCATCGCCACGGTGCTGACCAACTAAAAGTTGTCTAGCCCGTACTGTCATCCCTGCACTGAGAAGAGAGAAAGCTGTGGGGATTCCAAATCTCCAGCTTCTCCTTCTGTAACAGCATAGGGTCAGAGCAGGGAGGTTTCCCACAACTCTCCTGTGTGAACTCTGGCTTTGACAAGCCTGGGTCCACACAGGAGTAGTGGGGACACCGCATGCAATTTGGACAGGAATCGCATTCCTGTTGAAAACACATGCTATTTTTTGCGGTGCAATTTACGCCCATACATTTAGTATGGCTGCAAATTGCACCACAAAGTATCGGTACTCTGTGAGTACCAAATGTATCGGTATTCATATTCAGAGATCAAAAAATATTTTAAATAAAATTGTTTTTATTTTATGGGTCCTCTGCTTTCAGAAATTAATGAAGCATATAATGCTTTTGAGTTTAGAGTGCATATTTTTGTGTTAGGTTCTGGCACCAATATGACCATATGTTTTCAGTAGGCAATCAGTGGAGGTATGAGTATTGACATAGCAAATCAGGAAGCAATGTAAATTAAGAATTTTGCCTGAAGGATTTGAATGATAACATTTTAGTCACATTCTATTTTTTTTTAATTGATTTACTCCCTAAGGGGACCAGGTGCATTCAAATCTGTACCTTGGTTGTGAAGCAGCATGGTTGGACAGTTTTCCCCCTGCTCTGGAGACCAGATCTGCCATCCAAAAAAAAGAAATCACACAGCCTCTGATGCTGTGTGTCTATCACCAACTGCTTTTACACAGCCCCCGGCTGATGGATCACACAGATCTGCAGTGCTGAGTGGTTTTTAAGCTTTATGAATAAACAATCCACACTGCTTGGCAGTTATACATGGCAACATTGCTGATCATCCTTCATAAAAGTGAAATGGCACACAGTGTGACACCGTTTAATTTACCTGCCAGGGCTGTGTATTTGTAAACGCTGCTGCAGATTAGGAGACAGAGCCACAGCACTGAGTGATCTGTCACTTTTATGAAAAAACAAGGTCATTAAGTAGTAGATGTTTGAGTTGTTTTTGGAGCAAGAGGATCATGTTTAATGTTGCTTTAACTGATAAAATGTGCACAAACACTTTAAACTTCAAGATGCCGCTGAATCTCTCTCCAATTGATTTTTGCAACTCACACCTTGTTTGTGATTATATGGTAAAACACATGCAAAGATCAAAGGTGCAAAGTGAAATGCTGCAGTCGCCCATCTCACTGTCCACTTACAGTATGTGTATGACTGGTTTTAGCTTTTTCAAGTTAACCATCTTCTGAATGTATGGCTAGGTCAATAGTAGCTAGAACTGCTCAGTTCATTATGGAGCTCTGCCATTGACAAGCATTTACTTTTTTTTCTTCTTTTACATTAGCTGTAGGACCAGTTCTTTTATCATACATTTTGTTAAACACTTAGTTTTTCAAGATATCTCAAAGAATGACCAGTGAGTGGAATTTGGGTATGGTGGTTTATGTGCTGCAAAACCTATGAAGTGTTTCTTTAAACATTCCATTACAGTAATTGGACAGTTGTAGACTCATAGACTTAGAACTCTCTGCCAAAACACTTCTTTAACTGTTGACATCTTAAGCTAATATTATTTGAATTAAAATTAAACATTTATATGATGCAGGAGCAACGACAGCAAACAGCCCTTTAATCTTAATTTGTTAACTGATTTAGCTTCCATTACTCCTGTTTATAGAGGAGACCATCAGTACAAGTTCCAGCTCTAAAATATCTCATGACCTGCTCGAGACTTGTTTGGCCAGTCTCCTCTGCTTATCATGTGCTAAATATTGTTGTAAGTAGGATGTAAACTTAAAAGGGGTAAATATCCCTTAATTTTGTTTTCCCACACTGACAGAACATAGAACACTGAAAACTTGCAAATTACTCTAAACTGTTATGTTTTCCCAGGTCTTCTGCCAACATAGGCTCTCCTCAACTGTTGTTCAAAGCTGGTCTTCTGTCTGTGCTTCTCTGGGATTTTCATTGTTGATTCCAGTTCTTGTCTGTTGCTTCCACAAACACCTGCAACTCTTAATACAGGAAAGGAGCTGTTGTGTGCATTTTATCATATCTCATCTTGTTGCTAAGGATACAGGGAATATTCTCCTTTTTCTGCCTGGTGTTGCTTCTGCCTGGCAACAAAGATTATGTATAGCACTTCATTAGTGTCTAAACTTTATCCAGTTCCTAGCTTTATTAGCTGGAAAAAAAAATCTTGCAATTCCTACGAAATGTTACAGTATATGCTGATTATAGCACCAAGGCAAGAAAAAGTGTTGGGGCTAAGCTACACAGGCGATTTTAATCTCTTGCTAGTAAGCGATTTAGTAACTTGTTGGAAATCCCCTCATTAGCTAGACATTGATTTCATTGTGCTGCAAGTGAGGTGCCTTCTACTGAGAGACTAAATCTCTGAGCGGTAAGATACTTATGTGGCCTGTGTGTGTTTGTAAAGATAGAAAGATCTACAAATGCATTTGATAAGGTACAGTATCTAGTACCAGCAATATTTATGTGGTCAACAACAATACTTCAGTACACAAGCTTTCCAGTGATGTTTGGTTATAAAGAACCTACCTAAGGTGAAAAAAGAGAACATCAGTCTGAACTAATAACACTAGACAGGATAAATCTGTGCATTCTTGTTTGAATCAGTGGAATTTTCAAATTCTTAAATTTTACAGGATGATTTTTAAATTCCACATGCCAGGCAAAGTTTTTACTGAACTTTTCTAACCATTATCTGGCTTGTTCATCTGCCATTGTAGTTCATATATACCCTACTTCCCATACGTAAAAGAACAAAAAAAAACCAAAATTACAGATTCGCTAAAATTCAGGCTTCTTCCAGCCGATCTGGTGGCATCACAAGTAACGAAAACCACTGTGTGCATGGATGATGGGCTGATCTCTATTCATACATAGTGCACTTTTTATTCGTGGAAGCTATAGTACAGCTTCTATGAATGGAGGTGGGTGGGTGTTGAAGGATGGACATAGTTGGCACTCTTGACAAGTGCCTATGCAAAGTCTAGCAGCTGTATTAAATCTTGCAGCACCAGAAGATAACTGCTGTGGTGGTGAGGGACCCAGAGGACTGAAGATTTCATCTAAGACAGCAGCAGAGATTTTAAAATAACTGTGAAGGAATCAATATAAATGTCGGAGTTGAGATTTAACAAGTTACTATGGTTATCAAAAGTATCACCATGGAGGAAAACCATGTTGTTTACTGTACAGATATCCAGGGGTTGGAAAAAATTATGGTAACAGAAGGTATAAAAGAATGAAAGTGTTACCTATTATGGTGTTGGACCACCTTTTGGCATCCAAGAAGGCCTGAATTCTCCTGGAAATTGACAAATATAAGTCTTGGATGGTGGATAATGGAATCTGATACTCTTCAAGCAAAAATTGTTCCAGTTTTCGTGGAGATGCTGGAGGCGGAAAACAAGCTCGAACATTGTTCTACAAAATTGACCATAGTGTCTCTATGATATTGATGTCCAGCGACTGCGATGCCCAGGGAAAGTGCAAGACTTCGTCTACGTGCTCGTCAAACCACGATCTGACATCCCCAGCTGTGTGAATCAGAGCATTATCGTTTTGGTAAATGGCTCTGTGTTCAGAAATCAATGTCTGCACCATGGGGTGCACATGGTCAGCTAAAACGTGTACATAATCACTGGCAGTGATACTACCTTTCAATGTGATAATGAGGCCTGCAGAATACCAAGATATGGCTGCCCAAACCATGACTGCGGTTCCACCATGCTTTACTGTTGGTACAAGACAATCCTGGTTGTGAGCTTGAGATGGTGTTTACCACACGTAAACACATCTGGTGCTTGGGAACAATATGAAGCTCGATTCATATTGCAGTCTTTCATTGATCAATAGTCCACGATTTCTGGGTGTTGCACCACTCTTTCCTCTTCTGAGCACTTATATTGATCACTAGTGATTTGACAATTGCAGCTTTCCAATGAATGGTTTGCTTACGGAGCTCTCTAACAGTTTTTGTGAACACGGGCTTTGGACGACTGAGATTGATCTCTGCAGTCAGTTTTGCAGAAGTTGTTTTCTTATTCCGGGTCACAATCCTGCGCAATGTCTTTTTGCCTCTTTCAGTCAGTTGATCATATTGACCTGACTTATGCTTATCAAACGATGTTTCCCCAGAAACTGTATATACCGTCATAACCTTTTGATACTGTACCTCACGACACGGCAAATGAGTTGTCAACTTCAATCAGAAGCACCAGCTAAGCGCTCACCAACAATTTGCCCTCTGTGAATCTCAGTAAGCTCTGACACGACTCCGTATTACTAGCAGTACACACAGTGCATGACGAATGTAAGGCTTCTCACCTGTTAGCTAGATGTCTCATCACACAGCGAAAGCAAAAGAATGTTACATTACTTCCTCTTTCAACATGAAACATGTCACTTTCACACCTGCAAATCATGTAGTGTTTCCATATTTTGTCCAATCACTATAGTTCTTTAAATTGTCACTATTTCAGGGGCCTCTTAAAAAAAGACATAATTTTGACCTGTAATTGATAAAAGCAGCAGTAGAGAAATATAGGGTTTAGTAACGCGAGTAAAAGTATAGATATAAGTTCATGCTTGTAGCGTAGATGTAAAGATGTGTTTGTGGTATTTTTTATTTTTATACAGCGAAGACTGTAAAACAACATCCTATCAGGTTTTTTATTTTTTATAATAGGCATGCTTGCAGGAGGTTTTGTTAAGCTGCTCCTTGTTTATACTCTTGTGGAAAACGTGCACAAAACACATTTTTCCTGTTATGGTCTAGCCACTTCCTAATGCCGAAGCTAATTTGCAATGCCTGTTGTAAAATGATATACTTGTGAAGGGAGGATACAGGCAACTGATTTTGGTGAAATGATAGAAAGGTTAAGACATATGCTACCAGTTAATTACAGAAGCTGCTACAGAACATTTAGGACACGAGAATATACCAGAAGACTTTCCATGTTTCTAGAGTTTTGTAGTTCTCATTATGTAAATAATCATCTTGTATGCACATTAAATACATTAAAATCTCTAAAGTGCATCTAATCCCAATAGCAGAGTATAATATATTGCAGATTACCAGTCCTTAGATGTGGTGGCTGCATAAGGCCTCATGAACGTGGGAGTGAAAACCGGCATCAAGCATTTATTTTATATGCCTTTAAACCTAAGTTCAGTGTTGGCCTATGTGGCCATTCACATTGGATGTTTAGATCTGTATTTTAAGTGGTGTTTAGAGGCATACAAAAATGGAGAGGAGTTTGAGTGTTATTTACACATGAACGCACATAAACGTTGCTAAATATGTGCTTTTTGCGCTTTAATTCACTCTAGTGGCTAGAATACATGAATATTCTTGCCAATAAAACAAGTTTATGTTCAAATGCCTCCTAAACACCATCAGCATATAACTGAAAGTGGGGGAAAAAAACAAGAGATTAGAGGCATTTTGTTATGCTATTTCTGGAAGCAAATTGGGTGCCTCAATTTATAACCTGTGTGCATGAGGCCTTAGAAGAAGACGCTCACTCACCCTTCTTTATCAGGACAACTGAAACCAGGTAAGACTACAAAACCTCACCCCTCTTCATGTTATCCTTAACACAGAGGGGTGTCATTCTGTTGTCATCAGAGATAGCTGAATCGGCAGAATCAACAGGTGTTTTTTCTCTTAAACTGAAAAGAACTCTTTAAATGGTATATTTAACAGCGAAAAAATAAGAGAAGTTCGTTGTTAGGATTTACATATGCTTTAACCATCAATTGTATACAAACCTACCTCTGTTAACCGCTTTCCCACAAACCTATAGCAGAAAGACTGCTACAAGGCAGCAGAGGTGCACAAAATCACGCATATATACATGATGTTGCATTTCCGGGTAGGGGGCGCGCCGCCATTCACGGCCTCAGCGGTCAATCACCGGGTCCCAGCCGGCGATTAGTTGTCGGCACCCAGTGATTGCCAAATATTACCATTGAGGGAGAGAACTGTATGTAAACAATACATTTCTCTCCCCTGTCAGCTCCTGCACACTGCTTTGTATGGCTGTGCATAGCCGAGCCATACAAAGCAGTGTGCTTACAGTGGAAAGCACAGACCCAGCTTCATAGTAAAACACATAGCACACAGTTAACCCTTTGATCTCCCAGATGTTACCCCTTTCTTGCCCAGTGCCATTAGTACAGTGTCAGTGCTTTTTATTAGCACTGATCACTGTATTGGTGTCAGTGATACCAAATCAGTTCCCCCCAGTGTCAGAATGCCCTCCGCAGTCACGCTATAAGTCACTGATCGCTGCCATTACTACTGAAATGAAAAATTAAAAAAAAAGTTCCAGTATATGTACCGCCATTTGTAAACATTATAACTTTCACATAAACCAATTAAATTACACATATTGGTCTTTTTTTTTTATAGCAAAGACATGTAGCGGAATACATTATGCCCTAAAGTTATGACGAAATTTGATTTTTTTACAAAAAAATTTATATCAAAAAGTCAATGTTTTTTCTCCTCAAAATTGTTGTTTTAAAAAAATTTTTATATTGCGAAAAATAAAAAAACGCAGAGGCGATCAAATATCACTGCAAGAAAGCTCTATTTGTGGGAGAAAACAAGGACGTAAATTTCATTTGAGTGCAGCGTTGCATGACCGTGCAATTGTCAGTTGAAGTAACTCAGTGCCATAACGCAAAAAGTGGCCTGGTTGGGGGGGGGGGGGGGGGGTTAAATCCTCTGGAGGGCAAGTGGTTAAAGTGCAATTCCAGGCTAGACTTTTTTTTTTTTATAGAGTAGTGGAGGCGTAAAGCCTCTGTTGGGTTTTATTGTTGTTAAAGTGTTTGTTGGGGAACTTTCCCTTCACTTCACATCCTAGTAACCACTTTCACAATAAATAGAAGTGAGTGGAATATAGCCAGTGGGAATTTGGGAAGCAATACATACCTGTGTTGCCATTGGTAGTGACCGTTGTTGGAAACAGAGATTAGGGAAATCCATAAGCCAAAAACAGCAGTGAACAATCTGAGCCCATTTCTACTTTATTTAGATTACTGTGCTACATGATATGTTTATATTTCAGTTCTCTGTGTCTAAAAATAAAATCCACTTTTTAAAGAAAAAAAACCAAAACATTCCCCTCTGGGTGATCTATGTGCGTTGCAAGGATTTGAACCAACTTGGTTGCAGATTCCTACGTTTTTTACTCTTAAGAAATAGCTGTTTGTGTCCATGTGTAGAATGAGTCTATATGGGAGTGGTTTCATAATTATTAGCTGCTGCACCTGCAGGGCTCTGATGAGGAAATTGGCAGGGTCTGCATCCCTTTAGACATGATTTCACTTTCGGTGTATCTCACCAAAAATTAAATTTTTGTTGCAGGAGATTCTTAAAATCTGACTTGTATCTTAGTGTATATTTCTGGGAAAATCCGTGAGCTATTCACATAAGACTGAAATTACATTTTCCAGGGGTGTTCTGTACGCCATCTGTGTACAGAACAACTCCAGGTAGCCATATTGCATTGCATTTTACAGAAAATTACAGTGTTGCAGATTGAATAGGAAAGGTAATTTTTAATAACTTTCAATTACAGTATGACTTGAGTTGCAATTGTATATGCTACATAATTTTATTTGCTAATTTTTTCCCATGAAAGTGGAGTTGCCCTTTAAAATTTGTCCTGTGGCCTTTGTCTCATACTGATATCTTGTTTACCTAGAGCAATTGCAATTTGAAGCAATACCAATATATTTAATATAAAATCTAATTTAATAAGTTTTGGACCATTCTTAGCCCCAATTTGTGACACTGAAAGACTCTTATGTAATATCCTCCGAAGCCTCATTATGGTAATCAGAGATAACATGTAGCTTTCCCTGCACATACATTATAAATGTGAAATTACTTATATATAGATAAGTATCAAAGTGCACCTGTTTAAAACCTTAACCTCTTGCTTAACATGCTCCAGCAAGGAAGGTGGGTTTTATTGCCAACATGCCACACATGCAGCCAAGGTTTTTGTTGAGAGCGATCACAGTTATAGAGCTGTCAGACAGATCCTGGTCTCTGGGTATGATTGGGAGCTGGTGGACAGGCTACTGATCATGAAATCACTGTGACAGCCAATCACAGTAATTTCGAGGTCGGAATTCCTGTCCCTAGAGTAAAGCCCAAGTTAAAGGGCTATGGGGAGAGAGTTGGGAAAAGGCTAGCAGGTTTTTTTTTAAGGGTTTTCCACTATGAATACTAATCCTTTTCTGCTTAACAAAAATTTATCAGTTTTAGGGTCCTTTCACACGGGCGTTCAGTTTTTTTTATCATTGCAGTCACGTTTTTTCCAGGAAAAAACCGGATCAGTTTTCCATCCGTTCACGTCAGTTTTTAATTGGTTTTTCATCAGTTTTTTGTTTGTTTTTTTTTAAATTTTACATCCGTTTTTCATCTGTTTACATCCATTTTTACATCCATTTGTTACATTTATTTACCAATGCAAAAATGGATCGTATGTCCATTTACATCCATTTTTTCGTCCGTTTTACATCCACTTACATCCGTGTTTCGTCCGTTCCATTTTTTTTTTTCATGGAAGAAAAACAGGGGTTGCTTCTGTTCAAAAAAAGAATGTTAATGGATGCGGACATTAACAGATGTAAACGGATGCTCATCCGTTTGTCTGCTAGTCCATAGAAATGCATGGGTGTCCTTTTTTCATGCATAAACTGACAGGTGAAAAACTGACATACAGAATGCCCCTGTAAAAGGGGCCTTTACTGTAAGTGCAAAAGCAAGTGCATTGTAAAAATTGGATCAGTATCTCAGCCCACTTTAGTTACTGAAAAGAGAAGTATGGGATGGATTTTTTTCCCCCAAATTACACTTCCTAAGCTGGATGCAGCATTGGTCCGATGCTGTATCTGTTCCCCGGAGGCTCTGAGTGTGAGAACTCAGCGATCACATGATTCCCGAGTTCCCCCTGTTGTTCTGAACAGACAGCGGTGACTGTCGGCTGAAAATGGGTCACAGGAGTGCAGAACAAACTGTACTTCTGTGATCTACAGGAGAAATACAGCCAAAAGAGCTTTGGCTGTACTTCTCCTTTAAAGAGGAGTTCCAGTCAGATTGATTATTAAAAGTCAGCGGCTACAAAAACTAATGTTTGTAAGCATAGTTTGAAGGAACTGCATTAAAGTGTGTATATGCAGTAAAGCATGTTTGTTATACTCACTGTAGAACCTAAGGGGTTAATCCTCTACATTGTGTAAAAAGGATGTTTGATCCTGTCTTTTCCGATCCTCATCTTCTACTGTCCTAAATATTTTGATAGGACAGAGCCTTGGGTGCAAATGCACATGCCCAGTTCAGTGTGTGTTGCTAGAAAGTTTTTTTTTTTCTATTTCTTGGGAGAGCGCATGTGAACAACACAGGGCCAATTAGCACTGTTCAGACAGAGGGGCAGGGGTTCTGCAGCCTCCTAGGACAAGAGGAGAATGGAAACTCCTCCTACAATTTTCAACCAATTCTCTGCTGAACACTGATAGAAGTCACAAGACTGCTCTAACTGCTGATGTGAAAAGGTATTTAGCAGCTTATATTTACTAAAATAATTAAATTTTCATGTTGTGTACTGTGGGAGACCAGATATAGTGAATGCAGGGTCCTGGGCTATGTAACACTTTAAAGATACTGCAAGCAGAATTTCTTCTACTGAACCACACCTAAAATGCATCACGGTGAACCAGTCCTAATAATCCAATTTTGTACTGCGCTCCAATCTATTTTACCTCATGTGATATAGTGAATACCTGTGTGTGCCACCAATTAACAAACAATTTCATCAAACCATGATACTTAAATACATAATTATATAAATGTGAAAGAAATGAGATTTTCTATAAATGTGAAAAAACGAAAAATGAAGTGGGAGAGGTGAATGTTTCTTTCCTATAATCTCCCAAATTGATTGATATTTCTCCTCTGTGTTTAATTTTAATCTGAACAAAACATCTATAAACATCTTCTCAATAGATCATTCTCCGCTGGCTGCTTGGCTTAATCCTCCATATGTGGAACATGAAAAGAAGGGAAAAGAAACAAGGGAAAAAAGAAAGATATAGTATCGCTTTACATAAAATGTATCCAAATCTCATAAGGGTCAGCCTCATAGGTGTGTCTGCATCCACAGAGGAACGGCAAGTATACACACTGAAGGCAGACACACCTATGAGGCTGACCCTTATGAGATTTGGATACATTTTATGTAAAGCGATACTATATCTTTCACAATGTGAGTGGAAAACCAAAGCACATTAAACAACTGTAATCCCGGATAAGACACTATGTTTCTTTTCCCTTCTTTTCATGTTCCATATATGGAGGATTAAGCCAAGCAGCCAGCGGAGAATGATCTATTGAGAAGGCTGTGCTGAGGAGAGAGAGGTTCACGCAGTGGACACAGATCCATAATACAATCCAGTTTGAACAATACCATCTCAATTCATATAGAGGAGAACTATCATATGGCAAATCGTACGGTACATTACATGATGTACCCACCTGAATGACTAAATAATATACTACATAAATAGAAAAATATATATATTTTTTCCCCACATACATTTTAACATTATAGATGTTTTGTTCAGATTAAAATTAAACACAGAGGAGAAATATCAATCAATTTGGGAGATTATAGGAAAGAAACATTCACCTCTCCCACTTCATTTTTCGTTTTTTCACATTTATAGAAAATCTCATTTCTTTCACATTTATATAATTATGTATTTAAGTATCATGGTTTGATGAAATTGTTTGTTAATTGGTGGCACACACAGGTATTCACTATATCACATGAGGTAGAATAGATTGGAGCGCGGTACAAAATTGGATTATATGGTTTACATTTACACACCTAGAGAGGGTGTATGAAGTACCTGCGATCTAATATATATTTTTTTATGCACGTAATTAAGTGATATAGTTTGCATTTAGTAAATAACTCCTTGTGGCTCACAAGTAACATCCCAACTCCACAAGAACCAGTCCTAATATTTCAATGAATTTGTTAAATAGGCCTTTGCTTACAAAGTTTTTTTGTAAATCTGAAAGACAAGTATTGCAAATTGGATCATATTGAGTATGACTGGCTTTTAATGGGATGGAAGTTATGGTTTTTTTGTTGACTAAAGAAAAGGGGTGATTTTTCTTAACGGACTTTCTGTGGGAGTCGTTAGTTTAACTTCCTCTGCAACTGTGGCTTACAGTATCCATTTTAGGACATCTTTCTACTTGACATTTAGTGAATAAATGAGCTGTTGTCAAACAGAGAACAAATAAAGATCCTTCAAAAGCAACATAACCTTATTCAGAGTTGCTGGATACTTAAGCACATCCAGTGCATGCGTGAATTCAAATGGGATTTCGTCTGACTTTCAAGTGTTTGCTTGTTAGAATAACCTATCAGAGGAAGCAGTAAAAATCTGTGGCTCTGCAGAAGACATTTACAGTGGACAGCATGCCACAACCTCACATGAAAGGAAATATTTTTAAGACTGTGAAAGTGCAATGAGCTATTTGAGTCCATACATGACAAGAATATACCTTGTAACCCACTCCCCTTCTTCCCCAAGGCTTTAAAGTGGAACTAAAACCTTAGAGTGTGGGGAGCTCCATAATCTAAAAATATGAACAATATACCTGCACATTATGGCACACTTAGTTCCCTCCAATCCAGGCTCTTAGTCACTGTTCTGTCCCCCACTGCCAGCTCCTCCCATTCTTTTTTTGGGTCATTGGGTCCATGGTTTAGCATGGATGATTTTTTTTTTTATTTTGAAAGCTTATGTACACACTTACCAGCCACTTTATTAGCTACACCTTGTTAGTGCCAAAAAATATCCCCCAGACCATTACACCACCACCGCCAGCCTAAACTGTTGTTACAAGGCAGGATGGATCCATGTTTTCATTTTGTTAATGCCAAATTCTGACCCTACCATTTGAATGTCACAGCAACCAGTCTGCCCATTCTTCTCTGACTTCTGACATCAGCAAGGCATTTTCTTCTGCACAGCTGCCGCTCACTGGATATTTTCTCTTTTTTGGACTATTCTCTGTAAACCCTAGAGATGGTTGTGCATGAAAATCCCAGTAGATCAGCAGTTTTTTAATACTCATCTCCGCATGTCTGGCACCGACAACCATGCCCCGTTCAAAGTCACTTAAATCCCCTTTCTTCCCCATATTGATGCTCAGTTTGCATTTCAGCAAGTCGTCTTCACCATGTCTGCATACCTAAATGCATTAAGTTGCTGCCATGTGATTGGCTGATTAGCAATTTACCAAGCAATTGAACAAGTGTATCTAATAAAGTGTTTGGTGAATGTATATATTTGAATGGTATGGGTATGGATGAGGTAGAATTGGAGGTTTGCAGCACAAATGGGTCTCCAGCATAAATGAAATGCATTGTGCTATCAAGTTAGTCCAGCATTTCTAATCAACAGTTTCAGCACCTTATTGAAGTCATGTCACAAAAACAAATTCTACCTCCTACTAAATTTGGGTTTGTTGTAATTGGCCACAGAGCATATGTATAATATCAACTTGTGGACTGCCCAGAGTTTTAAAAATGAGCAAGAACAAAAATGTTAAATATTGAATATTCTTTTAAATCTGATGATCCTGCAGGTAAGACACTTTCTGTACTAGTGCGATGTCACAGGTTGCTCACCCCTGTATTGAACTATAGAATAACTTCCCCCTTTCCTCTTCCCCATAACATAGGGGTGGAAGTACAGTTTTCTGTAGTCCACAGAGGAGAGCTGGGCCGGGTGGATAGCTCTACTTAGGATTTTAGTGCAGTAGATACAACATTTTGGAACATCTCCATCTATTGAATGTTGTTTTTTTTTTTTTTTTTGTTTTGTTTAATTTTGTTCCTCTGCCCCCTGATTCCTTAGATTAAAATTAAGCATGCTCCAGCAGGCACTAATGACTTCAAGTGTATTCTCCCCCTTTTTAAAGTTTTAATCTCAGCAATTGTTTTGCAAAGTTACGATGTGTGGGTTAATAGGAGAATCCACAAATCTGTAACATGCAGTACGAAAAATATGGCACAAGAATGTAAAATTTCACATAAGTAGCTTTAAGGTTAAAAGTGTCCACTTTGTATTTAGTCACTGAAATAAGTTCCTTTTGAACATTTGAACCCAGAGCTGCCAGAGCCGTGTTTACATTTTTGCACACGTTTAAAAAAATAATTTTAGGTCTGAAAATTACACAACCCCTTCCCCCTTCCCCCCCAGAACATATATTTTTTTTAAAACAGACACCCTAGAGAATAAAACAGTGTTAGTTCCAGTTGCTTATATCACACAATATTACTGTGCAAAGGTCTAAGAAACGTAAAATTTCAGAAAAAAACACACCAAAGTAAATTTTAGGGCAAACCAACACAATAAATTACCCATGTTTTTGGTAAAATATAAACGACGAGGTTGTACCGAGTAAATAGATACCCAACATGCCAAACCTTTAAATTTGTGTGTGCCTATGAAATGGTGACAAACTTCAGTACCCTATATTTTCTTTGGGTGACACTTAGCCCCTATAGGTCATCAGTTTTGCGTTACATAGGAGGTCTTGTACTAGAATTATTGCTCTTACTCTGGCCTGTGTGGCAATATGTAACATGTATCGCAGTGGGGGTGGAGGGGCCTTAAAATATTTTTTGGGGGGGATGTTATGTGCTTGGGTGTACCTAATTATTTTGCAATTACAAAAAATTTTTTACTTCGCTTTTTTTTTTTTCATCAAATAGGGGACAGAAAGTCCCTATGTAATTATTTTTAGGTGACAGGTTTTCTTTACTGAGATATGCAGGGTCTTCACTGGGTTCCACTGGATGTATTGCAATGCAGACCACATTTCAATACATTACTTCTCGGCTGTGGTAGCCCTAAAAAGTGACAGGGGTGACCCGGAAGTGACGTCACACACGTCAACTTCTGGGTCACAGAAAGATGTGCGGACCTGACTGCGAAAGGGTTAAAGGCATTTTAAGCCTTCCTACCTGCTTCTTTTGCTATGAGGTGTACACTGATCATGTAACTTCATGGTGTCATTGGTTGCCCTGTACATACAGACTATAGTAGAATGCATCTTCACATTCCTGTCAAAAGTTTCTGTTTGCGTTCAAACATGAGGCATGTGGCATGGGACTGCACAGCTTAATGCATGGTCTTTGTCTGTAGTCTGAGAACTAATATTTCTGTGAAGAAACTATATCTCCCACAACCTCTGGTACTGAATCTAGTACTGGTGCAGTTGGGATCTAATTAGATTTGACAGCCCCAAACATGCAGTGCATTCACAGTATACATTGGAGGCTGTGACCCTTAACAGGAAGTTGTCTTGCCCCCTTAGTGACTGGGGACAAGTCAGCTGCAAGAAACCATGGACATAAGGGAATCTACCAACCATGATACTACATAATTCAGCCACAACATGTGAGCCCATAATGACAAGGTAAAGCAAACACACAGCACAGAACATAACTACACAAATATCTAATTAAAGCAATGAAAACTTTTGAAAGTGCATGATGCATTTCATTTATTTATTAGCAATAGTTAAATTAATTGAATTTAAAGGCTAAGTTCACCTTTCTAAAAATGTTACACCCATATTTAAGGTATAACATGTTCAGCATTAACCCCCTCTCTTGCTGGTTTCTCCCCCCTATGACAGCAGGCCAGGGATCTTCTCCCCACACCTGTTTCTCAGTTTGAAAACAGTGCGGCTGTGCAGGGCTTTGCCCCCACGTCTGTGCCATTCATTCACAGTTTCCTTAGAATGTATGGACTACAGGTACTGTCAGCCATTGTGACGGATGGCTTTCAGATCTCAATGACCTGTGAGGGCGATGGTGAGCTCTCACAGTTCTTTGATATTCCTGCTCTCAAGTAACTGCCTGCTCATATCTGAGGTTTAGGCAGACAGCTATCCTGAGAGTCTACAGGAGCCTGACATTGTACACTGATTGTGGTTTTGACCTGCAAAAAAGTGCATGTATTTTATTTTTTTTCAAAAGGTGAACTTATCCTTTAACCACTTAGCAACTGCGCTATAGCTGAATGACGGCTACGGCGCGGTTGTCCAGTTATGGGAGGGCGTCATATGCCCTCGGCAGCACGCATCCGGCGATCTCCATGATCGCTGTGTCCTACGGACACAGCTGATCACATGATGTGGTAAAAGGCAAATCACAGCAGCTTTTTACTACGTAATCAGCTCTGTCCAATGACACAGCAGATCATCGGGTAAATGCAGTTGCCGGTTATCGCCTGCACTTTCCTCAAGCTGTTATAGCGTGAGGAACGTACTGGCGATAACCGGCAATTGTCAGAAAACAGATCGGCACTAATCAGGGCACTGCTCATCAGTGCCCACCTGTGCCCATCAGTGCCACCCACCTGTGCCCATCAGTGATGCCATTCAGTGCTGTCAGTGCCACCCATCAGTGCCTATCATTGCTGCATATCCGTGCCACCTCATCAGTGCTGCCAATCAGTGCAGCCTCATCAATGCACATCAGTGAAGGAGAAAAATTAGCTGTTTGCAAAATTTTCTAATAGAAACAAAGAAACTTTTTTCAAATTTTTTGCTCTTTTTTTGTTTATAGCGCAAAAAATAAAACACACAGCGACAATTAAATACCACCAAAAACCAAAAAAAGCTTTATTTGTGTGGGAAAAAAAAAGATAAATATTTTATATGTTACAGTGTTGCATGACCGTGCAATTGTCATTCAAAGTGCGACAGCGCTGAAAACTGAAAATTGGCCTAGGCAGGAAGGGGGTATAAGTACCCGGTAGGCAAGTGGTTAATGGAGAAGAGGAGAAAAAAGAGAAATGTAAAAGCTTTCTCATCCTCTGCAATTTAGTGATTAAAATGTCAGGCAGATCAGTCTTACCCCTGCTTGAATGTGAGTACTTATATCCAGGCAGTCCATTAAAGAGTGTGGCTGGGAGCCATCACATGCACAAGCAAAGATGGCAAAGTATTTCCTCTATAAAGCACTAACATATACATATGTTTCTTCCAGTAAGTTGTATATGGCATTCCAAAAAAAAAACCTCTGAATAGTCCAGTCATTTCCAGGAAAATTAGGTCGTGTACTATTGTGCTTTCTGTATATAAGTGATCCTTTTATATTTGAGATTTACTGCATTACATTTGATCATTCTTAGGTGTGTTAGTTGTTACCATTGTAAAATGAGGCCAGCATACCTTGGGTAATGTAGTTTGCAATGTAAGGATTTAGTTAACATCCTCTTAAACAAGTGTTGCAGTTATTGTAGCTCTGTATAGAAATCAGGATTATTTACATCTCTCAGAAACTTGGTGATCTCCATCCTGTTGTTGACCACTGATTTTAGTATTTTTCAGCATGATACATGGGGCTTGTTCTGGCCTAAATATAAAATATAAATTAAAAGCACAAAAACTTTTTTTTCTATCCATTCAGCTGTTCCATCACTAGACAGCAAGGATGTTTCAATGTGTTTTTTTTTTTGTTTCCTTTTGTTTTTTTTTCATGATTGGGAGTACGCTATAAGAAATGATACTCTCCGCTTCAGTACTAATTAAACCTCAAAAAAAGCTTTACGGAAGGGTGAAAGTAAATTATTTTATGTGCATTGATGTGTATTCGTCAGGTTTACTCTTTTATTGAAAATACACCATATTGTCAAAAGTATTGGGACACCCTCCAAATCATTGGATTCAGGTGTTCCAATCACCTCCATGGCCACAGGTGTATAAAATCAAGCACCTAGGCATGCAGACTGCTTCTACAGACATTAGTGAAAGAATGGGTCACTCTCAGGAGCTCGGTGAATTCAATCATGGTACCGTGATAGGTTGCCACCTGTGCAATAAGTCATCTGGGAAATTTCCTTGCTACTAAATATTCCACAGTCAAATGTTAGTGGTATTATAGTGGAAGCAACTGGGAGCAACAGCAACTCAGCCATGAAGTGGTAGGCCACGCAAAATGACAGAGCGGGATCAGCGCATGCTGAAGCGCACAGTGCTCAGAAGTCACTGTCTGCAGAGTCAGTAGCTAAAAACCTCCAAACTTCGTGCGGCTTTCAGATTAGCACAATAACAGTACGTAGAGAGCTTCATGGAAAAGGTTTCCATGGCCGAGCAGCTGCATCCAAGCCTTAAATCACCAAGTGCAATGCAAAACGTCAGATTCAGTGGTGTAAAGCACGCTGCCACTGGACAGTGGAGACGTTTTTCTGAAGTGATGAATCACACTGCTCTGTCTGGCATCCGATGAACGTGTCTGGGTTTGTCGGTTGCCAGGAGAACGGTACTTGCCTGACTGCATTGAGTAAAGTTTGGTGGAGGAGGGATCATGGTGTTTTGTTTTTCAGGGATTCGGTTTGGCCCCTTAGTTCCAGTGAAGGGAACTCTTAAAGCGTCAGCATACAAATACATTTTGGACAATTTCATGCTCCCAACTTTGTGGGAACAGTTTTGGGAATAGCCCCTTCCTGTTCCAACATGACTGCGCACCAATGCGCAAAGCAAGGTCCATAAGGACATGGATGAGTGAGTTTGGGGTGGAGGAACTTGACTGGCCTGCACAGAGTCCTGCTCTCCACCTGACAGAACACCTTTGGGATGAATTAGAGCAGAGACTGTGAGCCAGACCTTCTCTCCCGACATCAGTGTCTGACCTCACAAATGCGCTTCTGGAAAAATGGTCAAACATTCCCATAGACACACTCCTAAACCTTGTGGACAGCCTTCCCAGAAGAGTTGAAGCTGTTATAACTGCAAAGGGTGGGCCAACTCTGTATTGAACCCTACGGACTAAGACTTGGATGCCATTAACGTTCATGTGCATGTAAAGGCAGGTGTCCCAATACTTTTGGCAATATAGTGTATATACATGGCAAGAGTATAGCCAGGTTATTTTTAAGCATTAAGCTTGACACATAAAGAACTAGTATAGACAAACCGCCATTTAAGATTAAAGTGGTTGTAAAGCTACATACGTTCAAAGCCCCAGATTTCTAACGCATTTGTGGGAGTTCAGAAAATAAGGCAGGGTATGCTCCATGCCCTATTTTGTTAGTACCCAGCAAGGGAATACCCTCACTTCTAGCTATGGTGGAGACCAGGTATAAGGGAGCCAATACAAAATCACAGGCAAACATTCGCTCTTTTGAAGTCCTGCACAACACTCAATCGCAACAGAGGATCTGTTCCATGCATTGTATTGAGAACAGGATCTAACATCGGTCTCTGCTTCATGTGGATTAGGTCGAGACCTGACATTTAAGAGTACCAAAAGCGGCCAAAAGGGGAAGTTCCTCTTATTTGCACCCCCCCTCCTCTTTAACATTTGGTGGAAGTTGGTACCTGGTTTTGACAGGTATCCACTCCCTCTTCTGGTCGGATCGCCTTAGCGATCCGAATGGAAGTTCTGCCTAAACCTCCCACTTTCCCCCAGCCTTCTGAGACACATCACAGGTCCCAGAAGACTGCGGGATCATTCACAAAGCGAGGTGCGGCGGTAAACCGGCTTTGATGCTGCAAGGCTACATTGCCAGTTTTCCTTAGTTAAGATGCCGGCTTCTGGACCCAAAGTCTTTTGAAGAATTGGCCTGAGTGAGGCCACTGCTGTATCCCTGGAAGGGTAAGTGTCCGTATATTAAAAGTCAGCAGCTACAGTATTTACAATCAATTTACAGCTGTTCTAAGCCCCTCACCTTGCCCTTCAGTATTGATGATATGTTTCTCCCTACATCTGCACGTTTGTTGTTTTCTGTGACCAGAAGACCGGTGAGGGTTGGATGGTACCCCTGTGAGGCAGGCATTGGGGAGGGCTGAAATAACCTGCAGGCTTACTCCTACTCACAGGTCGCCCTCACTTGGCACTAGCACCCCGGTCACTGGGGAGTGTGAACCGCTGCTGTACTGTGTTAAAACGCCACCCGGCTGCTTTCTCTCTCTCTCTATCTTCCCCACATGGTTCCAGCAATCCGTGGATTGCAAAGAAGGAGGTGGTGTGCACTCAAAGCCTCATTCTGGCTCTACGGCATCTTCTGGCCGTGTGACCGGAAGTGGGCGGGGCCAGGAACACAATACAGCCTGCAAGAGGCCTGAGAGATGCTGGAGGACACGGGATAGTGAGGAGGACAGCAGGGAGGCTGAAAGCAGTTAAGCTGACATTCCAGGATGGCACACTTAACCGGGCCGAACCACCTCATGGAGAAGGAGGAAGGGATGGCAGCAACGGTGATTGCAGGCAAGTCCAAGTCGGGACTCTGTGAGCGCCTTTCTTGAGAGATAGACCATGTTGGGTCAGCCTTGTTAAACTGGGTGGGTGCCCCAATTCCCCCCACCCCCAGTTAGCAGTATGTTAAGCTTAGCACCTGGAGGGGGGTAAGAAGAGAGAGAAACTAGCAGGTGGTGGTCTCTCTTTCAGAATCCCTGAGCAGAACCCAGGAGGCCCCTGATAGACCACCTCCTGTACCCACAGGCTCTAGCTCCTCTAGGAAATGTCGTTATTGTGGGGACAAGTTACCTAGGTCCCATCCTAAACCACTTTGCTATAGATGCATTAACAAACTGGCAGGGAAAGAGGATTCAGGTTTAATGAAAGATTTACTTAGCATCTGTGCAAGTGGAGATGATGGCCACAATCCAGTCCTTCCGAACCTTGGTGGCACAGCTGCAGGATTCAAGTCCAGAGCAGCTATCCCCTAGAGAAGGTCCATCCTCACAGGAGAGCTTTAACTCCTTAGGGGGCCCCAGTGTATTCCTCCTGTCTTCCCAGATGCTTCCTCTGGCCCAAGCTGGGGATGAAGAGATGCTGGATAGTCAGCCTAAATCAGACCACACCTCAGGGGAGGAAGGGGATCTAGATCTGGGTAGTAAGGCAAGTGAGGAGGTTAAAGCACATCTTTGTGCTGGAAGACTTGGAGGGGCTCCTTCAGGCAGTCTATGCCGCTGAAAAGATCCCAGAAACCCCCAGAGAGACCTCAGCACAGGACAAAATGTATAGAGGCTTGTTAAGGCCCATGCTAGGGTGGTCCCCTTCCATTCCTGAAGGATTTAATCCTTCAAGTATTAGTGGAAGGATCCAGAAAGGAGAATGGTCAGATTTAAGACTTGGAAGAGACGGTTCCCCTTTAACCACTTGCCTACCGGGCACTTATATCCCCTTCCTGCGCAGGCCAATTTCCTGCTTTCAGCGCTGTTGTCATTTGAATGACAATTGCGCGATTATGGAATACTGTATACATATGAAATTTATCATTTTTTTCATACATATAGAGCTTTCTTTTGGTGGTATTTAATTTCTGCTGTGTGTTTATTTTTTACGCTATAAACAAAAAAAAGAGCAAAAAAATTTGAAAAAAAAAAAAAAAGTTTTTCTATTATAAATTTTAGAAAGGTAGTTTTTCTCCTTCATTGATGTGCGTTGATGAGGCTGCACTGATGGGTGGCACTAACTGGCGGCACTGGTGGGTGGTACTGTTGGGCACAGGTGTGTGGCACTACTAGGCACTGCTGGGGCACAGGTGGGTGGCATTGCTGGGGCACTGGTGGGTAGCATTGCTGGACACCGATCATCAGGGCACTGATGATCGGTGCTGATCCGTCCTCTGACAGTTGTCGGTAGTACTTAATTCACTCTGCGGCCGCGTGAGGAAAGTGCAGCCAATAATCGGCAACTGCATTTACTGGTGATCTGCTGTGTCATTGGACACAGCTGATCATGTGGTAAAAGGCCTCTGTGATTGGCCTTTTACCACATCACGTGATCAGCTGTGTCCGTAGGGCAAAGCGGTCATGGAGATCGCTCTCACTTCCTCTGAGATCGGAAGCAGAAGTCGTCCTCCCCCTCCCTCCCTGTAGTTCTCTGGGACACATGACAGGTCCAGAAGACTACGGGGTCATTCACAAAGCGCAGCTCTTGCGCATGCGCAGTGGGCATCCGGCTGTGAAGCTGCAAGCTGTCCCAGCTGGGTGCCCACACTGAAAATGCCAGCGCAAGGGAGAGAAGATGGCCGGTGAAACCAGTGGTGGTGAGGACACCGCTGGGTCGAGGGACAGGTAAGTGGCTGTATTTTAAAAGTTGGCAGTTACAGTATTTGTAGCTGCTGACTTTTCCAGGTGGAACTCCGCTTTAAGTTTGGAATGGAAAAATATTTATCTTGAAGTTTCCTTCATGTGTTTTTATCTACTACTACTACCCCCCTTAATGCATGTCTGAATTCTGGGTCATCCATTCAATGGCTGAATCCTGGGTCGACCGTTCACAGTGTAAAATTGGTGTACTCTTTTATATTCTGGGGAGACATATTGTAGTCTTATCTTGGGAATTCCTTAATTGATTTATCACTTTTTATATAAACCAGACGTTGTAAGCTATTTGCGAAGTTGTCAATCTGCTGGGTTAAAGCGGTAGTAGTCTTAAATATGTGCAGCATACTAGCACATTATGAAAGACTCCCCTTAAACTAAGCCCACCAGCGGCGCTCGGTCATCTTCACCCATCTTCCTTCCAGGTTTGCGGGCTCCGGTCGTTTGAGGGGCAGAGCTGTGATGTCACTCTTATGCATGGGCGCAGGAGCCATGATTGTGGCACAGCACTCTAACTGGATGACACCTGTCCATTCAGATCGTAGAGCGCATGTTCCAGTGACTTCACCGGATATACAAATGGGAATATCTACTAAGCGATGCACGTTTTGGAGATACTCCTTGTACCTACAAGTAAGCCTGATCATAAGCTTACCTGTAGGTACTAGCGATCGAGCAGTGTTTACTACAGCTTTAAATAGAAAAGATGTGTCAAACAATACAGTATCTGTCCTTTTGTAGAGTAGCGGCATACTTCTCTTCCTGAGACACATTTGCTCAAAGGTATATCTACAAACAAATTAATTTTATGTCATGGTTTAAGGCCAATTTTCCTGCATGCCTGAACAAAAATATTGCTGTTTGCTGAAGGTTTGAGGTTTTGGAGAAGCAGTAGTCCTGCACATAAATATTTGGGTACACGTAAGAAGGATTTCTAGAATGACACGCCTGGGGGTGTAAATGTGACCGTACTAAAAAAAGGTTCTTTGGGCTGAGTCTTTTTAATGAGCGCCTTCTTTAGTGTATTGAATGAAAGGAGTGTTTGCCAGTGTGACTATTCTTAAACATTTTTTTTTTTGCAGAAGTTTATATTATATTTTGGGTTTGTTGCTTTTGGGTCTGGTTTGTAGCTTGGGTGTTCATGGGAAAATCAGAAAGGTAAATTACATCCATGCAACTTTTTGTGCCTTTGTTTAAAAGGCCAGCCCAGTTTCTTGCCTATTTTGCCTACATGCCCTAATCTGTGAGACTAGATTTGTAGATTTTGGAAGGCCATGTGACTACTGTTAACTGACTCGAAGCACATTCATACAGAGTCATGAAGTTTTATAGCTATATGACCTTTACCTAGCTGCAGTGCAGTTCAGGCACTTGCAATTGAATGAGTAGAAAGGACTTCTGGCCGTTTATGAAGCTGCTTTGGTTGGGAAGGTTTTTTTTTTCTTCCAGATTTACTGATGCTATCCTGTTTAGGTTTACCTAATTTTTTTTTTTTTTTTTTAGTTACTGACATAAAATTGTCATTCAGCCAGTGAAGTCTACAAAGTTGTATGTTTAAGAGTAATTCAGCCAGAATCATAATTGTTGCCTCAGAACCTGTTCTCTGAAAAGGAGTTGAGAATGGCTACCTTTACCCAAGCAGGGCAAAGCAACAGTGTTCCCTTGGAAATACTTCCCCACAGATGTAAATACAGGGCAAAGCAACATGTTCCCTTCCCTAGATGTGCTGGAGGTGATAGCTCTGTGCAGTCATAAAGTGCTAATGCTGCTTCATGCTCCTTCATACTCTAAAGTTTTTGGGTATATTCTTGCTCCCTGCCTTTCCATTATGCTGCTGGAAGCAAAGGAAATGTGAATGAGTAGATTCGTTGTTTTTCCTGTATGGGTAATGCACAGCATTGCTTTCAATATATACTGTGCCAAATCTTGAGTGTCTAATATTAGACTTTACATTGATTGACTTGTTGAAATTAAACAGGTGAGTGTCAAATTTTATTGTGAATTCTCTCCTTAGCTATCCCATATCTCAGTATGGTCTATTCTAGCTGTCTCAAGAACCATGTTTGTTCTTAACAACCCAAATTACGTAAAGGGCAATTTAAGAACACAGTTCAGCTTATGTCTTTGTTTGGGTAAAAGTGTGTCTGGGAGTTTTCCGTTATGTTCCATGATTGTGCTCTGCGAGTGGTGTAAAACCCAGCTTTCCACTATTCCATCACTTATGTGCACAGAGTAAATATTATGACACACTTCTATTTAGGCTAATTACGAACACTGCTGTCTGCTCTGTTTTTAATCGCAGTGAGTAATAACATTGTTCTGTTTGTGATGGAATCTGTTTACATACATCTATGTGTGCTGCTTGATGTTCTGTATAAGTTGCTGAAATATTACAGTCAGACTCTACCTATCTGACAGGTAGATTTTTTTCTGTTTATAACAATTGAATGCTTATGGGTAAATTTCAGGAGTTTGTGTGTTTTTCTTTGTATTTGTATGTGTACCTAAATGAATGTAGCTACATTACGGATTGCTTACTGTTTTGTATAATGTGTTTATATAATGTAGAGAACTATTGCAATAAGTTAACCAATAATAAATTGGACTTCAAGTTAGCTTTGAAAGCCTGCTTGATTAAATTCCTGACATCTCTCATTATAGAGCAACAATCTAATAAGAAAAAGTTATTTCTGCATTAAGGTCATCTCTAGCAAGAGATCAGAGCAGTGGCTTGCAAATAGATATTCAGATCACTTTAGCTGGTCAGACACTGCCTGAATTTAGGTCGGTTTCTGCTAAAAATTGCTCAGTGGGCAGCACCCTTTCACCACTAGTCTGTTCGGGAAAAGTTAATCATTTGACTTTTGCTGAAGGAGCCTGCTAGAAAATTGTCCGCTGAACAGCTGGTGCATCCAGTCAGATGAAGCCACTGCCTGAGTTTTCTGACAGCTGTCAGCAGCGGCTGTTGGAATACAAAAGCCCAATGAGGAGGTTTGTCCATCCACGCTATTTAGAATGGTTGAAGTAATCTGATTTCTTTTATTCAGCCTGCAGGCTGAATAAAATAAATTTTTACAGAGCTTCACCAGCATTATCTTTGCAAATGAAGCCTTAAGCTGACTGTATGCTTTTAGGTTTTCTAATTAAATTCTCTACATTAGATGGCTTCAGAAATGTTATTCAAAAGTAGTTAAAAAAAAAAAAAAAAATTTGTTTGCTTTTACATTCAGTTTGAAATTATTGTAATTTCCTGAGTGAAAAACACATACTCATATTACATATTTGTTGGAAAAAGGTTTTCCATTCTTGCTCTTTTTTGAATTTTCTCATCACTTCAAAACTAACTTCAATTTGACACCCTTTCTTTATACAACAGAAAACGACAATCCAAATAATTGATCTGATACATCAGACATATGATATGTAACATACGTGAAACTCGCAACTGTCATTCCTTGTGGTTTATACATTTTAGAAGGCAATGTAACCTCCATATATTTGGACCTGAGTAGCCAGTTGTGTAAGTCCTCTACCTTTTTTAGAGGGTGTCATTCACTATTGGGTTCTTCATTTACTTTTCTCTTGGAACAATGCAGCAGGATGAAGACATGTGGAATGTGATGGCAGGTAGAACAGTTAATTCCAAAGGGGTTCTCTTGATGTTTAACATGCTGGGAAATAGAAGATGTGTGAGTTACTAATCATCATTTTCCAACATCTTTATGGATTTGTAAGTGGATTGATGATTTTTGTGTTCGATGTAATTTTTTTTCTTTTGTGGTATTGATCAGCTTATAGGCCAGTTTGTTTAAATACACAAGGTAAGCACAGTCATGAAATCAAAGACAAAACAGTACTGGACAAAACGTGTTCTGAAACGTAGACTTTACAGAAGTGATTTCCCTTCTTTAACTGCTCGGGTTTCAGATTTTATTTTGTGGGATCCTATTGGCAACAACTCGTTTTGTTTGATTTTTCTTTAAAAATGAAGCATGTAATTGATGTGGTGGTTGAATTAGTTTTCCTTATCAGGCCAAATATTTTTTTCTGCAAGTATAGAAACATCCTTTTGGTACTGTCAAATTTCAATGTTTTTCTGTGCACTGAACTGATATCTCATCCAACCAAGCTACCTGTAGAGTAATGGAGGGGGAGAGCTATTTGTTGTCAACTTAGGCTGCTCTCCAGAATAACTACATTGTTCCTGGATAGATACAGTGCAATGAGTGAGTATTATCAATTCAGGACAAGAAGTATGTTGGCAGGATCAGAATAAAAGCCTAAAAAAAAATCTATTGTAACTACTGTATCAGGGCACTATTAAACTGCAATAGATGACATTTTTGTCTTGGGGTTAGATATTAAAGTGACACTAAACTCTGGTTTAAAAAGGAAAAAAAATCTTTCTTGTTCCCTAGATAAACTAGGGACTGTGGACTATTGGATTTGTAGTGTGTATAGAGAAGTACACATGAACACAACTAAAGTGCACTGCTTGTTCCAAACAAATAGAAGTGAGGGGGGGAAAGGAGAGATTCAGGGGCTAACAAAACTTTACAGGGAGGTAGAAAAACACAGTAAAACAATTTCAAGAAAAATATATTACATTAAGTAGTGTTTATGTATGGATTATTCACTTTTATTATTATTATTTCACCAAGGGATGCACCAACATCGGTATCAGTGCTGATACCAAGTATTTTCATAAGTACTCGTACTTGTGAAAATACTCCCGATACTTTAACCAATACTTTGCAGTGCGAATTGCACCACAAAGATTGGCATGCGATTTGAACTGGAATACGATTCCTGTCCAAATCGCATGCGGTTCCTCCACTGCTCCTGTGTGAACTCAGGCTTGTCATGTTTATTTATTTCAGGTACTTATATAGCACCGTCAATTTACTCAGCGCTTTTACATACATATTGTACATTCACATCAGTCCCTAACCCTCAAGGGGGGTGTACAATCTAAGGTCCCTAACTCACATTCATACATATACATACTAGGGCCAATTTTAGACAGGATCCAATTCACCTACCAGCATGTCTTTGAAGTGTGGGAGGAAACCGGAGTACCCGGTGGAAACCCACGCAGGCACAGGATGAACTTGCAAACTCTAGGCAGGTGGTGCCGTGGTTGGGATTCGAACCAACAACCCTAGTACTGCCAGGCGGAAGTGCTAACCATTTAGCCACTGTGCTGCCCATACATAGCCAGAGTTCACACAGAAGCGATGCAGGAAACCTCCCTGCAGCATCCCATGCTGAGTCTCAGTAGTAGAAGTGGGGAGAAAGTGGCTGGGATTTGAAATCCCTGCATATTTCTTTCCTCTCCTTGCGACAATGGCAGTTAAGGCTAGACCGCATTTGATTGGTCAGCACTGTCACATGGAGACTCAGCATAGGATGCTTGCAGGGAGGGTTCCTGCACTGCTTCTGGTTTCATACAGGAGCAGTGAGGAAACTGCCTACAATTTGGGCAAGAATCGCATTCCTGTTCAAATCACATTCTATTCTTTGCGGTGAGTATTTTCATGAGTAAATAAAAGCTGATAAAATTAAGCATTATCTGTCATTGATCAATGCTTTGTCTCATCCCTCTAATTGATACATTTGAAGAAAAGCTGAAAAACAGACTACTGGCTAGATCACTGGGTGAAAATACAGGAAAGATGACCATGACCTCTAAGAATTGTTGGGCTGCAATATAATGTTTGCTTTTGCGTTTATTCTGGTTTAAAAGAAGTATGGCCAAAGCTTTTTTGGTCAAACTTCTCATTACTGTACTCCAGGCTCTGGAAGGATCCTGTCTATAACTTTGGGATCCACCCAGATCCCTGATTGGCAGCTGGGTCAACCTCTCAGTGCACCACTGAGAGGCTAAGCAAGATACACCCTCCCCCTCCCAAGCATGGTGCTCCAGTGAACGCTGTAGGGACTGACAGTCCCTGCACTATGCTCAGATCCAAGGCCTAGAGCCAGCTGGGGACCTCTGCAGTTTCACAGTGATGCTGCAGCCATAGAGGCAGTGCTCGACTAATCCCAGGTCACCATGGCTACTAGAAATTGCCTCCTGGTGCCTGGAATTTTGTCAGCCCATTCTAAGGAAGGCGAACCTGAATGGGACCTGATCTCTTCCTATACATCCAGAAAACCGGCCCACAACACCCGTCCAGAGCAACAGCGAAAGCACAAGGCCTGCCAGAAGAAGTGCTTCTGCCACTGGCCAGGCAAGAAGGAAACCTGGCCCCTTGTCGGCTGGAGTCGCGGACCACTAGTCAACCAGACGGAACGGACAAACTGCATGCCCGCCACAGTGGACAACAAGGAGGTCTGGCCCAGACCCCCCAGGTGAGCCCCCCCAACTTACCACATGTTGGGGGTATCCCACCCACACCGTTCTGATTGCTGGGGAACACAAAGCAGACCCGGCCATCCTTTTTGTTGCATCGGAGCCTTCACCAATTGTGGCAGGAAACGTTGCCAAGTATTGAAAATACCAAACACCCCAAATTGTCGTCCTGTCAGTCCATGTGACATGTCACCTCAACATAGCCAGTTCTGGGGGCTACGCAGAACCCCTTCACATTCCCCCCTTCCATGGAATAGACAATATGTGGACCTACTTATCTCTGCAGGATGGGGGGGGGGCTGTACTATATAGGGGGGTATAATAAGTCTGTTGATGGGGCCTGTGGTATGTAGGGGGTCATACTTACATTCAAGATATTTTTTGGGGTCATAAGTTTGTGCAGGATGGGGGCTGTTATGTGGGAGGGGGGGTGAGTAGAATATGTTTATACAGGATGAGTGTGCTGTGATATGTAGGAGGGTTAGAAGAAATGTATACGGGATGGGGGGGGGGGGGCTGTAGTATATAGGGGATCTAATGTCTATACCGGAGGGGAGTTTGTGGTATATAGGGGATCATATGTTCAGAATGGGGGGCTGTGATGTATATAGTGGGTCATGCATCTATACTGGATGTGGGGCTGTGGTGTGTGTATATAGGGGGTCATATGTCTATACCAGATGGGGGCTGTTGTATATAGGGGGTCAGGTGTGTAGTGCACAATCTTACCCTGTTGTCATGTCATTGAGCTGGGCACCGTTGAAATTGGAGAGAATGTATTCATGGTATTTGAAAGTGAGAACGTGTGCTCTTATAATGATGGAGGTGAGTACCCTGTGTCAAGCATCTGTAAAGATAGACATCAGAGCTACAAAGAAGGGGGTTTTGTCGTTGAAAATAAAGCTTTGTTAGAAAAAAAAACGAAAAACTGGCTCCTAACTTTTATTAAGCTGGCTCCTGAAAATGGAATGTTTCATCGTGCTTTCTTAGGTTGGGACCTGGGCAATGACAGTATAATATCTGATTCATTTTATTTGCAATTTTGTCTGCAGTATTCCATCTTTGGTTGTCTAGAAAGTGTTGTATATTTCCATTTTGGGAAGTAATTGTCTTTAGAGTGTTAATTAATGCTAGCCTAAATAGAGCTTCTAGTTGTGTGTAAAGCATTCCTGCTGAGGAGAGTGCTCCAAACCTTGAAATACGAATATAAAGTAATGAAAAATTATCATCTGGGATCATAATATGATTCAGTCTAAAACTTCTCGGTTCTCCTTCTGAGGCTCCCATCACCCTGGTCCTATTCTTTTGATTGCTGCTGTTAACATTTTTTTTTTTTTTTTATACATATGGTTTTGTAACTTGTTAAGACTGAAGGTACCTGACTATTTGTAGCTGTGTCTCTTTCGTTGCTTGCTGTTTCCCTGAGTCAGACTTATGATACTTTTAACACTTATTTTAAACAGAGGAACTGATAACGTATGTAATTTTTTGAAAAATGCTTCATTTGGGTATATTCTGTTTCTTTCCTAGAGGGTTTAAAAATAAAAAAAAGTAGGAAGTATGATGGGAAAAATGTTACACCCAATAGGGTAAACTTACAAACTGTAATAAGCGGTTCACTTTTCATGGAAATTGCACTTTGCAAATGAGTTATTGATATTAAAAGCAAAAAAAAACCAAAACACGTCATACTTACCTGCACTGTATACAGGGTGGATAAAAATCAATGATTTTTTAAAAAAAAAATCAGATTTTTTTATTTAAATCGGATTTTTTTTATTTAAATCGGATTTGTTTGAAGCAAATGCTTTTTGAGGAAAATATATTACCATCCAAAGGTTATTCCATCATGAAATAAAGATTTGTTTTTTAATTATGTAGAATAAGGCTGTATATGTTTAATTTTTTTGGTAAATAAATTCCATTAATCCATTCACAATGTCATGCTCTTCCAGAGGTTTTTGTAAGATTATTGGGCAGTTTCTCTGCCTACAAGATATTATCACAGATGCTTGGTTTACTTTTGCAGTTCTCAAAACTGAATTTGACTCAGCGGAGATCACATGCCTCTTCTTCACAGCAAAAATGTTATAACATGAACAGAGTTAAGAAAAAGACCTTAATCCTAACTTCTACAAACCTATGAATACAGAATCAACCCCTTCAGTGCTAAGTTTCAAGAAGTTCAGTGAATAGAATAGAAACAATATTTTTCTGATTGTTTGGAGTGGAATAGATCTGCACAAGAAAAAAGTGAGACTAAGTGTGAGGAGGAAGGGGCTGACAGTCTAAGTTTCTTAAAATATATATATTTTGTTTAGCCAAATTAGTTAACAAACATGGATGTTTGTTTAAGCAAATAACAAATGTAATGTTATTGTTTCAGTTGAATAAATCTATTTAAATGGTTATTATTAAGGTAATGATAATTTTTCTCCTTCCTAAGTACAACAGAAAAGTTGTCCAAATATGAATGATTAACCTATTAAACTGGGGATAAAAAAACTAATATGAAAAGTTGTTATTCTAAAAATCTTCATCTACTTGCATATTAAAGTTATACCAGCAAGAATTAGTCTTTATGTAGAAAACTATGATTTAAATCAAGCCTTACTGACTAGTGATTTAAATCGTGATTTAAATCCGTTTGATTTAAATCAAATCCAACCTGACTGTATATAATGGTTTTGCCCAGAGCAGCTCAGATCCTTCTCTTCTCGGGTCCTTCTCTAGGTCTTCTGGCCCCTCCTTGGCAGCCAAGTCCCCCAAAGCAAGCAGCTTGCTATGGGGGCACCCAAGCAGGCTCGTTCCTGAGCCGCTGCTCTGCGTGTCTATTCACACACAGAGCCATGGCATTGCCCACCCTCACACTCTCTCTCCTCATTGGCTCACTGGCTGTGATTAACAGCAGTGGGAGCCAATGGCCCCCACTGCTGTCTCAGTTAATGAGAATAGATGGTCTCTGGAGAGCCAAGGCTCTCATGCACATCGCTAGATCACGATGGGACTCAGATACGGTTTTTGGGGAGGCTGCTGCACACAGGTTTTTTTACCTTCATGCATAGAATGCATGAAGATCAAAAAGCTTGAGCCTTTACAACCACTTTAACGTCTGAACTTAGTGTAGTTTATAAATTCACTCTGATAAGAATACCCAGTGATTTGTAAGCAAAATAAAAAAAACAAATAAAATCAATTTTGCTTACCCATGATTGGATGGATTAAAATCAGCAGAGCGTCATCTCAATCACTAAGCTCTGGTGAAATTCCCTTTGCAAAGTAAACTATTTGTCTTTAGTAAATCAACCACAATGTTTCTATTTTGCACAGTTACAAACAATGCTGCTATGCTGAGAAGCTTCATACTTTCTCCATGTCAGTGAATGCTGTTCTAACCAGAGACATCCAGGTACTGAACATTTTCAGGAGCATGTCAGCATTGCTAGTCATTACATTTGTTGATGTACAGGTTCCTAAACTTTGGAAAAATTGCATGCTTTTCAGTGCTGCGAGTCCTTGCCCCAGAACAAATGTGCTGATCAGAAGTTTTGACAATGTTCTGGCTTCCAATAAATATGTTCCCCCCATCAATATCTTTAGTACCACAGTCTTCATTTTTTTTTTTTGTTTGTTTGTTTTAGTTTTTCTCTTCTCCTGATGAAAAGTGGATGAGACTGGAATCTTAATGGATGTCTAAGGCCCCTTTCACATGGGCATCCTGTTTTTTTCTTTGAAAAAAACGTAACTGAACAGATGAAAAAAACGGATCAGTTCACATCCGTTTTTCATCCATAGCATATATGGGAGACTGTACTTGGCTCTACTTTGCTTATGTCCAACCATGTATTGGAAGAAGAATGTATTTTTACCTTTTTGACAATAATGTTTTTCCCTTTCTGTTTACTTTCCAGACAAGTATCAAAGAAGGATTATTACTGAAGCAAACCAGTTCATTTCAAAGATGGAAAAAACGCTATTTTAAGCTTCGGGGCAGAACCCTGTACTATGCCAAGGATTCAAAGGTAAGAAATCCTTTTCATTCCATTTATTTTAAATAGCAGTACATACTTAACCATTAACTTTTCTGCATATTGCTTTTTAAATCATATGTAGTTTTGAGCTTTCTTTCGAAGCTGTACTACTAACCATGTATCTGGTCCCCCCCTTTCCCACATGCTGTGTTTTTTTTGTTTTTTCTTTTTTTAAGCGTATTTCATGTGTTTTGTGCACGTTTTCGCACAGCCCACATATGGCAGTCCATTCACGTTTCTGCGTGTGTTCAGAATCACGAAAATGTGAATGCAGCCTTACTATATTGCATGCCATAGTATAAACACAAGATATATTGAATCAGTATAAATCTACCATTTCTAACACTTTAAAATAACTGCAGTCACACTTTTCATATTTACTGTTACCAAATTGATTTTTGTAATTAGAAGTGTAAGCCCCATATCCCTAAACAGTGTACAATTTAAATTAAATCTGTTTTAATGGAGTTTTGGATTTTGAGTGTAATGAAAACATGGTGCACACAGAATGGGGGGAAGGGGGGCAATAGGACAGATGTGGAAGAAAATGTAACGGGAGTCCAAAGAAAAAGGACTGTGGAGGGGAAGCAGGTAAAGTGATAGTATTGTTCAGCTGAGATATTTAACAGCAAGAATTACATTCTCATTACCCATCTTGGATTGCTCTTCACAGAGTGACACAGGTATAAATGAGCCCTATGTGTAGGAAAATCTGAAATGGGAACACTGACAAAATGCCAACTCTGGTTCCAGCTGTCCCCTACCTTACTGAAGCATTTTTAGTGTTTCCCTTTTTTTTTTAAGTTTACTGTGATGGAACTCCTGTCCCTGTGACAGAACGTAAAGGGAACCTCTTTAATAGAACCACAGATAGTCACAATATAGCCACGGGGATATTCCTTTTTTTTTTTCCCCCACTGTATATCAAATAAAGGAAAAACTTATTTTGGCTTGTTGTACTCATCAACATATTCATGCAAATTTTAAAGACAAATAAGCTTTTTTTGTTAGGGTAATTATATACAGTATATTTGTGTTTATATTCATGTGTATTTAAAGCAAAAACAAATTTTGAAAATACAATATTTGTAAAAGCATTTTACAACTAACTTGCACTAAGGTACGCTAAGGTATTACAAGGTAATATTATCCAATCACTATTCAGCTATTTATTATCAAAATCTGAAATGTTAGGTGCATAATCCCCCCCACAAAATGCACTTCTATCCAAAAATGGCTTTCGTATGGCTTTAATTGCACAGGAGCATAAATGGTTCTACCTTACGGATGTAAAAAACACACCTTACTACCCTTTGAGCTTTGTGAAGGCCAGTGGAACTGGATAAAGGTGCTCTCAACACCCTTCTGTGTCTCCAAAATACTCCTAGTCTAACCTTAACAGCGTGAATTTTTCCAGAGCCCTGAAAAAGAGGTTCCCAAAACCTTAAAGAATATTGGCTATTTCTTCCAGTCAATACCAATAAAGATATTAAACTAAATACTGAGTTATATATGAATATCTGTACTAGGTGTGCTTCTTGCCTCACTCTTCATTTCCAAACAGTCTTGGTATAAAAGGGGTTATTTTGGTTAAAGGCACTTGAATTTAAAGAAAAAATTAGCTGTGCATTCTCTTTGAAAATAATGAGGGTTAGTGCTTAATAATGAGGGTCATTTCACAATAGCACATAATTCCATCTATGATTTGGAGGTGCTTGTAATAAGCAAGCACTTTGTCATGCCAGTTGTCCAAGTGCTTTTCATGAGTTTACAGGGCTCCTTAGAAAAACACTTTAGGCTGTGAAATAGTAACTTAATGATCAGCGGCCCTGTTCTGTCTCTCTAAGCATTGAAAGTGTGATCTCTGTAACTTACAGTTGTGATGCGATAGCGATAACTCCAATCTTAGTTGAATATCACAGGCAGTGACTCAATACAGAAGACATCTTGTAGATCTTGTGAAGTTTAGTCCATAAACTGAGAGAATCTTACAACAACAATGAACATCTGATAGGTCAAAAGATCATAATGTGACCTGCTTCATGACATGAGGCTAGAAGCTGCAATGCATTACTGGGAAGGGGGTGGGCTATCTGTACAGCATGAACTAAACCAAATGAAAGGGAGGAGCAGAGACAAATTACAGAGAAAACTTTAAAGGCATATGACAGTCATGTGAAACATGACAGGCCCCTTTCCTGACACACCGAACAGAGTCCACAGAAAGTCTGACTTAAGGATGTGGGGAGGAGAGCCCCCTCTCATTTATCAGCACTTGATGGCTGAGCCACCATTCACAAGGCCCAATCGCCCCCCTGTCTTCCATATTTCTTTTCTGACAGGTTTCCTTTAAGCCCTGTACCACATTTTCTGATATTCATATTACCTTGGCAGTACTTGTATGTAAGGATATTCCAAAATTTTCTACAGGGACTAGTGATTTAAGTAATGTGCCTGTCTGTTGTAGGCTCGTTAAAGCCCAACCCCAACCAAACACTTTCTTCTCGGCATGCTAGTACTGCTCTATCCTCAGTAGCTGCTGCAAAATACAAAATTCTGGCTGTTTTTGGAGTTTACAGGGAGCAAGGACTCTGGACACATTTGCAGTTCGCTCACTTTAACATCTGGAGAAGGCTGAGCTGCGGGAGACGGGGCAAATTGTGCATGCGTGGGTAGAGAAAGTTGAGTGTGTTTCCTGGGGCGGGGGGGGGGGGGGGGCGTGTATATAGAACGGTTGGCACATCCTTCCATTTGCAGGACAGAGAGGTGAGAACAAATGCAATGTGCATCTGAAAAAGTAAGAATTATTTTACAAAATGGAGCACGGCATGCCAATGAATTGAGGACACTGTAATGCATAGGGAAGTTTTTGGAAAGCGAGTAAAAATTAACCTTTCAAAGAGACCGTGTCACTTTGCCAAAATTAAGAGCTGGATCTCCTCAGTCTCAACAACAATCAGTTATTAAAGAGGTACATACTGCTGCAGGTCCACACAAAAGTGCCACTCATATGCACTCGGTGCCTGCTCAGCTCGTAACTGACAAGAAGAAGCTGTTGACATGTTTCACGCTTGTGATTAGGCACTAGTTTAGCGTAAAGTGCGTAAAGTTTCCCCCTGCTTTTTTTCTGTGATGTACATTTAAGGCCTTTTTGTTAAATAAAGGTGGCTACTGGAGTTCACACTTTGCTTCATCAGCGTTAAATTATTAGGCAGTGCTTGGTTATTTGGCATTCATTGTGTTGACCTGGCTGTGTATGATCTCCCTTGGTCTAAAATACCAGTTAATTTTAATCTAAAAGCTCAGTTGAATGCTTCTGGAAAACTTTGGCAATTGAGTCAGGGTACATCAATTAACAAGTATTGTGATATGTGCTTTTTCATGCTGTATTGCAGCTGCCCCACCAGCAAAATCCCTGATAAATCAGACTATTCCTCTGAGTGGGACCAGCAATCCAACACACCCCCAGCCTACAACATTGACCACAGGTCTGCGTCCACATGCAGCACTTCTCAGAATTAAGTGAGTGGCAGGGATGCAGTGCTATGGGGGAGATTTACTAAAGCTGGTTCACTCAGAATCTCATTCACCTGTGCGTGGTATCCAACTTGTTCAATTAAGCTTTAGCAATAAAACCTGTAAGCTGATTGGTTTCCATGCAGAAGAGAACGAGATTCTGAGTGAACCAGCTTTAGTAAATAAACCCCTATGTGTGCTTTACAGGTTCCTCAGTGTCTGAGCAGGGAGATTACTGTGAGCAAAGCAGCTCCCAACAGACTGTCAAAAGTAATTTTGCTGTAAAGAACACCACCTAGAAGATCCCAGGCTACAAAGGATACTAAAATTTGTCGTTTTTATGTGGATGTGCAAAATGCAGGGAGTGATGTCTGTGCTCTTACTGCACAGAATCGGAACATGTGAGGCAGTTTTTTTGCTTTTTTTTTTTTTTTTTTTTTTTTTTTAATTGTAAAGGATCTAGTGACCACACCTATCTATATACTAATCAGAAGCAGCTACAATTCTTTTCTTTTTTTTTGTTTTTTTTTGTTTGAAGGAAGCTTTATTTGACTGACTTTTAGGGGATTCCTTCTGAACTGTGTAACAATTTGCCATTTATGCTTTTAGGGATTAGACCTTTTAGTACAGACTCACAGTAAAAATCTACTTAAACTACCTTATTTGGTTTAATTTTGGAAAATAGTAAAACTGAAATTCAGTTCTGCAGCGTTCTTTGACGTCAAACAGTGAGAATAAAAATAGGAGTGGGTTTCTGCCTCAAATAAAGCAACACTGTGTCCCTGTGCTGTGTGTGGCAATCTGTAATTGTGCTGCCAAAATAAGATTTCCCATAGGAGTTGCATAAAAAGTTACTAAAATAAGAAATTCTACGAAAAAAAAATAGCTTCCTATAGTCTGTTAGTGCTGGGGCCATTTTATAGTGGAATTTTAAGATTATTTTTGTAGTCATACCATTCTACAAGTTAAATTGTATCAAATTGTTGTACAGTTGGCATAGTTTAGTGAAAATCTACAAGTTAGTTTGCATAGTTATTTTAATACTGGAACTGCTTGCCTTCTATCCTCAGAAGTATAAGTTTGGGTATTTCTACAATATATTCTAAATTAAAGCGAATCTTCACCCAAAAGGGGAAGCTCTGCTTTAAGGACTGGTCCCCCACTCCCCATTAAGGATTGGCACCTTTGGGGAGCTGGGGGGTGCCCAAAATTTACAGGCACCTGCCTAGGCGATTGGAAGCGGAAGGTGTCCTCCTAAACCCCCCCCTCCCCGTAGTATTCCTAGAAGACTACAGGACCATTCACAAAGCACAGCGCTACTCGCCATACTGAAGATGCCGTTTTTTTTTTTGTTTTGTTTTTTTTAAGTCAGCAGCTACAGTCTTTATAACTGCTGACTTTTATTTTGTGCCAAGTGCAGAGTTTGCTGGAGGGGGGATTATGGTATGGGGTTGTTTTTCAGGGGTTGTGCTTGGCCCCTTCGTTCCAGTGAAAGGAACTCTTAAGGCGTCAGCATACCAAGACATTTTGGACAATTTCATGCTCTCAACTTTGTGGGAACAGTTTGAGGATGGCCCCTTCCTGTTCCAACATGACTGCACACCAGTGCACAAAGCAAGGTTCATAAAGACTTGGATGAGCGAGTTTGGGGTGGAGGAACTTGACTGGCCTGCAGAGAGTCCTGACCTCAACCTGATAGAAAACCTTAGGGATGAATTAGGTCAGACACTGGTGTAAAACGGGAAAGGCCTGGCTCACAGTCTCTGTCCTAACAAATGCGTTTCTGGATGAATGGTCAAACATTCCCATAGACACACTCCTAAACCTTGTGGACAGCCTTCCCAGAAGAGTTGAAGCTGTTATAGCTGCAAAGGGTGGGCCACCTTAATGTTGAACCCTACGGACTAAGACTGGGATGCCATTAAAGTTCATGTGCGTGTAAAGGCAGGCGTCCCAATACTTTTGGCAATATATTGTATGTTGGAGCACGCAATATAATTATCACAGGGGATTTTAATTTTGTGATATGAACTGCATGATTTTAATATTTATTGCAAAGGGGTACTTTAATATTTAGCACACATTTGTTGAACATTTTTCACATTTATTTGTTGTAGCTGGTTATAGAAGAGGAGTTCAAGATACATATTTGAGTAATATTTTTGGATATTAGATGCCATTTATTGCATGATTGCATTTTTTGCGAAAAAGTTGTATAAACGCGGTATATAAAGGGCGTGCTGTTGATTTTTTTTTTTTTTGTGGTTTACAGCATTTATTGTGTTGGGGTGGGTTCGCGGTTTTTTTTTTTTTTTTTTTTTACATTATTCATGCACATTTTTTGGGACACTATCAAAAAAAATAGAGCTGCTTCCCTATTATAGCTAAAGAATTCTGGTGGTAATCTGTGATGCAGTCTATAATTCCCCTTTAGAACTGGTTTATTGCCCATATCAATGGTATTCTCTTAATGTTTTAATGTACATTATGGATAAATATGGATACTTTGATCACCTTATACAGAAAGAATAGCTCTTCCTTCAATACCTTTCTGCATGAGGTAACAAATATTTGGCAGTCAGTGGAAAAAGTTTAGTGTAATATAGACTCTTTTCCTTCATTAGTATACTTTTATGTCTGTATAGGAAGGTTTTTGCCTGATGATGATTAATCTAATACACTTTTTTTTTTTTTCTTGCCTTTCTTAGTCTCTCATATTTGATGAGGTTGACTTGTCAGATGCAAGCGTCGCTGAGTCAAGTACAAAAAATGTGAACAACAGCTTCACGGTAAGGTATCTTTTTGAAGGCTTCACCACAATAAACGCAAGCAAAGAAAATGCTTGCCAGTTGCCTGTTAGTTATTTTATATCACCATTTCATATAAGGATCAGATATTGAGTCCGTCACCTGAAAAAGGCAAAGTAACTTTTTTTGTGTATTCTGTATGTTTCTTGATTAATATGACAGATACAGGTGAAACTCGAAAAAATTAGAATATCATGCAAAAGTTCATTTATTTCAGTAATGCAACTTAAAAGGTGAAACTAATATATGAGATAGACTCATTACATGCAAAGCAAGATAGTTCAAGACGTGATTTGTCATAATTGCGATGATTATGATTTACAGCTCATGAAAACCCCAAATCCACAATCTCAGAAAATTAGAATATTACATGCAATCAATAAAACAAGGATTGTACATAGAACAATATCGGACCTCTGAAAAATATAAGCATGCATATGTACTCCGTACTTGGTTTGTGCCCCTTTTGCAGCAATTAGGGCTCGTTCACACTTGACTGTTTTACCAACGCTTGCCAAACGCCCCTATAGCTATTGGCAAGTGTTTTTAATGCTCCGCAAATGCCGTATGCGCGGTTTAGCAGAAGTTGCGAGGTGTTTGCCGAGCGTTAAAAACGCCCCACAAACGCATATAATGAAGTTTGAATGGTTCTACCGCTTCGCAAACGCCCCGCAACCGCACCGCAAACGCCGGCCGGGTGTTTGCAGAGCGGCAACATAGACAAGAATCAGAGGCTTCAACGCCTCCTGACTCGACCAGAGGCTTCTGTTTTGCCGCGACGCTAACTCTCCCGTTAGAACAGCACCGTGTGCTGCAATGTGCAGAATTGTCTGAGGCGTTTGGGAAGCGGTAAAAACGCTTCCCAAACACCACTCTGCCGCCTGCACACAACGCTAGTGTGAACGTAGCCTTACTGCCTCAATGTGGCGTAGAATGGAAGCTATCAGCCTGTGGCACTGCTGAGATGTTATGGAAGTTATGCTCACAACAGCAATAACTGAGAAATGCAGTGCACATCAGTACAGTGTGCATGATAAATCCCTGAGGCCTCACAAATAATTAGTTAACGGGGTCTTCATAAGTACCTCCACAGGAAGATAAACAACGCAGTAGAAAGCAACAAGACAACACATCCTTTTTAGGAGGTACACATGGTATCAGCCTGTAACCACCTCTCCCATTCTTGTAGTAATTGTTCCGAAAGCCTCTGTTAATATATAACATTTTTTTTATAATGCAGGGGGTTGTTGACTTCAGACATCCAGGCATGTGTTGTGGTGGGTACAGCTTGCAGCCAACCTCTAGCTATCAACTTTCTGGCCACAAACAATGTTTCATTTAAAAAGGTTATAGAATATTTGTCCATGCCAGACTCCAGAAAAAAGCCCAATGGGCATTGCTTAGGGTTTAGTTGCAGTGGAGAACCCATGTGGTCATGGAGGATTTGAACAGTTTTCTCTCAAAAGCCCTGAATCTGAGAACAGTGCCAGATTAAGTGTCTGAATATACCCGGACCAATAAGGCACTTAAGGCACAAAGAGCTACGAGATGAGCAAAATTTAGCTAAGTGTGTTGGGGTGATATATTACCTATGGATATATAACTTTGTGAGGTGGTGTGATACCTTAGAGGATACTCATTTACATGCCTCTAATATTTCACCCCAGTCCTCATCCTCAATAATACCAGCGTCCTCTTAACAATGAGATGCAAGTGAATATGCTAATTGAGAAGCTTCACGAGCAGGGCCCTCCTATTCCTTCTGTGCTGAAATGTATTGTAATTGTACTGTCTCCCTTATATTGTAAAGCGCTGCAGAAATGTTGGTGCTATATAAATCCTGTATAATAATAATAATCTAATTGAGAAGCAGCTGGGGTGAGCAAAACATCATGGAAGGTGGATATCAATTTACAGGGTTCATTGCCATAAATCATCTCTAGTGACTCCATCATAGACACACTGGGAAAACCGCCAGAAAATTGAGTTTGAAGGGCATGCCGTATTTGGAAATATCAAAACAACATGTAGTTTGGGGAAGCTAAATTCGGCTTTCAACTGATCAAATAGTACATTAGATAACATATAAACAGCTTTGTAAATCCACACCTGCTGATCAGGGATCTGTAACAGTTCATGTAATGTTTTGTTATACCATAAGGGATTATCACTATAATAGATCAGGGATTGAGTTTTGGACATAACTAGATCCCAAATTTTGTCTGTGATGAAAAGGAAGGCTGTAACAAGCAGCAGAAACAGGGGAGCCTCTTAGTCCTCTCAATATATTACAAAAGGGGTGTGGAAAAGGAGAGATACCTTTTTGCCTCTCAGATTTATCTATATGATAGACGTGTGACAATTGGGCCACTAGATAAAATAAAACCTAAGTCGGGAAGAGCAGTGCCCCCTAACGTGGCCGGGTTCTTCATGGCTCTCCAAGACCATTTATGACAGCTACTTTTCCATATAAACGATTGAAGTATAGAATCAATAATTTTTAAATATCAATGGGTGATATAGATTGGGGAGTGCCAAAGAATATACAAATTTTTGGGGAGCCGAATCATTTTCACAAGATCTATGAGTCCCATAACTCCCAGGGGCAATTTTGCCTATATTTGGGTTTTGGTTTTAATTAGGGGAATGAGGGGCTCGACATTCAAACCAATGTAATCAGAGAGAGATCTAGAAATCTGTCTACCGAGGTATTTGCAGGAGTTAACCCAAACTAATGGTAGGTCTGCCTGATCCGCTGAAAATTGAAATACGTCAATGGGAAGAGTTTAAATTTATCCCAGTTAATTTTTAGAATACTAATGTCCAAATCGTTCAATTATGCGAAGGGCAGAAAGTGATGAAGGACCAGAGCTCACTAGGTAAAGGAGCATGTCATCTGCATATAGTCCTACCTTCTGAACCAATGATCCTGCATTTAGGCCTTGTATGACTGGGCTGGATTGTAGTAATCTAGCCAGAGGTTCCACCGCAAGTGCATATAGAAGGGGTGATAGAGGGCAGCCTTGGTATGTTCCTCCGGATAGGGAATGTGCCTCTGATGTCCACTCGTCCGCTATCACTTTGGCACACGGCGCATTATAAAGAATATTAAGCCATCTAATAGTTTGGGCCAAAGCGTTGTAAGCAATGCCATAGGTATCGCCATTCTACTGAGTTGAATGTTTTGGCTCCATCCAACAAAGCTACAACCCTGGAACCAACACAGTCATGTGAAGCCTGAACATTCATAAACAGGCGATGAGTGTTAAAGGCAGAATGCGTAGTAGAAAAATAAGAAAAAAGCTTGTTGCTGAGGATATAGGTACCTCCAAGTGTCAATAAGTGCAAAATCCGCTAACAGGCGACTAAAGTGGGTTTCATGGTCTGGGGAGGAGGAGGAAATCGATCCTGGTCTATCCAGGCTAGGATTAAAAACCATATTAAAATCTCCCAGCCATACTGCAACTCCAACCCCTCTTCCAACTTCGTGAAGATGGCATCTTATTGTTTTGGAAATAAGAGGGGGGGGGGGAGGAGGTGGCGGATCGCCAATAGGGTAGCACCCCAACATATCCGAGGGGAGTTTACAATACTCACTATTCAGGTGGAATTAAGTCGATCAATCCAAGTAGTGGCCACCTTTTGGGTCTTCAAAAAAGTGTACTCTGTCTTCATCTGTTACATGGAGGCAGGTTGGATACAGCTACAGCATCAGATATTTAATATGACGTGCCCGAAGGCATCTGTTGACCTCCGTGAAATGGTTGCGTTATCGTTGGAATTCGGTTGAGAAGTCAGGAAAGATGGTGATTCTTACATTGCTGGAGGGGTATCCTGGTCCTTGTAATTAAGAAATTTGACAATAAATGCACTTGGAGGTACTCCTGGCGGTGGTTGTTTAACTGCCATGCGATGTGCTCTCTCAACTATAACGGATTTGTAAAAAGGCTTTGCTGTAGGTATTGGTAAGCTGATCTTCAAGAGATGTGCATGCCCTCGGACCCCTCTGGTAGGCCAATAAAGCAAAGATTGTTGTGCCTTATACAATTTTAAAGATAATCATGTTTTTGATGAAGCGGAGTAAGTTGGTGGTGTAGTTGGTCAGAGGAGTCTTACAGGACAGCATCTTCTATGCGGCCCAGGTGATGTTCAGCCTCAGACACAGTCACATAGTTTCTGAAAATCTTGCCAGATAAGCAAGATATCCACCTTAATTTATTTTATTTTAGAAGTAAGGTTGGTTTCGCAGGTCGAGATTGCTTCTAGGACTTTGGTCACCTCCAATGCCGGTGGATCCGGATCTGTAGAGGAGTAGCCGCCATCATCCCCTTGGTGATCTCTGGCCTGGTGGCAGAATTTGTCCTGTTTTGCACCGGCCTCCGAGGTTTTATGGGGAGGAGACATAGTGCTGGAGTGCACGGGAGCTCACCGAGTGAGATGGCTGGCCAGAGAACCTTACGATGCGAGGCAGGATAAATGAAGGCGATATGTTGACAGCGGAGCGCAGGTCACTTGTGTCCTACTCCCATGCCATGCTAGGCCTCGCCAAGCCTTTCATTTCTATTTTAAACTGAATGGGTTGTATTACAAGGTGAGGGCTTACACCTACTTTAACAATGAACTGATAATGTCTTGTGTCTGGCTGTTAACACTTTAGATTGTTCTCAGCTCTCTGTGAACTACAGAAATACAGTGGTAGGATCTCCAGGTGAGATGAAAGAAAAAAAAAAATCCTGAAAAACTAATGCAATGCAGCTAACCACATCTAAGTACTGATAAGCTGCACTATATTACATTTTGTTTTATCGAATGTTCCTTTCTCAAAAATTAAAAATAATCCTTTGTTATATATTTTAAAACATGCATGCAGTTCTATACCCATTTTATTGACTGTATGAAAGTCTAACTTTATTATATTTTTTGGAGGGGGTGTATAGTCTTTTAGGATATTGCTCAAGGTCTTGTGGGTTTTTTTTTTTTTTCTATAAATTTGGTTTTGACATCTTTAAATTGTTTTTAGAAGCAGATGGACTCATAAAATGCTGCCTCTTTGCCAGCTCTGTGTTGTAAATGCCACAAAACTGCATATGTTACTGTGTAATGGCAGACGAGATATATTTGGCCTTGGAGTAGATTGGGTAAGATATTAGTCTTGGGATATCAGTTGCATTGATTTTAGAGGTGTTTTTTTTTGTTTTCACCTAAACACATGCTTATGAGAGAGCCTACGATTTAAGGTCAGCAGATACGAGCGCGGTGTTTTCAGGCTCACTTGCAGGCTGTACATTTTCTGCGTTCTGGATAGCTGAAGGGATTATGCATCGCCCAGTCAGCTTTATGCGCATTGTGAAGCTAAGCACTAACATGTTGAAATATTGATAAAAATTGTGATAATGTAAATGGATTGAATAGGTTCAGGCTCGTAACCACTTTCCCTCCAGAGGATTTACCCCCCTTCCTGACCAGGCCTTTTTTTGCTATTCGGCTCTGCACTATTTCAACTGGTCATGCAATGATGTACCCAAACTAAATTGATGTCCTTTTTTCACAGAAATAGAACTTTCTTTCGTAGGTATTTGATCACCTCTACGCTTTTTTTTTTTTTTTTTTAATTTTTTTCATGCTATAAACAAAAAAAGACCGAAATTTAAAAAAACAATTTTTTTTCTTTCGGTTATAAAAAATATATAGTAAACTCAGTCATATGTTTAGGCCAAAATGTATTCTGCTACATGGTTTTTGGTAAAAAATAATCCCAATCAGTGTATATTGATTGCTTTGTGTGAAATGTATAGCATCTACAAACTATGCTATAGATACTGCAATTTACGCCATTTTTTTGCTTTACAGCACTGCACTCGTTTAACTGATAATTGCATGGTCATACAGTGCTGTACATTAATGAAATTGAAGTCCTTTTTTTCGCACAAATAGAGCTTTCTTTTGGTGGTATTTTATCACCTCTGGGTTTTTTCTTTGTTTGCGCTGTAAACAAAGAGTCCGAAAATTATGAAAAAAAAATATTTTCTCATTTCAGTCATAAATATCCAAAATACTCAAATTTCCTAATAAATTTAGGCCAAAATGTATTTTGCTATATGTCTTTGGTAAAAAAAAATCCCAATAACTGCATATTAATTGCTTTGTGTGAAACTTTTAGCATCTACAAACTATGGCATAATGGAATTTACACAGCTTTTGCTTTCTGACTGCTTATCACATTTCTTGAAGTGCTAAAATACCGGGACAGTACAAACACCCCCACATGACCCCTTTTAGGAAAGTAGACACCCTAAGCTATCTGCTGAGAGGCATGTTGAGTCCATGGAAGATTTTTTTTTTTTTTTTTTTTTTTCCCCACAGACTTTTCGAAAATGACTTTTTTTTTTTTTTTTTTTTTTACGCAATGTTGTCACTTTAATGCTATATTAATCACACAAGCCATGGGCATATGTGGAATTACACCCCAAAATACATTCTGCTACTTCTACCGAGTATGGGGATACCACATGTGTGAGACTTTTTGGGAGCCTAACCACATACAGGAGCCTGAAATCCAGTGACCACTTTGAAAGCCTGAAGGTGCGTAACTTCCTCATTTCACTTCCTCACTACCTATCACAGTTTCGGAGGCCCTGAAATGCCAGGATAGCACCCCCCCCCCCCCCCAAATTACCCCTTTTTGGAAAGTAGATACCCCAAGGAATTTAAAAAGAGGCATGGTGAGTATTTTGAAGATCTAATTTTTTTTCACAAGGTTTTCAAGTATAAAAAAAGAAAAACATTTTTTGTGTTCTTTCTTCGTTTTCCAAAAACTTGTGGCAACAGATGAGATCTTCAAAATGCTCACCATGCTTCTTATCAAATTTCTTGAGGGTTTGGTGCTGTCCTGGCATTTCAGGGCCTCCGAAACTGTGATAGGTGGTCAGGAAGTATGAGGAAATAAAGCCCCTTTAAAAGCCTGAAGGTGCTTATTGGATTTTGGGGTCCTGTACTTGGCTAGACTGCCAAAAAGTCTTTCACATGTGGTATCCCCATACTCGGGAGAAGTAGCAGAATATATCTTGGGGTGTGATTACACATATACCCATGGCATGTGTGCTAAAAAATAAATCTATTGACTCAATATGCCTCTCCGCAAATAGTTTGAGGTGTCTACTTTCCAAAAAAGCTGTCATTTTGGGGGGTGGGGGCATTTTATGCCCAGCATTAGAGGTTTATGCCACACATCACTCACTCCTCTAACCACCTGAAGACCAAGCCTTTTACTGACACTTATTGTTCACTTGAATCAGTATTTTTTTGCTAGGAAATCACTTTGAACCCCAAAACATATTTTTTTAAAGCAGACATTCTAGTGAATAAAATGGTGGGTGCTGCAATGTTTTTATGTCAGCGAATTAAAAAGAAAAAAACACTTTTTTTTTTTTTTTTTTTTTACTTTTAATGCATAAAAAACACAATATACTGGCCAATTATTTGGTAAAATATAAAAGATGATGGTATGCAGAGTAAATAGATACCAAACATGACATGATTTAAAACTGCACGCCCCGAGCAATGGCGACAAACTGCATACATTTTTAATATCCATAGGCAATGCTTTCAAAGCCTTTACAAGGTACAGTTTTAGATTTACAGAGAAGGTCTAGTGCTAGAATTCCTGCCCTTGATCTGATGTTCATGGCGATACCTTTTTTGAGAAATCTGGGGTCTATCAGACTCTAGATATCTCCTCTGCCCTTACATCATGTAATCTCACCAAGTTTTGTGTGATCAGATGCTTTGCCAATTTACAAATTGTGCTGTCTATATCCTGTGAAACTGAAGTGATGAAATGCTCGTAACTTCCAATTTCTTAGACTATAGAGGAGATTGGCGCCGTTCCGGTCTCCAGTCAGCTCCATGGTCAGCTGGCAGAAACACTGGCTGATTGGGCACGGGACTGCCTGAGAAGGCCGTGGAAGGCAGCGGGGGAAGGGGGTTATCGCCTCCCGCTGCTTGTAAAAGCATTCCTACAGCTAATTAGCCACTAGGATTGCTTTTACATGAAAGCTGATCGCCGCCTAAAAAAAACAACCAATACCAGGATGATGCCTGGTGTACAACCACTCAAAATCCAGTGATGTACCAGTACATCACTGGTCCTTTTTGAGTATATAAGCTATGTTCTTTTTTTTTTTTTTTTTTTTTTTATGCAGCCTGTGGGCTAAATGAAAAAAAAGAGAAGAAATCTCTGCAAGAAAAAGTGTGTAGTATGCCCACCATTAGAATATACTTCCCTGCATCCACCCACTTCTAATGGTGGGCACACATGAAATTAAAAAAAAAAATAACCTAACAGATTCCTCTATTCACTTCAGTCGTACAGTGCTGCACACACCTACTTTTATATTCTGAGAGTAACACCCTGTTGCTGTCAGAATAAGCAAGTCGGTACTGCAGCTGAATGTCATTCCTGCAAAGAAATCAGCAATGGTTAAAAATAAAACAGTAACTCAATAAAACAACTTTTTTATTGAATTATGTGCCTAAAATCATTATAAAATATCTATGCTTAATCATAGGGGCCATCCACCCACTGCCCACCCCAGGCCCCTGTACTTCGGCATATATGCTCTTTTTTTAACTGTGGATGAAAAATATCATCCAGTAGCGCTGCACGCATTGACTTATGTGTATTCTGAGAGCAAGTTAATTTCAGAATAAACAAGTTGATGATGCAGCTGAATGGCATTGCTGCAAAAAAAAAAAATACAATAAAACCGTAAAATCTGCTACAGACACATCTTTTTTAGGGTAGCAGGAATGGCATCGGGATAATTCCTCTCATGCAGCGGGCTAACTGCATCTGGGTTGGGGGTTTGGGCTATAGCTCCTTTTGGATACAAAGGACCGTGATCTCTTCCTGGAATTTTAGGAAGGATTCACTTCATCCAGTTGCTTTGTAAAGCACAAAAGCATTATATAGAGCCAATTAATATATATATAAACTGGCTTTTCAGGAGTATGGCTTCATCATCTGGTCATTAAAGTCCACCCCTCCCATGTTAATGTTAGCGTTGTGGACACAGAGAATCTCCTCAACAACACCAGCTGCTGTGGCAATTTGGATGGTCGTGTCTGCGTGAATGGAAGACTGGACCAAAACACCCTGGTTGTCCTTCCACTTCACTGTGAGCAATTCCTAATTTCTTAAGCAGACTTTTTCCCCCTAAGATGGGTATTTACAAAGCCGTTGGGGGAAGTCCCGGCGATTAGCACGGTGCCACATGCGCCAATTCCAAGATTGTACAGATGTCTAAATAAAGACTGGCTTGAATAAAAATTGTCCACGTATAAGTGGTACCCCATATGGAAAAAGAATGACACCCAGTCCCAAACTATCTTGCCACTGCTCCCATGTAGTCTGGGCATCCAAGGGGCTCCACGTGACTTATCTTTTTCCTCATAAATCTGAATCTTATATGTATAGCCTGTTGCCCTCTCACAGGTCTTGTACATCTTGACCTCATATCTGGCATTCTTGCTGGGGTGAAATTGTTTGAATGCAAAGCGGCCAGAAAAATGAATGAAGGGCCGAATTTTGAGGAGCCGGTCAAATTCAGGATCACCCCAAGGACGACAGAGTGTATTGTCGTTGAAATGTATAAAACGCATTATTTTCTCATATCTTTGCCTGGCCATGACAGCACAGAACACGGGCATATGATGAATCTGGAAGATCCGATTGTGAAACAATATATCAACAACTACTCTCAAATTGTATTTAGGAAAGCCACGTCTTTACGTGATAAACTTACCAAGAGCCATTATATGCCTAATCCAACCCACACTAAAGCCCACTCTGCAGGGATGTTTAAATGTAATCATTGTAATTTGTCCTTTTGATCAAATCAGGCAAAGTATTTACTCTACCTAACGGGGAAACTTTCCGTCCCAAATTTCGTGCAGACTCTGACACCGAAGGTGTGATATATCTTATGACCTGCAAATGTGGGGCCTTCTATGTGGGCAAAACCATTAGGAAGTTACGGTCTAGAATAAATGATTATATATACTAATCTGCCAACGGTAAAATTATCACTCCGGTTAGTAGACACTTAGATTTATACCACAGATTTGACACCACTATGGTTTCATTTTTGGTATAAGAAGTAATCCCGAAAGACCCTAGAGATGGCAATTGGGATAAATGCATATTGCAAAAAGTGTTTTGGATTGAGCGGTTAAATGCTACATGCCCATTGGGTATTATTGAAACCCTGTCTTATAACCCATTTTTGTAATTACGCTCAATGTGGTTTAGGCATTTGACTATGACAATACTATTCAAGCACTGCTATTGATATAGTCATACAGGTGGTATTATGTATCTCCTCACTTCCTGATGTGTGAGGGTGTTGCACAACTGAGCCAGTATCAGTGGTTTGAACTATTGCCATTGTATTGATTCTGGAACACTTTCCTGATGGTTGCTATTATTGCCATGGTTGATTGTGTTTACATGCTTCTATGTGAGGGTGATGGTTTCTTAATGGGGGAAATTAGGGGGGGTTCGATGTCCCTGTTTAGTGGGCCCTATAATCAATGAATGGGCAGCTTGTGGCACTGTGACTGAGGTCCCCCGCTGTGCTGGGTGGGGTCCAGGCTGTGGTGTTCTATGGACATTGCTGCTCCCTGCAGTGATGGTCCATGATGGCTGCTGGTGTCGCCGTTATGCTCGTCCCCCACCATTCATATGGTGGGTTAGTACGTGTGTACGGTGCGCAGTGCTTGGCCGTACGTGGTCATGCACCGCCTTCTGACGGCACTGGTGTCCTGTGTTGGGATCCCTTAAATTGGGAGGGCGGGTGGTAGCTCTTGAGGCTATGGTGGTGGTGCTACACGTTTGTAGGCAATTCTGGGACCCGTTTGTACGGACGTGGTGGTGTTCTTTACACCTGGGCAGTTTTAAGATCTCTTACAGTCAATGCACTTTTGCATCTGTTATCAGGTGCAGTGGAACAGCTATTTGCTATGGTGAACATGGGGATTTAATGCCAACTATTAGGATGTACCTATCGGGTTACATATACATGTCTTTTCACAGATTGATAAGTGATTGGTTGGGGAACGTTTGCTGTTCGGAAGAGCCATAGTCCAAAGTACCAGGCTATTCCAAAAAGAACATTATTATACAGCAACCTCTAGGAGCTCACCTAGGGTCTTGGATATATGTCAAGCCTTACTTGCATACAATAAATCACTTTCCCTCGCTTTGTACTGGTTTTGCGACTGGCTGTCTCTTTATTTGGCATTCCAGTAGTGGGGGGGGGGGGAAGGGGGGGCTAATGGAGCCAATATGTCCTACAAATTAAATATTGTGTAATCATCTTTCAAACCCCCCCTCCCCCATTTGTGTCCTTTTTAGGAACTTTCTCATACATAATACTGGTCCTTTGCTAGCCTAGCTTATATGTATGTGTCCTATCTGGACCAGAAGTAGTGACTTTACTGCGTTCAAACCAGTGGGAAGGTTAGTTAAATGTTTAGAATTGTTGTGATATTAACCATCAAGGAGGCCCCTATCATATTGCTTCTAACTATTGTGAACTGCCTACATGTTAGGTATTGTCATGTGGCATGTCATTTGCCTCTTCAGTTTTGTGGGGATCCCCTCACTGATTGGCCCCTCATGGGGTCGCCGAATGCTCCCCTCCATAGTCCAATTTCAATATGATGAATCAGGTCTGTGAACCAATACAACCGCAATAAATTTTTGTTAGTAATGCCCATGTTGAGGGTTAGGCCCAAAAAAAACTTTAAATTATAAACCATAATAGGTTTCTATGCAAATGGTCTGGCAAGGTTTGAATTTGGGTTGGCGGCGATAAACTGTTGTACATATAAATTGCTTTGATCCACAATCAATGCATACAGATCTTCTGTGAAAAATCAAGGGGAGTAGTTAAATTTGCTTTTCAACCTGAATTCCGGGTTTGGCAGTGAATAGGGGAAGTACGGGTGCTGCGGAATTTTTGGGCTGCCAATCGGGATTTGCAAGCACATCCGGAAGGATACGAAGGTCTCTATGGGCCTGTGTGCAAATTCTTGGTGGTTGCGGGACACTACTTGTGCTCGCCACCGCACCAGCTTGTACTGCACTTATGGGACTTGCCACGTCACAAAGTGATACTGCAGTGCTAGTATGAAAAAGACCAGGATGCACAAGGCCGTTGGCGCTCGCCAGTTCACCAAAAGGTAGAGTGGCACTAGTACTAGCACTCTCCACACTGGCGCTGCATATGAGAATCATCATGTTATTGTAAAATCTCAGCAACCTGGGAACGTGGTTGGGTACGTCTGACCTTAGCAGGGACCTCTTCTCCATCGTCTGATCTATCTGTCAGGGTGCTCCTGCTGTCTACAAGTTCGTATTCTGAGGTTGATTGTGTCAGTGAGTTTTCCCCTTCACTCTCATCTTACATACTCCAAATCCTGTAGGCCTCTTCACTAGAGTACCTTTCGTTTGACATCTTGGCTGCTAAATTTATAGGTACCTAGTGCAACTCGCCAGAAAAAGAGCACCTGGCTGTTAGGGACTGCTTGAACCACTACAAAATATATTTACCGGCAAGTGCTAACAGAGATCAGGCCTGAGTCTGTAAACACTGCGGTTTTGTGTGCAATGTACCAAGTGACAGTGATCTACTGATATTGCACTTGCTGGGGGGGGTAAGTGTAGTGGCTATACGCAGGTGCTGGGGCTGATCCCGCTAGGGCTGCATTTTGGGGGACACTATACTCAAGTGATTGCTGGTATAGTGCTGATCTGATCAAAGATATTTATCTTTTCAGACACTATCAGGGGCGGACTGACCATTCGAGCACTCGGGCATTGCCCGAGGGCCCGGGGTCAGTAGGGGGCCCCATAAAATGCCTCTGGTATCTTTTTTATAGGCTTTTTTGGGTGTTTTGAGTGTGGGCAAGTACACAGGGGCCCCATGATCCCCATGATTCCCAATTGCCTGGGGGCCCCATGAGTTGTCAGTCTGCCCCTGGCCTCTATACTGGTAATGGAGGTTTATTGTGTATGTGAGCGTGTTCCTGGCAATGAAGGGGTTAAATGTGATGACCAGTGTATTGACGGGCAATCTGCCACTATCTGAAGTTGCTGGCAACACTAATACAGTGATCAGCAAAAAATCTGTACACTGTACTAATGACACTGGTGACAGGGCAGTGAAGGAGTTAACCGGGGCGGCGGGGGCGGCAGGGAGTTAAATGTGTCCTAAAATGTGTTTTAACTGTGAAAGTGTAGTGCTTTTACTCACTGTACCACCTTCTCTCTTTGGGATGGAATATGCCTAGAGAGAGAAGATGGCATCATTTCCTTTACGTGTGTAAGTATAAACACAGGTACAGGAAGGTCCCTGATAGGTCCGGGATCGATCATCCGATTTAAGCCGAACATCACTGGCCTAAATCTGATAATTGATCCCTTAGGGATCAAATCATGCATCCGCGGGTCGGCATTACTGCTATAGAGCAGAGGGGAAGCGATTAACTTTGTAAGTGGAGGTCTACACACCCTGGGTTATTTGTTTTATAGAGGAAAGTAATAATTATAATGTCTGTCTTATAAATAATGAAGACTATAGGTTGTAAGTTATGATACCAAAACCACTTTCCATAAATTAGACCGTTCCCTTGTATCCAAAGGCAGCCTACACCTTTGCTGTTGTCAAAATAAATACATAAATAATGAAAATAGCAACATGTAATCAAGTCACCATATTCTGTTATTGTGTAATCAAACACCGCTTGTCTTCAAATAAACAAACTGCTTCACCACCAAGTAATGGTAGGACTCTTACCAGAACATGTGGACTCTTAAACTAATAAGAGTCATAAACGCATGAATGTAATGGCCTGAAGATGTATATCCACCATAACTCTCAAGCAGGGGAAAGATGCTGGACCATCATAATGAGCGGAAAGGATCCCTTCAGGCTATATTCCTCTTATATGTCTCTCCGCTATGTGCATTTAATTAGACCATAAAGGAAGAAACAGGCGTGCAAACATCGCGTTAAACCAAATTTTATTAAAAGTGTTAAATTCCACTCACATTTAAGTAGACAAATATACGCTATGTACAAAAATAAGACCTCTGGTCCCGGGAACCAATCCAACTTCCGGGTAATTGAAAACCTTGTGATGACGTCAGAAACACACTGTATCTGAAGCGTTTCATAACAAATTACTTTGAGCCATGGAAGCTGTGCTCAATCATCTCCGCTGTTTTATAGAGCCATCCAAAGAGGGGAGGAACCTCAATCAAGCTCTTATTTCAATCAAAAATGGCCACGGTGATAACTAGACCTCAATATGAATTTCAAAATTGCTGTCGCTTGGATTAACCAAGTCTCGGGTTCAATTATAAAATGGCCCCTAATCATCCAAACCTCGGTCTGGAATAGCAAAACCTCTAATATGGCTGCCAATATTTATCTGCATATGCATAACTATATTAAAAAAACCATATTAAATCGCTATCTTTATAAAAAAGAATACATAATCTAGAACTGAATGTTACTCCCAGCTCATCATTAAAAAATAAATACAAACTGCACAACAGTCTAAAAGACTATATTAACAGATGTTTACAATTATATATACAATAACCCTGTTTGGATGGATCCATATAAAACACCCTAACAAATAATATCTAGAATGATAATGCATGATATTTCAATAGTGACATAATTAAGCATCGCTAATGAACGAATTAACCACCTCCCGTTCGGCCGTTGTATATAAACGGCTGGACAGTGGCAGTGCAGCGGCGAGTGGTCATTTATAAATGGCCTCCCCACACCCTGCTTGTGCGCGCTCCCAGGGAGCGCGCACCACCTTGATCCGGTGCCCGCTGTGTGCTCCGAACACAGTGGAACACCGATCATCGGACGGGACCTTTGTACGAGGTCTCGATCATGTGATCACCGATTGACCAATCCGTGATCACATGCAGAGTAGTAAGCAAGATGTCACTTGTGACATCATTGCTTACACGTGTGAAATCTGTTAATGATCACAGAGGTCACAGGGTACAAAGCTATTCACAACAGCCTTGTACCATGTGACAAGCTGTGACCAATCACAGCTCACTCAGTAGTTCTCAATGGCTGCAAGAATGCAGCTAGAGAGGAGAAATGATTGCTTTTACAGCCTTTATGGGTGCCTTTAAGCAATCGTTAAAAATAAAATATCTTCATCACCCCCCACAAGTAGTACTGTGTCACCATGTTGACACTGTACTGCTAGGATGACAGTATGTAAAAAAATAAATAAAAAAAGTGAAAAAAAATGTTTAAACATTATAATTTTTGGTTATAAACTAATTTGGGTTATTTTTTTTACTAAAAATATAACGGAATAAATTTTGGCCAAGCTTTATGATGAAATACTATTTATTTGCTAAATTTTATAAGAAAAACACTTTTCAAAATTTTTGGACTTTATCGGTCTCAAAAATAATGCTAAAAAATTCATATGAGTACAGTGTTGCATTACCGCACAATTGTCAATCAAAGTGTGATAGCACTGAAAGCTGAAAATTGGCCTGGACAGGAAGGGGGTAAAAGTGTCCGGACTGGAAGTGGTTAATTTCCCACTCAACATTCATTCCGTGAGGGGAAAAAAGATTTGTGCTTGTAGATCCAACATGTCTCTGAGACACCCGCCTTTTATAGGAACCCCCACGCCATGATGCCACATATATATAGCTAAAAAGCAAGTCCCCCTTACATCTTTGTTATGATAAAGAACATAATGTTTGGGAACACTGTGTTCCTTATTTTGTTAATATGTTCTTTAACCCCTGTAGAACAAGACCTGATGGCCCTTCCCACATATTGTTTACCACAAGGGCAATGGATTAAATACACCACATTTTTAGAGGCACACGTAATAATTGGTTTTATAGAAGTAACTTTAGACCTAAAAGTATCACAATTCTTATTTTGTAAAATGTTGTGCCGACAGACAGAACATTTTTTTACATGGGTAATAGCCCTTGAGGTCCTGAAAAAACTTCAGTTGCTCAGGAGGATCAATGACATTTGGTGCCACTCTCGCCCAAAGGGAAGATAATTCTCTGAACACCATAACCAGTCTTTTGGCTAAAAGTGGACCAAAACTCTTCTCGTTTTTAAGGACTCCTCAGTGTTTTATGAATATATTTTGTATCTGTGCTGTGTCGAATATGTGGTAATGAAAGACCACTTGAATCTATCGGATTCCTCTTGTTTGATTTTATCTAGCAACAGTTTCCTTACTAATATTTTTGATATTTCTAGATCCAATGTGTGTTCATCATAACCTTCTCAACAAACTGCTCCTTTAGAGTCATGGCCTGTTTCACATAATTATCCAATAAAGAACAATTGTTTCTCAACCTAATAAATTGGCTACATTGTACAGATTTTAACTTTGCTTTGTGATGACAACTGTTGGTAGAAATAAAAGAATTATGGTCAGTGGGCTTAAACGTTCTAGTCGACAGTGTATTATTATTTAATATAATTTCTAGATCCAAAAACTGTAGAGAGTTACAACTCTCTTGAAACGATAATTATATTCCCTTATTAATATTATTATTATTCAACTCCTCCATAAAAGACTGTAGGGATATTTAGCCTCCATACCAGAGGGGAAGGATGTGGTTTATATACCTCACCCACATTTTATTTTATTCTGTTTTTCAGAACTTGTTTGCCACTTAGCATACACCTTTAAACTATAATTGCTGGGATGTAATCACACTACATGTCCACTGAGTGACTTTTTTTTTTTTAAATAACTCCTAAAACATGAATTGCATGTTAACAAGTGTTAAAGGATAAGGTCATGCTTGGGAACATGTTACATGTTCCACCCATTTACTAGCTATCACTTTTTAAAAAGATTGGCTGTGCGGGGCTCCACCCACATGCCTTCTTCATTCATTAACAGTGTTCTGTGAATGATCTGCAAGTCTTGACAGTCTTAGCAGCTGTCGGCTTGTAGTTCTCAATGAACTAGCACGACACTACGGAGCGCTGTGGTAGTTAATTGAACCTTCTTGTCAGTATTATCTACTTTGACAAAACATCCCCATTTTAATTTGGGTAGTTTATAAAGACTGATTTTAAGATCACACGGCAAAATGGCTGTATGAAAAACCTTGAAGGGAAGCTTTAATTCTCTATCTAGTTCTGGGTCATTTAAAGTAGAACTACACACTGACTTTCTGCAAACTCAGGGTAAAGGCTGCTGTCTCCTCTCCACCTTAAACTGTCTCATTGCTACGCACTTACTTTCTGCAGAACTCAGGATAGTTAGTCTATATCTTTTTGTCTGTGGTGATTGATTCTCACCTCCTCTTTGCCTCTCTGTGATTAGAGAATAAATCATCTTTTATGAATTTGGCTTGTGTCTGGGGCTGGTCTGGCTTTGACCAGTACACCCCCCCCCCCCAATCCATGTGTTCCTTATCAGTTCCTAATTGGGGCCGAAAAGGAGTGCTCATTTGATCATCTTCCTATAAATTTAGACCAGCTTATGGGGGAGGACCAATGTTGTTTTTTCTTGATAACTAATCTGCCTTATTACCCTATTTTCTCTCCTCTGAATTACCCACCATCATTCTTGGTGATTTCAACATTCCCACTAATGTGAACAATCCAGCTACATCCCAACTCTTTAACCTAACCTCATCTTTTGCCCTAACACAATGGTCACAGTTCTGCACTCACTCTGATGTGAATACATTAGACCTTGTTTTCTCCCATCTTTGCATTCCATACTACCTCACAATTGTTGCTTTTTCTCTCTTTGATCACAATCTCATCACCTTCACAGTGTCCTCATCTTCAAACACCTATCCCTCCAAGCAGCAAGCCATTACTCGCAGAAACCTTCCCAACTTTAACCCTTCTCTTTTCCACTCTGTAACTGATCACCTATATGACAGAATCTCTTCCCTGTCCTGCCCTGACCTTGCCACTTCTGTCTACAACAGTTCACTTTCATCCACACTAGACTCACTTGTTCCTCTAACAGTACTACACAAAGAATTAGGCCCTGACCATTACAACCTTGGCAGACTAACGACACCTGAAATCTTAAGAGACATAATCGTGCACCGGAGCGATTGTGGTGTGAAACCAAATCCCAGCAAGCATTCACCCTTTATAAATCTGCTTTCTTAAAATACAATTCTTCCCTCCATGCTGCCAAACAAGCCTACTTTGTCACTCTTATTAATACCTTTTCATCCAGTCCTCATCTCTTCTCTACTTCTTACTCTCTATTTTCTCCACCTCTACCCAGTAACTCACTCAATGCTTACAAGATTGCCAATCATTTCAAAAATAAGCTTGATGCAATTCGTAGGGTCATCTCCACTACACAGACATCTATCCCACTTATAAAAATGAAAAAATTACCACCCAAGTAGGTGGATCAGCATACGTAATAACGCTGTCTCATCATAAATAAAGATGTGGGTTATAACCGAGCAGAATGCAAAATAAAAAAACAGCCATGAGAATAGGCTGTGGAAAAAGACGGTTGTCAATAAACCCAAGCAGAGTAGTATTGCAATTTTCATACAAAATCCTTTATTGCAAATCTTATACAAAAAAAAGTGAAACCTTACAAGGCAATCAAACAAATAAAACATGCAACAGTAAATTTAAAACAAGCAGTGCGGACTGCAATATGGCCAGGTCATCAGTAACCTCAATTAGAGCAGCCAATGGCCACACAGATACTCAAACAAATGCCACTGATGCATATAAGCCTATTAAAGAGAGTGGAAACAAAACAGCAAAGCGCTGTGTATAAGATTAATGTGGAGAGGGCAAAAAATGGTCATTGATATCAAAAGCGCTGCAAATCAGTGTCCTTAATCATGAATGATCTTATAGGTTGAATTTTACAAGTTCCAATGACCTTGAAATAAAAAGTTCTAAGGGTCATAGAAATAAACTGAAGAACACTGTAGAGTTATCCAATTATGGTGTCCGTTTATGGACCAGCGGTAATAGATCGCTGCTTAGTTCTCCGGCATTCTCGGAGAACACAGTTCTCCTGTGAATGCAGTTTATGAAGCAGTTTTCCGAACGAAGGGAGAATGGTCTCCAAACGCTGGAGAACGGTCTACAAACTCTGGAAAACGGCTCATTTTACTATAATCTCGAGAGATTACAGTAAAAGATCAGTTTACTAAGCAGAGGTAAATTATCTCTGCTTAGTTTTCGGTCCCTCTGATTCTCCAGCTCTGGGCTGGAGAATCTGGAGGGAGAACACAGATCTCCAGAGAAGGGCTGACATGATCTCCTGAGTGTCATAAACTGTGAATGACCAGAGAATAGCTGAGATCTGTTGAATCGCAGCTATTCTCTGTGTCATAAACGGACACCTAAATCCATATAAGTAGATCATGTAGATCACAGAAAATGCAACCAACAGACATCGTCCATTTGACCGCAACACAAATAGAGCCAGGAGTTGTAAAAGATGGCAACTGCTTTAGCAATAAACATGTAATGCCATATATGTTAGCTTGGGCCTGGCATAAGGGTTTAACAGTTCAGCATACATTGAGATGTTGACAGAGATACAGCTGAAGTGGAAAGTGAAGGTCGATAGTTGCATAGGTGTGGGGTGTGGGGGACACTTCATAGCTTGGTAGAGAGATCAACTGCTCACCGCATACTTCTGTTGAATGCTGTCTGCATTAAGGTGCACTGTTCCCCATCAAAGCCGTCCAAATGTCCCTGGCAATGACTCCTTTTTAAGGAAGTTTACAAGTTGTTGCAGTGTTTAGGCATTGCACATGGGGCTCCAAATTCGGCCTTGTTTGCTCACATACTTATGAAAACGCCTGTGGACATCACGTCCGGCAGCAATGATGTCACTATGTTGATGCGTTTCGTCTGGCAATCACTGCGGAGTTCGTCAGAACAAGGAGAGGTCAGTTAGATGCTGGTTTAAATAGCCCTTGTATGCTTAGTAACGGTAATACAGTACCCTCTTGTGTTAGATTGTCATAATTTATAATCATTACTGAAATATATGTTTCATTACATTTTACTATAAACTGCCTTAAAAAGGAGTCATTGTCAGGGACGGCTTCAATGGGGAACAGTGCACCTTAATACAGACCGCATTCAACAGAAGTATGCAGAGAGATCAACTACTCACTACCAAGCTATGAAGTGTCTGGTACACCCTTGCTGAGTGATTCAGCTGTGATCTTATGCCAGTCCGAAGCTAATAAATATGGCATTACATGTTTATTGCTGAAGCAGTTGCCATCTTTTACAACTCTATGATATTGATGACCATTTTTGCTTAAACCTCCCTCAACACTTTCCTCTTTTGACCTTGCTACTACTGAAGAGGACACTAAGGTTTTCTCAGAAGCCCATCTCACCACCTGCTTCCTGGATCCTGTTCCCTCACAACTACTATGGTCACCCTCTTCTTCTATGCTATGCTCCCTCACTCCCATCTTCAATCTCTCCATCTCTACTGGCACTTTCCCCTCCTCTCTAAAGCATGCACAGATCACTCCCATACTTAAAAAAACCCTTGGTGGACCCCACCAACATTAACAACTTAAGACCCATCTCCCTGGTCCCGTTTACCTCTGAACTCTTAGAATGTTTAGTGTACAATCGCCTGAGCTCCTACCTCACTGACAACAACCACCCTTCTTGACCCTTTACAGTCTGGCTTTTGCTCACTTCACTCCACTGAAACTGTCCTACTAAAAGTCACTAATGATTTACTAACTGCTTAAACCAATGGCCACTACTCTATACTCTTACTACTTGATCTCTCTGCAGCTCTTGATACTGTTGACCATCCCCTCCTCCTCAAAAAACTCCACTCTCTTGTCCTCTGAGACTCTGCTTTCTCCTGGTTCTCCTACCTATTGCAGCGCTCCTTCAGTGTTACCTATAACTCTGTTTCCTCCTCTCCACTCCCTCTTTCTGTAGGGGTCCCTCAAGGTTCTTTCCTTGGTCACTTGATAAACTCCTATGGCTTGAAGTACCATCTCTATTCTGATGACACACAATATCACTGTTCAATTAGTTTTCAATATTCAAAGAGAAACTCGTCCATACACCCATGTGTCCATGCTTTATTTTGCTGCAAAAGCACTTTGAAAAACACCCCCTAGCCTTTCTGAATGTGGTCATCTTGAGTAAGGGCAGATGATTCATGTAGCATTTACTTACTGGAATTCATCTGCCCTTCGTTCAGGTGTGCAGGCAGGAAGGCGTGCTCAGTTGAGAAAATCCCTTCTCCCCTCCATAAAACTCCTGAGATATGACATTTCATTTGCCTAGGCCTGGAAGCCATGAAGTAACAGACGTAAAAAAAAAAAAAAAAAGCTTAAAACAAGCAAATGTGATATTCTTTCTTAACTATTTACCAGTGTTAGCAGCATAAGAACTAAAAATCGTTAAGGTTGCTTGAGAGAGTGATGTTCCACATTAGGCTAAGTCTGTATCTATGCTAGTAATAATGTTGTCCAAGAAAAGTCCATGTATGTATCATTTCTACCTTGATTTGATTCTTTACCTTACCTTGCGCTGCCTGGCTGAAAAATTGCATTCTATTATTTAGTTGCATTGTGAAATAGGGACTTCTAGTTTGAGTCCAATCAAAAAATCAATACTTACTGGCCTAGTCTTTATAATGTATGTCTGTTACCTTGTGTGTCATGCCATTTATATATTTTTTTCTAATGACTCTGAAGGAGCAGATAATAATTTGCTTAGTAAATAGGTAGTGCTTAGCTTATAAATTAACATATTGAAGTTTAATCTGCTTATATTTTGTATTCACTGGTTCCCCCCCTTCCTCCCAAGAGCCTTTAGCCCTGATACAGGCATTGGGCTGGTTGTTGGGAGGAGTTATGCAAAAATCTAAATAGCTTGATGGGTTGATGTCAGTCTAGGCCACAGGTGTCAAACTGGTGTCCCTCCAGCTGTTGCCAAACTACAAGTCCCATGAGGCATTGCAAGATTGACAGTTACAAGCATGACTCCCAAAGACAGAGGCATGATGGGACTTGTAGTTTAGCAACATCTGGAGGGCCGCCAGTTTTACACCCCTGGTCTAGACAAGTACTAGGTGAACTGTATTTGCATGAAGACCTACACTAGGTGAGGCCTACGTTCAACGCTGAGCCTCTATAATTGAATAACCTTATATCCAATGAGTGTAAAGGGGGACCATGGACAGTCAGGCTGGGAAGAAAAGGTCTAAATGATGCTGGATGTTCTCCAGCCAGGAAATAAGGTGGCCTATTCTAACTTGCTGCCACTTTTAATGCACACTGTTAGAGCTCAGAGTGTGCAGAAAATCAGTATAAACAATTTCAGTACAGGAGAGGAACCTGTACAACTGTGACTAAAGGGGAGGCTGGAATTTATGTAATTGTGATGCTTATAGAGTGTAATTTCCAATGATAATTTTCAATATTGCATATGACAATCTTCCCAGTTTTTTTTTTTTTTTTGTAACATCTGTATCATCTCAGCTGTTGTCAACAAATGACATTACTATAGTACAGCATATTTTTTACACCTCAATAAAGCATGTAAGTAAATTGACTTGAAATTTGACAGCGTGATCCTATACAGTTCTGTGCACTGTTTACATTTCAATGCCAACTTCAAATAAAACATGTTCGTACTGTCACAGCTAGAACCCTATTTGGGCTGATAATTCTTAAGAGCTATAAAAATGATTGTAACTGCACTTCATTATGTTATTATCATTGCTACTACAGGCTATCATGTTTCCTAGAAAAGTGAATGTAAAGTAAAGATACTGTTGCTGACAAATAGCTGACTGTGTATTATTGCAATATATAGTAAAAGCCATGGTAACTATTTTTAAAGTGTATTAGAATCCCTGTCACTATAACAGTCGTGTCAACTATAGGTAGATTCACACTCTCTCCACCCCCCCCCCCTTTTTTTTTGGCCTTACAACATTAACATAATCTGAGACCGAAAGAGATGTGAAATGCAATGATTTTTGAGTTGTTAGATTTGCTCTCACTTCCTGTTGCGTCTCCTCAAACATGACACAGACAGAAAAAGATTAACTGATTTGGACTTTAACCACGTGCCCTCCAGGGGATTTACCCCTCTTCCTGACCAGGCCATTTTTTTGCGATATGGCGCTGCATTATTTTAACTTATTATTTGCACGGTCATGCAACACTGCACCCAAATTAAATTTCCGTCCCTTTCTTCCCACAAATAGCTTTCTTTTGTTGGTATTTTATCACCTGTGTGGTTTTTATTTTTTGCGCTATAAACAAAGCGACAATTTTGCGGAAAAAATATATATATTTTTTACTTTTTGCTATTAAACATGTCCAGTAAAAAAAATGTAAACAATCAAATTTTGTAAAAATTGTAGGCCCCAATTTTTTTTAATACTAGTAATGGTGGCGATCAGTGACTTATAGTGGGACTGTGGCGGGCATTCTGACACTGGGGGGAACTGATTTGGTGTCGGTGACACCAATACAGTGATCAGTGCTAATAAAAAGTACTGACACTGTACTAGTAGCACTAGAAAGGAAGGGGTTAACATCTGGGGCAATCAAAGGGTTATCTGTATGCTGTTTTACTATGTGTCTGTGTTTCACTGTAAGCATACTTCTTTGTATGCCTCTGCTATGCAGAGGCATACAAAGTAGTGTGCAGGAGCGAACAGGGGAGAGATCTGTATTGTTTACATACAGGTCTGTCCCACGTTGGAGATACTCAGCGATCTCCAGGTGTCGGTGAGTAATCCCTGGCCGGGACCTGGTGATTGACAGCCGAGGCCGCGAATGAGGACATGGATAGGGTGTGTGCATGGCTCTTGTGTGCCCCCTACCTGGAACTGCAAAATCACGTATATATGTGATTTTGAGCACCCCTGCCGTCCTGTAGCAGTATTTCTGCTATAGGGCATAGGGTAAGCTGTTAAATTTTTTGTATAACAAGATTTAATGTGTAAGGTTTATATATCTAAACACGTATAAAAAAATTAATTCCAAACGTTAAATTCAAAACATTTTTCTTGTCTCTTCACCTTTGGTTGTCCTTACATGTATCATCTGATGACAGTAGTTTTTTTTTTTTTATGTACATAATGGGTAGCCTGCATGCTACTTTTCAATAACACGTGGTTGCTTTTGTGTAAGAACTGACTTCTGTACATACTGTGAAATTTTATTGTGTTTACTGTTAGATAGTAGGCCAGTAATTTAGAGAACAAATCCAGGTTCTTCAGGAAATAGTGCACCTGTTTTGAAGTTTAAAATTCCACGCAGTTAACCTTAATCTGTGTTCTATTCAATCTATTGCAGGCTAAATCTACACCTCTACCCACATGTAATATGGGAAAGTCTGCTTTCTGATAATTACACAGTTTAACCTGCACCACTGGTTGTTCAGGAAAAAGACAAATATGGACTCAGAAAATTCAAATTCCTTAGACAAAAAGTATCTGCTTCGCCATATATTAGAACGTGTGGAAAACATTTATTGCTAAAATTTGTTACATACAAACCAGACACTCCTAATTGTTTTGTGGCCACCCCCCACAAAGCACATGACACATATTTAAAAACACTAGAAGAATAACCATCTATTCCCAAACCCATACAACTAAGCCCAAATATGTATGGAATTACAAGCAGAACCCGGGCCTCGCCAAAAGGACCCTGATTGGTCTGACCTGGGTCACAAAAATAAGAGCATTTACTCATATGCTGCTGTTTTCCTACCCTGCCCTTCTACCAACAAAAGGCTCCTTTATTCCTGTACCAAAGGTGAAAGACAGACACACGTGATACGATATATGCCTTTTTTTTTTGTAAACCTTAAGCTGGCCATACACACATTCAACCTGAGGCTGCAGTTGGCTGACAGTTGCCCAAACAGGGGTGGCATCTAATTGGATGCAGCTGCTATTCAGCCAAAAATTTTCTGTCCAGCACTATAAACTTTTCAGAGCAAATTTTGACCAGTTCATCAGGAGCCAGCCCAAAACTCATACAATTTTTCCTAAGCCTGCCTTGAAGAAGAGCTTTGTTAGAACAGCTTAGGAATACTTGGCAGCCAACAAGTGTTGAGATGCTATTTGCTCAGGACTATGTAAGGTACAACATAGTGTACAGAGTGCAGCGGACAGGACTTTGGAACAGTGGCCCTGCATTTCTGATCAGTAAGTACAAAAATCTGTCCTTTCAACTGTTAATGGGTGTAAAAATAAACCCTATTGTTGGTCTCACTAGGCCATGGTATAAAAAAAACCTCTGTTGGTGAATGCAAATAAGCCTCTCTATTGGTGCCAGTGAGAACAGAAAATTCACTGTTGCATTCATTGGAAGCAAAGACTCACTGCCTTTGGTGTCAGTGGTAGCAAAAACCTGTGTTGTTGTCAGTGGGAGCACAAATAAACACTTTGTTTCAGTGGGGGCAGTTAAAAAAACAAAAAAACATGGTGTTTAGTGGTGTTTGGACATGATGCTGGAATGCATATGGATGGTTGTCAACTCTGCTGAAGAATTCATTTATAAAGAGGCTTTTCCATAGCTATACCACTGCTTTAGAAAAGTAGGTTATATTAATAAGCATGGGTTGGTGACAGTGTTTTTTGAATTAGAACCATTCTGAACGCATTAGAGCAGTGAAAATGTAACAAATCGGAATGTGTTTTGCTGTCTAATTTATGTTTTCATGTTTACTTAATATGGAACTCCAAGAATTATTCTTTGCATACTTATGTTGGGCCAGCTAGGCATGATGTAAGTATGAATATCTGATGTCAAGAGGGCTGTTGGGGACACTAAATCATGTGCAGGACCATATAGTGACAGCTGTGATCTTTCAGGTTCTGTATGAGCAGCATAGTCCTCATTTAGAGATCCCCTTGTCATTTTTTTTTTAATGAATACAAAGCATTTTCTGATTGGATAAAGTGGAGAGGAGACCAGTGATGTAATAATCCCTGACCTGTCCAATCAGAGATTGCCTTGTATTCAAAAGAAATTGTACAATCCCTTGTATTTGTCCAGTTGTAGGTAGGAATGCGTAAGGTGCTAGGGGATTCTTTGGTGTACTACAGGCAGCTAGAAAAATTCCAACAAATACGTCACTGTTATCCTCTAACATTTTAACATGAGCGTTGTACACTTAGGTTATTAAAATGCGTAACAACATAAGAAAAAAATTAAAAGCAACAAAAATTAGTGTGGTGTATGTTCTTGGTATACTTTTTACTATGCTCTCTGAAAGACCAGTCCTTAATTAGTATACAGTATACTATGAAACACCAGTCAAGTTATTTACTACATATTATTATTATACAGGATTTATTTAGCGTCAACTGTCTGTGCAACGCTTTACAACATGAGGGCAGATTGTACAATTACAATACAATTTAATACAGTAAGAAACAGAGGGCCCTGCTCATTAGAGCTTACAATCTAAATATTTCAGACTATTGGTATGCTTATTGTACAGATGTGAATTTCTTTAAAATAATACTCCGGTCTTCCCAATCAGTACTTAAAATAAGTTGAACTCCAAATTATCTAAACACAATAGTACAAACATTTTAAGACTACTGTATATTAGAAACTATAACCTCTCCCTCTTTAAGTATATTTGCATTGAAATGGGAAGGGTATATTTTACCTACCTTGCGCAATATTATAATAGCATGAACATATGTGTGGCATTTATTGTAAGGCTTACGAAATGCTAGTGAGTATTTTTAATCCTGCCTTCTGGAATGAAAACCCTTTATGAATTAGCTTTCTTTAAGCATATATTGGATCATGAAGCATATGCTGTTCATGGTCTCAGCCCATATTTAAAAACAATAACGATAATGGTCTGTGTAATGACTGGATTCTCTACAGCCACAAATAGAATACTTAGCATTGATTGGTATGCTGGTATGCTGGTTAATGAAAGTGGATGAATTTGTCATTGTGGACTTTGAAGTGAGCCTCCATGCAATCTTCAGGCTGCATTGTTCTGTACAAAGGGGATAGAAAAGAAAGAGAAGAAAGGCAGGCCATAGATGATACAAATTTCTTTCTTTCCACCCATGGAAAATTACTTGATTCCCCCATTAACGTAGTCCGTGTTGATGAAGGAATCCCTCCCCCAATTCTATTGTGTTTTGCCGAGCCTTCCTGGCCAGCAGAACATAATGATCACTGCTAGCAGCTATAGCTACTGGCAATGATCACATGCAAAAAAATCCAACAAGCTGGTTGTACTGAAGTTGATTGATGGATCGATTTCAGTACAAGTCTGCTCCTAGGTGGATTGAATCTTGGACAGTCCCTGCTGAACCAGCTGAGACTCGGTCCATCTATGGCTGGCTGAAGTCGACGTAGAAATTTTTCCCATGATGCATATACCTTGGTTATTTATGACAGAAAATAGGTGAGCTGTGCCATTTGACCTAAACTGTCCATGGATGGGCAGGTGTCTCCCTGGTGGAGACGTATTTGGAAATAATGGTCCATCCTCTGTAGCAGCTTGACTTGCTGCTGTTGTGTGATTTGCCCTGTGGACTGGAGCTGCACATGCATGATGAACATATTCCCAGATCAGGGCCAATGCATTGTTGCTGTAGGTAGACAAAGGATGATGAAGGGGGGAGGGTTAATGACAGGATCCCTTCCCTGTATGAGAGCCTCAGTTTCTAGAAATATAGTGTTGATTGTACAATCCGGCTGTTAGAAATCAGTGTATTTTACAGTAAACATGACCAAAGTGAACATTTAACATACCTCACAGGTAACTTCCCCCCTGATGATTTGTAGAAGATGTATGCGGTTTTAGTTCAGATGGAAGTTATCCTTTTAAATTCCAGCCTGCAGCTGACACCGCACCCTTCCTTGTACTGATTATATTGTACACCTCTGTGACACTTTATGCAAGTGGTAAGGTACAGGGATTCTTGCCATGATGTGTTACTACTCAATAATGGAGCCTACATGGGTCATAGTCATAGGCACTGCATGCTCATTAGCAGAGCTGGGAATAGATTGTGGTTTAATGGCTCGCCTGCTTCTGGCTGATTAGCTGTCCACTGGAAAAAAAATAAGACTATAGTAATAAATCATACATTTAGCTGTTATCTAATGAAGGAAGATTTGTTCTTTGCATTAAGTATCTGTATGAAAAATGATATGCTTTTTCGGAGTTTGCCAAAGAATGAAAGATGGTCAAGAGGAGGAATTGTTCTAGATGAACACATAAAGGCAAATTTTTTTTCTAAGTTTCTCCTTAGTTATCTCTCTGACCTATTTGATACAGAATTGAAAACCTTTGCTAAAAGGGCAGACTCTTCCAACGTTTTTAGAATATAAATGCAGACAGTCTAGCTTACTATCATTTCTGACATCTTTGGAAAATGATCCTTGTTCTTAGCAAAAAGTATTCCAAACCTTTCAGGTTTGAATTTCTGTACATGGAGAGATCTCGTATATGGTAACATGTGACTATAATAATAATCTCTGGTCTAATTCTATAGTGGTATATGGTTTTAAAATTACTTTAAAGCAGATCCTGCAACTAAAATAAAATTCCACCTATCTGTTAAAAAATGCAATACAGTGTGAAAGTTCTGTAGACTCCTGCACTGTGCAGGAGTGCATTCACCTAATATTTGGGATCCTAAGGTTCTTCAGGAGTGCTTGAAGCCAGCGATTTGATCGCCTCTGCATTTTTATTTTTTGCGCTATATAAACAAAAAAAGACCAACAATTTAAGTTTAAGAAAAAAATATATGTAAAAAATCAAATTTCTTCATAAATTTAGACCATATTCTGCTACATGTCTTTGCTAAAAAGAATTTCCCAATACGTGTAAATTAATTGGTTTATGTGAAAGTTATAGCATCTACAAACGGCGGTATAAATACTGGATTTTTTAAAATGGGTTGTTTTTTATACTAGTAATGGTGGCGATCAGCGACTTATAGCGGGACTGTGGCGGGCATTCTGACACTGGGGGGAACTGTTACTGACATCCCTAGTGACAATAATACAGTGATCAGTGCTAATAAAAAGCACTGACACTGGGCAGAAAGGTGTTAACATCTGGGGCGATCAAAGGGTTAATCGTGTGCTGTGTTTCTGTTTTACTAGGGCTAATTTTTTTCTATCCACATCATGCTGCTACTAAAAGTCTTACGTTCGCGATACATATATTGATTTCTGGGACGAGATGAATGGATTACTGTCGTTTGAAAAATTCACTTGCTTTTAATATTCAATTTTAAAATGGAATTTCTGAAATTAGTTCAATCAAGAAAAGTTATCTATTCTGCTCCTTTGAATTTTCCTGCAACTATGGTAGAAAACGAACATCTATTCGATCCTACTAACGATTAGAAATCAAACAAATGTAATTAAAACCAAAATTTTCGAAAGAAAAATTAATTTGTGTATAGCCATCATAAGTGACAGCAGGCACAGGTAGCTTGTATCAAGCTACCTGCCTATGACAAAGGAGGCATACATAATATATTACAGTATTGTCTGAAAATCTGCAAAACCGTGTTTTAGGTCTTTTTAATTTTTTTTTTTTTTCAATAAAAATTTTGATCTCTGAGTCTATGTACCAGATTCAACCTCTAATAGTATATACAGTATATGTCGTCTGTCTGTTATCCTCAGAGTGGATTAGATAGTTTGTTCCTTAACCATACAGCTGGTTATTTGATAATATATATATTTTTTAACTTTACATATTAACTAAATTATGCACCACCCTTTTTTGAGGTTTTATCTGATTAATCAAAACAATAATCATCCAACTAACCGATTTAATAAAATCATGAGTTCCAGCCCTAGAGTGCAATGTCAGGCTTCTGCAGACTCTTAGTACAGTGTGCAGGAAATTCAATGAACTATGAGACAGTTCATTGGCAACTGCAACCAATTTACAACAATTGCTGACACTACTTGAAGTTTATTAATTTACAGAACTTGGTGACTGAAAGTGGCCGCTGTGTGGGAGGAGCCTTGCATGGCCGAGCTCTATTTGGCTTCTAAAAGTGGGTGCAGTGAGAAGATCCCCACCCGCTGTCACAATAGGGGTTGGGTCAGGATGCTGGCACTTTCTTTAGTAACATGTTCCACCTTGAATATGGGTATAACATGTGACATGTTACTAAATGTGAATTTATCCTTTAATCCTTTCACTGCCAGGTCTGTACGGCGTATGGACCTACAGCACTGCTTCTAGCTGGCCAGGTCCATACGCCATACAAAACTACATTCCTCCTCTGCTATATAAGCTCATGGTCACTTCACTGACCATGAACTTATAGCAGAAATGTTCAGCAGATTTTTCTAAACAAAAGGATAGCTCTGATTAGCGGCTAACTAGCCACTGATCAAAGCTATTGTAAAAAAAAAAAATGTAAAAAAAAATAGTAAAGCTAGATTCACACTAGTGCGGGTCATGTGGCACACGTTTGTGCAGGTATGGCAGCCCTTTCATTTGAATGGGTTGCAGTGCCGCTGTTTCACGCCAATAAAAGGTGCATGCACCTTTTCCAAAACACATCTTTCTTGTTTCCTTGCAGTTACCGCACCCCCGATAGCGCTGTGGGGTGAGAATCTCACAAGAGCAGGTAGAAAAAAAAAACCATGCATCTAAATCTTCCTTGCTTCTGAAGCAGGATGGCATCATCAACCTGTCCACTTCCTATTGCAACGCAATATACAGTGGATTTAAAAAGTCTACACACCCCTGTTAAAATGTCAGGTTTCTGTGATGTACAAAAATGAGACAAAGATAAATCATTTCAGAACCTTTTTCACTTTTAATGTAACCTATAAACTGTACAGCTAAGTTGAACAACAAACTGAAATCTTTTATGTGGAGACAAGTAAAAATATAAAACTAAAATATAATGGTCGCATAAGTGTGCACGCCCTTAAGTTATATTTTGTTGAAGCACCTTTTGATTTTATTACGGCACTCAGTCATTTTGGGTATGAGTCTTATCAGTATGGCACAATTTGACTTGGCAATATTTGCCCACTCTTCCTTGCAAAAACACTCCACATCTGTCAAATTGCGAGGCCATCTCCTGTGCACAGCCCTCTTCAGATCACCCCACAAATTTTCAATCGGATTCAGGTCTGGGCTCTGGTTGAGCCATTCCAAAACTTTAATCTTCTTCCAAAATCCACCCCTTTCTGACCAATGACACCACAAAACAACTTATCCACGCCTTGGTTTTATCCCGCCTTGACTACTGCAACTTCCTCCTCACCGGCTTACCGTTACACAGGCTATGCCCCCTTCAGTCTATTATGAATGCTGCTGCTCATACACCTTACCAACCGATCAGCAACTGCTGCCCCTCTCTGCTAATCCCTTCACTGGCTTCCACTAACCCAGCGTATAAAATTCAAAACACTAACCACAGCATACAAAGCCATTCACAACACTGCCCCTAGCTACATCGCCAGCCTCATCCGCAGATACCGCCCAAATCGCCCACTCCACTCCTCCCAAGATATCTTCCTCTCTAGCTCCCTCATCACCTCCTCCCACGCACGCCTCCAGGACTTCTCTAGACCCTCTCCCATCCTCTGGAACTCCCTACCACAGTATGTCCGGTCAGCCCCCACCCTGTCTGCCTTTAGGCGATCTTTGAAAACTCACTTATTCAGGGAAGCCTACCCCACCTCCACCAGATCATCCCCCCGCAGCTATCACCTTTTGTATCATCTCCCCCTTCCTTTAGATTGTAAGCTCCACGAGCAGGGCCCTCCTATTCCTTCTGTACTGAAATGTATTGTAATTGTACTGTCTCCCTTATATTGTAAAGCACTGCACAAACTGCTGGCGCTATATAAATCCTGTATAATAATAATAACTATGAAAGCTGTAAGTTAAAAATGAAAAGGCAATTGAAAAATTGCAAAAATGGTCTGGCCAGCTGGGTTAAAAAGTGGAGAAAAGGGCTTAGCAGTGAAAGGGTTAAAGGTAGGGGGCTGTACTAATTTTACAGGAAATGTCAACCGTAATCTTTTCCAATCTGATAATGTGATATAAAAATTACACTTTATGTGTTATTGTTATACTGATTTATACTGCATATTTATCCTAACAAGACTTTGGGTTCACTTCACAAAGATTTGCAACAGATTTTCATTTTCTATAATACAGCTAGATTCCTACAAAGATGTCAGCGTGTTGGAGATGTCTGTTTAGAAGGGCAGAAGATGGAGTAATTTGAGGTGGAGTTAAAATACAATTTTTTGAGGAATAGTGCTTTTCTTTAAATATTTAATGCCAAGAAATATACTGTATTTTGCAATATATGATTGTGAATCGGATGTTTTGATCATAAAGTTATCTTGAAATAAATTCCGTTAAATCAGTAAAATAGTATAGAAATCACTTGAGAAATATAAAGTTAGGCACTTGGTGCCAAAAATGTACATGCAAATTACACATTAGGAGGAGCTCTTGTGGGAGAATGGGAGATGGAAAGGGATCTGGGGGTGCTGGTAGAACACAGATTTGGCAAAATCATGCAGTTCCAAGCTGCAGCTAACAAAGCTAGCAAAATAGGTTCAGCTTCAGCTTGAATATGCAGTTCATTGTTGGACACCAATCCTCAGGAAAGATGATGTTGAATTAGAGCTCAGCAAAGGAAAATAAAATTAATAAGGGGGAGGAGGACTTCAGCTATCAGGATCGATTACATAGATTACAATTATTCACTCTGGGGAAGAGGCGCTTAAGGGGAATATGATTACAATGTACAAATGTTTCAAAGTGGACTCCAGTAACAGTAATAAATGGTTTACTCTAAATCAGGGTATACACTGAGTTTTTGAACCCCCCAGAAAACACACAGATCCCTGCATCAACACAATCCATGTTGATGCAGGGATATTTGATGTGTTGGATGCATTTGTTTTGTTTTTTTTCTTTTAGGATTTTCTCCATTTTCCACCTTGTGATCCTGCCAGTAATGTACTTCCTTTCTTAGGCTGTCTGCATTCTGGATGAAGTAGTAGAGAAGACACTTTGGACAGCAGAATTGTCAGCCTGAAGAGAGGGTAGTGTTAGACTAACAGATTTAGACTTAACTAACACATTGAAAATGAACTCCAGCTAACCGTTTATAAGCAGTTGCAGGAAACAGTTTTTTTTTTTCTCTTTGGGGTAAGTGTTTACATAAGTAGAAACTAACCAATGTAAGTCCCCTTGGTTTGTTTCAACCCTCCGCCTTTGTCTGGACAGCCAGGTCTGTTAAAAGAAGTTGAAAAATAACAAACTTGCTGGCTGGATCCCCAGTCAAAATGGAAACAAAAGCCTAAAAAAAATGCTTCAGCCACCACATCCAAGAACTGGTGAGCTGCAATTTAATTCTTTCTTTGTTTTTTGGGATTAATACCACTTTAATGCCTGTTGTTTAAATCAGTGTTTCTCAACGTTTTTTCAGTCGAGGCACCCTTTAAAATCTTGCACAACATCTGCACATGTAGGACACCCAACATTAGAGGTGATTGTTCCAAAGCAAATACACCTTTGCACACTGGTACTTCTCTCCCTCAGTTTATCTCTCTCTTTCTGCTAACGTAAAACCCAGTGCTGACAGAGAGGGGAAGGGGAGGATGCTGTGCTGGTGCCTGATGTCCTGTTTTATCAACTGATGGCATTATCAGTTATGTTGCCCGTGGCTAGAAAGTTGTAATGTTACACAACGAAATCTGTGGCTTTGTGTAGCTAAAAAGCAAGCTTGTATATAATTTTTATGGACATTTTTTAGGCAGTTTAAGGCGCCCAGAATCCTGAAGGCACCCTGGTTCAAAAAGGTTGCTTTGAACACAATCTTAAAATTTTTCATAGGAGATTCAGCTTTAATTTAAACACAAAAAGATACACTGCTTTGAAACAAATAAATTTCTGGCTATGGGCTGAAGGGGGAAGGCTCTGAAGTAAAAAGCTGTTTGCCAGTGTCAATGTAATGTCCCTTTTTTCCTATATGTATGGTTTGAGTTTTTGTTGAAAGGATAGTTTTCTTCCCTTTTTGCACTTATTCTGTTTCTTTATGATTGGTGTAATAGAATTGCCAGTCTATGATATTTCAGAGGTGATATCTTCCACCATTCTGCCACCCACGTTTTTCTTCATTTCTACTTTTACATGATCTGCTTCCTGTTATGGCTGTAATGAGCTCCTCTCTATTCACATTGCTCTGCACACGTATTCTATTACTTCTGCTTCTCGTTAAAAAAGTGACTTTCTCCTTTCATTCTGAAGCCAAACACTGTAATTTAGCAGCTAATGACTGCACTTAGTGTTATTTTTACCAGCATGGATCAGTTAAACTTTTTACATTTCTTTTATATTTTTTTTTTCTCTTGTTCTTTTAGATGTCACAAATCGAATGTCCCATTCCCTTGTATATTATAGCATTGTGTGTGTGTGTGTGTGTGTGTGTGTGTGTGTGTGTGTGTGTTTGTATGTATACAGTGCTCAGCATAAATGAGTACACCCATTTTGAAAAGTAAGATTTTAATCAATTTCGCAATGAACACAAGAACAATTTCCCAAATTTTGAAAAAACTGAGTTTTATAGAACATTTATTTATCTCATTACATGAAAGTAAGGTTAATAATATAACTTAAATTACAAAATCTTCAGTTTTACTCAAATTAGTTGATGCAAAAATGAATACACCCCACAACAAAAAGTACAACATCTAGTATTTTGTATGACCTCCATGATTTGTATGGACAGCACCAAGTCTTCTAGGCATGGAATGAACAGGTTGACAACACATCTTTTCCCATTCTTTAAGAACAACCTCTTTTAGAGCCTGGATGCTGGATGGAGAATGATGCTCAACTTTTCTCTTCAGAATTCCTCATAGGTGTTCGATTGGGTTCAGATCAGGAGACATACTTGACCACTGAATCACTGTTCTTCTTGAGAAATGCAACAGTGTTCTTAGATGTGTGTTTTGGATCATTGTCATGTTGGAAGAGTGCACAACGACCAAGGGTATGGAGTGATAACATTTTCTCTTTCAATATAGGGAAGTACATCTGTGAATTCATGACATCAATGGAATGCAGCTCCCTGACACCAGCATCACTCATGTAGCCCACAGAAGGACACTGCCACTTGCATTTTTCTCCTCAGCTTTGTGACACCATACAGTTTTGAAGCCATCAGTTCCAAAAAAAATTATCTTGGTCTCATCACTCCATGGTACAGAGTCCCAGTAGTCGTCTTCTTTTTCAGCATGGGTCCTAGCAAGTTCTAGGTGGGCTTTTTTGTGCATGGGCTTTAGGAGAGGCTTCCTTCGTGGAGGACACAATGCATGTCATTCCTCTCCAGTGCACGATGTATTGTGTCACAGGAAACAATCACCCCAGTTTGGCTTTTTATTTCTTTAGCGAACTGCAGTGTACTTGCATGGCTTTTTTCTTCAACCCTTCTCATCAGAAGACACTCCTGTCAAGGTGTTAACTTCTGTGGATGGCCTGAACGTCTCTGTGAGATGTTTGCAGTTCCATCTTTGTTAAATTTTACAGTATTCTGACTGACTGTAAAGCTTTTCTGATCTTGTAGCTTTCATCTTTCTTTTGTAAAGAAATTATTTTCTTTCTCAGGCCTTGTGACATTTCTCTTCCATGTGGTGCCATTGCTGACAGCATGAAATGGGAAGGGGGTGTTCTTTATTAAGTAATGTCCTTTTGTAATCAACGGTCTGCTTGTCATCTGTTTAATGAATAATTAAACTCGCATGTAGTTGAATTCTTGCTAATTAGAATTTTGTTATCTAAAATGTAGCTTTGCTCCTAAGACTTTCATTGGGGTGTATTCATTTTTGCAACATGGTCTTGAATGAATTTGATAGGAAAAATATTTTTTTGTGTGTGCAAATTAACAAATCTTGTTTGCAGTCCATGGCCCACGTTTGTGGGAGTATTTTGTAGTATAGTGTCCCATAGAAAATCTTGATTCTGAAAGAAAAGGTTTTCTGACAAATCTGTTGGGGTTTACTCATTTATGCTGAGCACTGTATATATGTATATGTGTGTGTGTATATATAATATATACACACATACAGCCCTCAAAATTTCCACTTGCCCGCTCGCATTGGGCGAGTGGTTCTTGATACTGACAGCTGCAAATTAGAAGCCTTAAGGAAGCTGTATGACACTAGCACTTATCATGCCATGTGATAGCAATCCTACCCTCCTTTGTAAGGAAAAAATGCGACATCTACTGGACACAGGCAAGGAAATGGGAGCTATAGATAACAAAATGATGGATTTTTTTGATGGTTGATAATCCCATCACCCCAATTTTCCATCATCTCTCAAAAATACACAACATACCCCTGTCCAGGGACGTCCCATAGTGGCAGGTATAGGATCTTTACTTGAAACGCTCAGTGAATGGGTTGATTAACATCTTCAACCCTTAGTCACCCGATTGCCAGGTTACTTGAGGGACACTGGCTGTCTACTAGCTCATATACATGAGATTAAATGGACAGAATATAATAACTGGCTCACTATGTATGTTAAAGCATTGTACTCAAGCTTACCACATTATCTAGCTCTGTAAGCCTTCGAACATCACCTGACATGTTATAGTAGATATAATATACAAGGGAATTTTTGTGTATGGCAATTTAATTTTTGCTTAAACACAATTTCTTTCTTTGATTTGAAATATTACATTCAATGTCAAGGGTCATCGATGGGAGCCAAGTTTTCCCCCTCAGCTAATCTATATTTGGGGTGGTGGGAGGGAGACCTTTTATTTTCTCACAATAATATATAGAGATCTCGCATTGCATAGTACAGTTGTTTTTATTGACTATCTGATTCTGCCCTGTTCTGATTCAGTTTCTGAGTTGAAACATTTTGTTACATATTTGAATAATAGTTTCAATTTGGAATTTACTTATAACTGCCATCCACTATTGACTATTTGGATTTGACATTAACTGGACATGTGGATAGTGGCAGTGTCACTACTAAAACCTATAGAAAACAGTGTATGGACAATTCCTTATTGCTCGCCTCTAGTTGTCATCTGACACATACTATAAAAACATTACCTATTGGTGAGTTTGTGAGGGCAAGAAGGAATTGTTCCACTCAGTGATTTTTAAAGGAATGTGACATAGTCTCAGGTAGACTTGGAGAGCGGGGATACAGCCAATATCTGGTAGATCGAGGAATGATTGCAGCCCAAGAAAAACATTGGGATAATCTAATTGTAGAACCTTTGAAGAAAGATAGATTCCGTAAACGAGCATCATGCATTAACTGCCTCCCGCCCGCCGTATAGTAAAATGATGGACGTAAGGCGGTTCTCTCGTTCTGGGAGGACGGCATATGACGCATGCGCGGTTCTGGGAGCGCGCAGAGCAGCGATAGGCGGTGTGCTATGTCCCTCGGGCACAGCGAATCACCGATCCACGGAAAGAGCCGAAGATGGCGGCTCGGTCATGTGATCAGCTGTGTCCAATCACAGCTGATCACATGTAAACAGGGAAATGCCAGTTATCGGCATTTCTCTCATCACGAGCTGTCACGCTGACAGTTCGAGAGGAGATCCGGTAATCTGCATTCCTCGGAGGGGACATCAACACTGATCATCAGAGCACTGATGATCAGTGTGCCCTGATGATCAGTGTAGCCCCAGCAGTGCCACCTGCCAGTGCCCATCAGTGCCACATTTCTGTGCCTACCAGTGCACATTAATGCCACATATCAGTGCCCATCTGAGCTGCCTATCAGTGCCACCTATCAGTGCCGCCTATCGGTGTGCATCAGTGCTGCCTATCAGTGCCATATGAGTGGTGCCTTTCAGTGCCCATCAGTGATGCCTGTCAATGCCCATCAGTGCCACCTATCAGTGCCCATCACTACAGCCTCATTAGCGCACATCAGTGAAGGAGAAAAATCACTTATTTACAAAATTTTATAACAAAAACTAAAACTTTTTTTTTTCAAAATTTTCAGTGGTTTTTTGTTTAAGAAAAAATAAACCCAGAGGTGATTAAATACCACCAAAATAAATCTGTCACCAAAAAATGATAAAAATGTCATATGGGTGCAGTGTTGCCTGACCGCGCAATTGTCATTCAAAGTGTGAAAGCGCTGAAAGCTGGAAATTGGCCTGGGCAGGAAGGGGGTATAAGTGCCCTGTAGGCTAGTGGTTGAAGTTCATTTTCTTGCTACATATTCTATGCAGTGCAGCCAAATTGTTGCCATAGTTAAAAAATGTTTACCGGTTCTTTATACTGACAAGGTGCCGTATGATATTTTAAAAAATGGATGCAGTTTTTCCTGTAGAAGAGCTCCTACTTTAGGCACATCGTTATCACCTAGTTTGTTCTGTTCAAAAACTAATGACCAAAGAAGTGGATGGTTAAGAACTAAGGGTTCCTATCCATGTGGTATAAACACATGTAAACAATGTAAAAGGCACAAAAAAAAGTACTACAGTTACTTTGTTCTCACAGAGAGAGTATATGCTTTAAAATGTTACATCAGTTGCAATTCACGAATTGTGCTTGTCGTCTCCAATATGCGGGATGTACTGTTCGTTCATTACGAGTCAGAATATCTGAACACTATAATAACACCAATAATCCAAGTGCTAAACATATTTCTAATGTCTAAACATTTCAGAGAGAAGCATGGTGGAAACCTTTTGACTCCTTTTTTTCCCCTCGGTTTGGAACATGTAAGAAAACCTGTAAGAGAAGGAGATATACACCGCGCCTTACTTAAACGTGAAGTGTGGTGGATTCATATGCTCAATACCAGGGTCCCTTTTAATCTAAACAATAGAATGGATGTTAATCTTTTCTTTAAATAAGACATGTTCAATTTGAGGGTATCCATGTTTAGGGCAGTTTTAATTCATTGTGCTGCTCTTGCATTAGGATGCTTGCAGTCATATGCATTAGATGAAGTTTTCTCTTTTTCACTTTTTATCTGCAATCCTATTGCTTCACTTTCACCTGCAATCATTTAAACTGAATAATGATTTTAATTAAGCATGTACCACCCCTAATTTTGTGGGCTGCTATGTTATATAAGTTTGAATCTTAATTTTTTTTTTTTTTAATGTAAGCTTCGACAAAGGCTGTGGCCGAAACTAGTCAGCTTTTATGGATTCTATGTCATCTACTGTGTGCCAATAAAGCATATATCATAAGGATATGAGTTGCCGGCTATTCTGCAATGAGTGGAAATAAGGTGGGGGCGAGCAGTGCCGGGACTAGGGGTGGCATTGGGGATGGTGACAAGCAGCGATCTCCTGTATGGCTTTCAGTGAAGCAGCTGAAAACCACTGGAGGAGGAGGAGGATTCAGCTGCTTCATTGAAAGCCATACAGGAGATCACTGCTTGTCACTGCTCCCACCGGTGCACCGATCATCCCTGAATGTTCCGATTCTTTCTGGGACCCCCCTCTGATGTATTATTTTCCGTGCCCAGCCCCCTCTCCCTCCCTCTCCCTTCCTTCCTTCCACTCTGCCCTTCCTTCCTTCCTTCCACTCTGCCCTTCCTTCCTTCCTTCCACTCTGCCCTTCCTTCCTTCCTTCCACTCTGCCCTTCCTTCCTTCCTTCCACTCTGCCCTTCCTCCCTTCCTCCCTTCCTTCCACTCTGCCCTCCCTCCCTCCCTCCCTCCCTCCCTCTCTGCCCTCCCTTCCTTCCACTCTGCCCTCCCTCCCTTCCTTCCTTCCTTCCACTCTGCCCTCCCTTCCTTCCTTCCACTCTGCCCTCCCTGCCTTCCTTCCACTCTGCCCTCCCTGCCTTCCTTCCTTTCTTCCACTCTGCCCTCCCTTCCTTCCTTCCTTTCTTCCACTCTGCCCTCCCTTCCTTCCTTCCACTCTGCCCTCCCTTCCTTCCTTCCACTCTGCCCTCACTTCCTTCCTTCCACTCTGCCCGCCCTTCCTTCCTTCCTTCCACTCTGCCCTCCCTTCCTTCCACTCTGCCCTCCCTTCCTTCCACTCTGCCCTCCCTTCCTTCCACTCTGCCCTCCCTTCCTTCCACTCTGCCCTCCCTTCCTTCCTTCCACTCTGCCCTCCCTTCCTTCCTTCCACTCTGCCCTCCCTTCCTTCCTTCCACTCTGCCCTCCCTTCCTTCCTTCCACTCTGCCCTCCCTTCCTTCCTTCCACTCTGCCCTCCCTTCCTTCCTTCCACTCTGCCCTCCCTTCCTTCCTTCCACTCTGCCCTCCCTTCCTTCCTTCCACTCTGCCCTCCCTTCCTTCCTTCCACTCTGCCCTCCCTTCCTTCCTTCCTTCCACTCTGCCCTCCCTTCCTTCCTTCCTTCCACTCTGCCCTCCCTTCCTTCCTTCCACTCTGCCCTCCCTTCCTTCCTTCCTTCCTTCCACTCTGCCCTCCCTTCCTTCCTTCCTTCCTTCCTTCCTTCCTTCCTTCCTTCCTTCCTTCCTTCCTTCCTTCCTTCCTTCCTTCCTTCCTTCCTTCCTTCCTTCCACTCTGCCCTCCCTTCCTTCCTTCCACTCTGTTCTCCCTTCCTTCCTTCCTTCCTTCCTTCCTTCCTTCCACTCTGCCCTCCCTTCCTTCCTTCCACTCTGTTCTCCCTTCCTTCCTTCCTTCCTTCCTTCCACTCTGCCCTCCCTTCCTTCCTTCCACTCTGCCCTCCCTTCCTTCCTTCCACTCTGCCCTTGCTTCCTTCCACTCTGCCCTCCCTGACTGAGGATTGAGGTCACGGTTAGTCAAGTTCCTCCACCCCAAAGTTGCTCATCCATGTCTTTATGGACCTTACTTTGTGCACTGGTGTGCAGTCATGTTGGAACAGGAAGGGGCCATCCCCAATCTGTTAAAACAAAGTTGGGAGCATGAAATTGTCCAGGCCATGAAAAACATCCCCACTCTATAATCCCCCTCCACCAAACTTGGCACAATTCAGTCAGGCAAGTACCGGTCTGGCTACCGCCAAACCCAGACATATTCATCGGTTTGCCAGAGAATCGTGATTCGTCACTCAGAGAACACACCTCCACTGCTCTAGAATCCAGTGGCGGTGTGCTTTACACCATTGCATCTAATGCTTTGCATTGCACTTGGTGATGTAAGGCTTGGATGCAGCTTCTCGGCCATGGAAACCCATTCCATTAAGCTTTCTTCTTGCTGTTGTGGTAATCTGAAGGTTGCATGACGGTTGGAGGTCTTTAGCTTTTGACTTTGCAGACAGTTGGTGACTTCTGTGCACCTGAGCATGCGCTGACCCTGCTCTGTCATTTTTATATGGCTTACCACTTCATGGCTGAGTTGCTGTTGTTCCCAGTTGCTTCCACTTTGTTATAATACCACCAACAGTTGGCCATGGAATAGTTAGCAAGTAAATTTCACTGATGGACTTATTGCACAGGTGGCAACCTATCACGGTAGCACGCTTGAATTCACTGAGCTCCTGAGAGCGACCCATTCTTTCACAAATGATTGTAGAAGCAGTTTGCATGCCTAGGTGCTTGATTTTATATACCTGTGGCCATGGAGGTGATTGAAACACCTGAATCCAATGATTTGGAGGGTGTCCCAATACTTTTGGCAATATAATTATTATTATTATACAGTATTTATAAAGCGCCAATAGTTCACTCAGCGCTGTACGTTACAAAGGGGGACAGAACATGTGACAGAACAATACCAATACAATGCAAAACATGAGGGGATTGAGGGCCCTGCTCTTTCGAGCTTACAATCTAATGTATGTATTTACTGTGTGTGTGTGTGTGTGTGTGTGTGTATGTATATATATATGTGTGTGTGTGTGTGTGTGTGTGTGTATATATGTGTGTGTGTGTGTACACACACACACAAAAAAGTATTCATACCCCTTGAAATTTTCCACATTTTGTCATGTTACAACCAAATGTCAATGTATTTTATTGGGATTTTATGTGAGACCAACACAAAGTGACACATAATTGTGAAGCTGAAGGAAAATGATAAATGGTTTTCAAAATTGTTTACAAATATTTGAAAAATGTGGTGTGCATTTGTGTTCAGTTTTTTTGGGTATGTCTCTACCAGCTTTGCCCAACTAGAAAGTAAAATTTTTGCCCATTCTTTGCAAAGTAGCTCTGTCAGATTGGATGAAGAGCTTCTGTGAACAGCAATTTTCAAGTCTTGCCACATATTCTCAATTGGATTTAGTCCTCATGCACACTGGACGTTTTTACAGCTGCTGTTTTTGGCTTTTGAAGTCTTTTTTTTTTTTTTTTTTCTGCAGCCACTAAACTCCCCAGAATGTTATCCTGTGTGTCGATGCACACATTAGACTGTAATCAAAATTTTTTGGCTGGGAAAAAAACCCAGGACTAGTGGGTTCCTAGAGGAGTTTTTTAGCTGTAAAAATGCTCTAACGCTGCAAAACGCGGTAAATCGCAGCAAACCAGTGTTTTGGACTTTTTTGACCTAAAAAAACATTTTTTTTGGCAAAAAAAACGCAAACGCGAAAAACCGTGAAAAATATGCAGCTAAACGCTAATACAAAAACGCTGAAAAACTCACATTTGTAATGTGACTTTACACAGCTAACATTACCAGCATTTTTAAAACATCCAGTGTGCATGGAGCCTTAGGTCTGGACTTTGACTGGGCCATTCTAACACATGAACATTTTGTGTTGTCTATCACAGGGGTCTCCAAACTGTGGCCTGAGGGCCGGATATGGCCCTTTGCTACCCTTTATCTGGCCCTTGGGGCACTATTCCTTCCTCTGAGATCAACAATAGGGCAGCACTTCTTCCATTGAAACCAATGATGGTGTACTTTTTTTCCCACTAGAACCAATGATGGGCACTACTCCTCCTACTGACCATCAACCATGAGGCCATTGTTTATTCAAACTGATTTCTATCTTCACTGGGTTTTCTCTGGCCTTCCTAAAGTTTGAAGGGCTGTATACTGGCCCTTTGAAAACTTTGTGAACCCCTGGTCTGTTACACAAAATCCTAATAAAATACATTTATGTTTTTGGTTGTAACATGACAAAATGTAGAAAATTTCAAGGGATTGTGAATACTTTTTCAAGGCACTGTATGGATAGATAGTAGATTTCATTACAGCAGTAGGGGCAGTGCTCTTCTTTTTGGCTGCTTTATCCATGTATAAAATGTCATTTATGTGAATAAACGGTGGCATTTAATCAGACTATTTTTTTCCACTTATCTAAGTTGGCTGAGTCATTCAAAGTGTGTTACTTAATTGTTTTACTTTTTCTTTACTGCGCTGTGTAGAAATTAAATGGCATCTCTGTGAAGCGGTAATATATTTGTATGATATTCTACTGATAGCTGTGCATATTTTAGCTGCTGTGTAGGCAGGTGAAGTATCGCTGTAGAGACCAATAGAATTACCTGTTTACTCTATTTGTCATCTTAGATATGTCCGTGGTGCCATCTCCTCCACCACCTCTTCCGCAATTTGTTACCTCTTTTTGTTTTTACTGTTTCTGAATGAAACCTGGAACTAAACATGGAATTATAAGATCTACCGTAGTCACAATCTGAACAGTTTTTGAGTTCCAGATACTGAACTAACCATCAGTCTCCGCAATGGGTGATAATTCTATCAAACAGTGGAAGGGTAGTTTTCCTGCTTGTTGGAAAATCTTTTTTAGGTGACTTCCTCTTTTCTCCACTGATCATCTATCAGAACTCTCCCTTATGCCTTTAAGGGGTACATTTAAATTCTTAGTACTTTGCATGCTGCTTTATCTGAGCATTTGGTGTAATAGACTTTATAATCAGCAGTTATTTCACAACAATAGATTTAAATTTTCAAAATAGTGTCTATCCATAATATATATATATATACAGTTGCAAGAAAAAGTATGTGAACCCCTTGGGATTACGTCGAGTTTTGCATGAATTGGGCATAAAATGTGCTCTGAACGTCATGTAAGTCACAACAATAGAAGAACACAGTCTGCTGAACATAATACTACACAAACATTAGATGTTGCCATGGTTTAATTGCACATAACATGTAAACATTCACAGTGCAGGGAGGAAAAAGTATGTGAACCTTTGGACTTAATAACTGGTTGACCCTCCTTTGGCAGCAATAACCTCAACCAAACATTTCCTGTAGTTGCAGATCAGACCTGCACAACGATCTGGAGTCATTTTGGACCACTCCTTTTCACAAAACTGTTTCAGTGTAGCAATATTCTTGGGATGTCTGGTGTGAATCGCTCTCTTAAGGTCATGCCACAGCATTTCAATCGGGTTGAGGTCAGGACTCTGACTGGGCCACTCCAGAAGGCGTATTCTGTGCTGTTGCAGCCATTGTTTTGTTGAATTACTTGTATGCTTTGGGTCATTGTCCTGTTGCATCACCCATCCTCTGCGGAGCTTCAGTTGGCGGACAGATGGTCGTACGTTTTCCTGCAAAATGTCTTGATAAACTCTGGAATTCATTTTCCCTTCAATGACAACAATCCGTCCAGGCCCTGAGGCAGCAAAGCAGCCCCAAACCATGATGCTCCCTCCGCCATGTTTTACAGTGGGGATGAGGTTTTGATGTTGGTGTGCTGTGCCTTTTTTTCTCCACACATAGTGTTGTGTGTTCTTCCCAAACAACTCAATCTTGGTTTCATCTGTCCACAGTATATTTTGCCAGTAGTGCTGTGGAACATCCAGGTGCTCTTTTGCAAACTTCAAACGTGCTGCAATATTCTTTTTGGACAGCAATGGCTTCCTCCGTGGTGTCCTCCCATGTACTCCATTCTTGTTTAATGTTTTCCTTATTGTAGATGTGTCAACAAAAATGTTAGCATGTGCCAGAGATTTCTGTAGGTCTTTAGCTGACACTCTGGGATTCTTCTTTACCTCATGCAGCATTCTGCGCTGTGCTCTTGCAGTCATTTCTACAGGACGACCACGCCTAGGGAGAGTAGCAACGGTGCTAAACTTTCTCCATTTGTAGACAGTCTGTCTTACCGTGTACACATGAACATCAAGGCTTTTGGAGATACTTTTGTAACCCTTTCCAGCTTCATGCAAGTCAACAATTCTTGATCGTAGGTCTTCTGAGAGCTCTTTTCTGCGAGGTATGGTTCACATCAGACAGTGCTTCTTGAAACCAGTAAACCCAAAACAGGTGTGTGTTTTTTAAGGGCAGGACAGCTGTCAGCAACACATCCAATATCATCACACTGATTGGAGTCAAGGTTGGCTCACTCCTGGCTCCAATTAGCTCTGGGAGAAGTCATTAGGCTAGGGCCTCACATACTTTTTCCTCCCTGCACTGTGAATGTTTACATGTTATGTGCAATTAAACCATGGCGACATCTAATGTTTGTGTAGTATTATGTTCAGCAGATTGTGTTCTTCTATTGTTGTGACTTACATGACGTTCAGAGCACATTTTATGCCCAATTCATGCAAAACTCGACGTAATCCCAAGGGGTTCAAATACTTTTTCTTGCAACTGTATATATATATATATATATATATATATTGTGTGTGTGTGTGTATATATTTTTTGTAAAACATGTTTAGTACAGATTTCAATGTTTTTACAAGAAATATTTCCGTACCCTTGTAGATGACTGCAGTTGTGTATTCTCCACTGCTTGTTATTTTATTTCTGGGTCAATTACATTGGAGATAGGGTGAAAAATACTAATGCAACTATACTCAGAACTGAATGCATTATTGTGATTGATTTTTTTTTTTCCTGTAGCAGCAATTCTCTCTAAATATTTCAAACAGGTCTACATGGATCTTAGTTTTCAGCGGTATGTTTTACTGCGTCTTCCCGGGCTTCAATGACAGCTAATGGTCTAACTTCTTTGTCAGAAGTCTCTTGAGTTTTATCAGAAAACATTTTTAATGCTTTCTTTCCTGTAACAGTCTGCACATGCATCTGCCAGGATCAGGATAAAGCTTGCAGTGGTTTACAAGGAGATGAAAGTGGGCTTTTTCCTTCATTCTCACACAGTATTTTTTTCATCAAGACAATATGCAAAGCTTAAGTGATTATACAGCTTTGCTGAGATTGTGAGCAGTGTAAATGAAACACTCTGCCTGGATATCCATGCAGCTTTTTACATTCTCCCTCCATAGTATTATCAACTGTTTAGCACTGGAAGCTGTGAGGCAGTAATGTTTTATTTTTTTAATGTTCATTTTGTGAGTATGTTTTATTTTTTTAGATAATCACCCCTTTTAGAAGACTAATATTGTGTGCCGAGAACAGAAAAGAAATGGAGGACTGGATCAGTTCACTGAAGTCAGTGCAGTCCAGAGAGCATTACGAGGTAAGCTCATTTTTCTTGATTTGTAGCAAACCATTGTAATGTTTCTGGAAACATACAGACTGTCACTTTAGGTTCTGTGAGGTTCGTGGTATGGGGAAAATGCATCATATAGCCAGAATGTTGTATGATGGTCCATCCTGTAATACTTGAAAGTACTACAATCTATAAGCACTCGAAGTTTGATATTGTGATCTACCATGTTGAGTGAATGCACCTAAAGATTTTTTAATCATGCAAAGATGGCACTCAGTAATGCTTTGCAACTGGAAGGACTTTGATTTAATGCCAGCCGCACATTGCAGTTTAACTTTCTTTTGATCTTGTACTTTTTATACATGGTTTTTAAACATGGGATGAAAAATAGATGCATGATTCAGTTGGAATCATAAAGTCTTTTTTCAAAAAGTAGTGAATATTTACTCCATGTACCTTTCTAGATGTGCAAATATCATTGCAGTCCTAGTAAATGTGGCATGCACATGTATAATATATACCCACATGGGTATGTAAATGTCCATACAATTTCATTCTTTGTAATGTATGTAGCAAAACAAAGGTGCCGTGGCGCATTCAAATACCATTTTTGTCTTGGGTTTATCTTCTGGATCCTTTTTTAAAGGTTCGGCTTCCTTTCTTTGTCTTGTCCTTTTTAATAAAACAATATAATCTTTTCCACTGTATTTTTGACTCACCATTTCTTAATAGTACAAGAGGTTTGAAACCTAGTATGAAATTTTAATGAGGAAAGTTTATAATAGATATTGAAAATCATTTCCTCTTTGTCTTTAATTTTTAGGGATGTTTTTGCCTACAAGTTTATACTTGCTGTAATTTTAACATGTTATTAGGATTGAACTGTCATGTTGTGTTCCTCAAGGAGTGTTACATTTTTTTTTTTTTCTACCAATTTATGCTTAAAGGTCATGTAACTGCATAGGACACTTTTAGCTGTACTGCCAAATTTTGTCTTAACTTCTTCCCCATTAGACCGCACAGTTTAATGTGGAACATTTCTCAGGAATGCATAACTGGTACGCCTGCTCCCATGCCCGACCTACCTTCTGTAATGTGTGCAGAGAAAGCCTATCAGGGGTCACCTCCCATGGGTTATCATGTGAAGGTAGGTTCTTTATATCTTGTCCCAGAAATTACTGTTCTAAAAATTGATGCTTCACTCAATATGCTTTTATTTAATAATGAATGCACATAAAACTAAAGTAGAAAACCTCTACATATGCTTATGCTTGTTTATTGTAAACCTCACTCATACTACATATGTAGTTTATGGTTCACATAGTAGTTCATATATTTGTAGTGGATAATTAAGCACTCTATGGGCCCCATATATTAAATATGACAAGGCAATTTCTTCATTTTCTAAAGTTATTTTTCCTATGTTATTTTGCTCACCTAGTTGTATTTCTTCACTGTATTGCTATAAATTATAAATAATTATTTTAGAAAAAACCCTTCGTAGTATAATTAATAAGGCATTGGTCTTATTGTTTGCCCCCAGAATACAGATATTGAAGTTGCAGATATTTGAAATTGCAAGGCTGTTCTACACACAGCACAAACTTGCCGTCCAGAAATTAGAAATCTGATATCTCAATCCCTGATAACCTATATGACACTTGAAACAAATGTGTAAAGAGGCAATGCTTTAGTATACAGGCAAGATGGGGGTTTAGTACCCTCTATTTTAGTATTGCATTTAAATGAACATATCTTTGTAAGTGTTTACTGTATGTACATACTGTACATTTGAATAGCATCCCTACAAACCTCTTCAGATAAGGAAAGATCATCTGTTTACTTAATCCACTTAATCCAATGTTGGACTATCCCTGAGACATCAGCCCCCTAAATTGTAGACCAATAGGAACCATTAAGAGTGTTAGTGCTGGATGTTGCATGTTTTTTTTTCCTACAGTGTTGTTCCCAAAGTGTATTAAGATTTTAACCTGCAATCGTGAGAGATATAGAGAAAAAAATGTCATTGGTGGCATGACATTTGTATTGGAGCATCTCAATAATTGCTGGGCGTACTCAATTCTATAACGAACACTTTGTTCCATTAGGAATTTTTGAATTGTGGAAACCTGGGGCTGAAATAAAGGGGATTATTAGACAAACTAGAAAAGATACAATTTCAGGGGAAATTGTGTGAAGTGTTCTTGCCTCCACCAGTAGTCTACAACTGGAGTGGGCGGAGTAACTGGGTGGAGTGGCTTGTCACTCTGCTGCCTGCTCACACACCTGGGTTCCTATGGCAACTCGCTCTACAGCAAGGGCAGAGAAGAGCGGTTAAAAACAAACTGCTCCAACTTGATCACTTCACTGGCAGCTGCCATCTTCAAACGGTTGTAGTTTAAAAATTATAAATCCTACACCAAAGAGCTTTATATTGTGAGAATCACAAGACCCAGACCTACATTTTGATGCATAGTATGTCTCTGAAATATTACAAATGAAGGCACAGTCGCAGTTTAGAAATTGCCCTTCAAATTTGAGGTGGCTAGAGTAGAGTTTCAATGAATGTCAATGGGCAGTGTGAGTTGCAAACAAATGATCATATTGTGAAAACTATCAGGACTATGGCTTAGCCGTGGGCATTTTTAGTGGCAGCAGGGATAGCTGAACGTTTTGATATAAGATTTGTGTAGGTGGGCTTGAAATGAGTGAATGATGGCAGTTTAGAAATCATGTCCTGATTTTTCAGCTCACACTCTAGTTTTGGACTTTCCGCCATTCACTCCTATGGGACCAATTTCACCACAAAAATGCCGATATTTCGTGAACCATTCGGCGAAACGTTCCACAAGGTAATAGCACACCAATCGGGAACAATCCGCACGTTTCGGTATATAACTGTCTATTTAGTGTAAAAACTGTGGGAGGAGTTAGGGTGGTAAATTTGGCTGTAATAATAAGAATATATATGTGAGATAACAGTAAGTGGTCTTGCCATGCAAGAACACTTAATTAGTGTTAACAGAAAATCCCCTGTGGCAGTTTGAAGCCCCTTCAAGGGATGAGTCAGTTGCTTGCCATCAGCCACTATTGAGTTTGTATGGACCCGTTCCAAGAGTCAGTTATATTCAGGAACTTAAGTATGCCTTTTACTTCTGAGTATGTTTACTGGCTGGCTATACACGGACTTGATTTTATTGGTTAAAATGGTGATTAAGGTTGTTGCATAAGTTTTTAAGTGTTCACTTTTTTTTTTTTTTTTTTCTTGTGGTAGTTAAAAGGATCAGTACATTTGAGAGTAACAGGTGATCTTAGCAGCACACACCTTCTGATGCAAATAAGCCAAGTTGAAATTTTTGGCTATACCCAGAATTCCCTCCAGTTATGCAATTTAAATTGTCTGACTAGATACCTACCAGATTCAAGCACTTTCATGTAGGGACAGCGGGAAAGTTTCAGTGCAGACCAACAAAAAGTATGCCCAGGGCTTTGTAGAATAAGCTGAATTGGTTTAGTGCAGGGAAGGCAAGTATAAACAGAGGAGATTGGCTATAAAGAGAACCTGCTATTTTTTTCCTAACTGGGTAAAGTGCTAGGTTCAAACAGATGTGAAGAAAGGTAACCACAAGCAGGCTTTTGTAGCTGCTGGTAGGGAACTACATGCCCAGTCATCCTTGCAGTGCTCACCCGGTACTCCCGATTCCAGATCACATGATCGCTGTGATAGACTCTGATTGGCTGTCACAGCGATTAGTCACTGTACAGCCCTCCCCCCTTGTTTATTTTTTTCTCTCTATGATTGTGCTTAAGCGTCAAGATTTCTTTTACCTTTAGGCGTGTAGGGGTTAAGAACTACAAGCCTACAGCCGCAAAGTCTGTCGGAACTTGTAGTTTTTCAGTGAATGAATGATGCAGCTGGGTGGGCAGAGCCCTGCATGCCCATGGTTTTTTAAAATTGTGACAGGTAGCGGGGAGGAGAAGATCCCCCATTATATGTGACAACGGGGTGTGGGGGGCTGTTCATTTGTAACATGTTACACACTGAATAAGGAAGTAACATGGTACGAAAGGTGAACTTATCATTGTTAAAGTGTTACTAAACCCAGGACCCTGCATACACTGTATCTGGTCTCCCTCAGTACACAGAACATGGAAGTGTAATTATTTTAGTAAATATAAACTGCTACATACCTTTTCTCATCAGCAATATATAGCAGTCTTGTGACTTTTATCCGTGTCCAGCAGAGAACATGTTAAAGCTTGTAGGAGGAGTTTTCATTTTGCTCTACGAGGATGCACAACCCCTGACCTCTGTCTGGACAGTGCTGATTGGCCCTGTGCTGATCGGCCCTGTGCTGATCACATGCACTCTCTCAAGAAACAAAAAAACCTCTAGCAATACAAACCAAAGAGAGCATGTGCAGAGTGTCTCCACACAGTGTCTTAACAAGAGACAAAAGGGGGGCACTGGAAGAAGGGGAGGATCAGAGAAGTCAAGGTCAAACAGCCTTTTTACACAATGCAGAGGATTAACCCATTAGGTTCCACAGTGAGTATACCAAGCACGTTTTAATGCATATACAGACTGATTTTACTGTTGTGGGTTTAGTAACACTTCAAATATTATGTGGGAGAATTTAATACGCAAGTGTTATTTTAGATTAATATATACTTAACACTCTTGTAATCAATCTCAAATGTCACAGATTTGTGCCAGTTGATTGAAAAATTACAGAAGTCTCTAAGGGCTTGTTCATACGTTTGTCAATACCATGTGTTTATGTGCCATTTATTTGGCATGCTTAGAGCCTCATAAACGCCTTTCCACACCTGCTTCAAATATTGTAATTCAATGGTACCACACAATGCTGTTCACACAGCAGTGGTTGTGTTGAGTTGTGTTGCATCGTGCCATGTTAAAAAATTAAGCGTTGTGTCGCTTTCATGAGGCATTGAAGCTTGTCAACCGCTTCCAGTGATTTCAACGGTAATGCTCTGTAACCGCACCTTAACAGCACATATGGTGTGTTAGTGAAGCATTTATGTGTCATGAAGGCTGGCATAATGTATCAGTACTCATAAAGAGGTGAAACAGCACCCAGAATTGTACAATCCAAGTATCCTGAGCTTTTGTGAGGTATACAAAAAAAATTAAAACCACAAAAGGGAGCACTCTGCTCGTGCATGAACGTGGTTACAAATTAATCTATTAAAAATGTAACGGATACTCACAAAACGAATGTAAAAAAATGAACATTAAGTCAAATGGGTCAATGTAACATGACTGGAGTCCTTTTTATTATCTTTGGACTGGGAAAAACTATCCTCCAGGGAGCAGAGAAGTAATAGTGAGTACAATTACATGGCTGCTGTTTTTCATTTTATACAATTATTTTAATATATCCTAAGTCAACATATCAAACTAGATAATTTCCTCTACATCACTGCCACTTCCACTTTAAACACTTGCCACTAGAAAAGCAAAGCTTGCATGGGCAATCAAAACATGTCATAAACGCTATAGGAATGTTAAAGAGCATTACTTCATTCTTCATAATTAATACATGTGTGAAAGAACCCCAAACCTCTTCATTACATCCAGCAATACAGAAATCAAAAACATATGTTTAAGTTACATTAACATGTTGTAAAAGCACATAGCCAAAGCCCTGGAGAAGATTGGAAGGTCTAACTAATTGAGCTCAGAGTTCTGTTACTAAAACATACAGTAATATGGATGGAGGTTAGCCCTGTCTACTCCCCATAAAATTATTGGTGTATTACACGTATTGCCAAGGACTCCCATTTGTCTTGGTGATGTTCAAGGGAGTGTGCACTTGGGTTTGTTTAACTATGCCCATGTGAGCCAAGTTTGTGTTACAGAACTGTATTTCCCCTCAGTGGCGTCCCTAGGGTTGGTGTCACCCGGTGCGGTAACACTTGGTGACACCCCCTCCGACGATCCCCGCAGGTTGGATAGGATCTGCGGATCGAGCATAATGAATCGGAGTCTGATCCATTATCCTCCCCAATCCGCAGATCTGAACCATTCTGCGGGGATTGTCGTCTTGCAACCTATACGGGGTTAATTGATCTCTCCATGAGCTCCACAAAAAGGGAAGTTTTAAAGCAAGCCCCCCTCTCTTCCCCCTCTCTCTCCCTCTCTCTCCCTCTTTATCTCTCTTTCTGCCTTCTCTCTCTGCCCTCTTTATTCCCCCTCCCCCCCTCTCTCCCCCCTACCTACTACATGAAGCTGCAGTGCTGTCACCAGGGTCTGGGGATTACACACTGATCTGCTGCATACTCTGCCCGCCCCTCCAGCTCTCTGACTTCAGCACCCGTGGCAGGGATGTGGACCTGCCCCTCTGCTGAAACTCCGAGGAAAAGAGGTGTTTGAAGTGCCTGCCTCACTGTCCATCCCCTCAATGCTTGCTTATTTCAGAATCGGTACATACAGGGACGGACCGAGCCTCTCATGGGGCCCTATAGTGACCCGGGCCCTCTGGCAATGCCCAAATGGTCAGTCCGCCCCTGGCGGAGCGGGTCCGGTGTCACCCCCTGGAAAAGGTTTCACCCTGTGCGGCGCGCACCCCCTGCATCTGCCTAGGGATGCCCCTGTTTCCCCTGTGCCCTCTAGACCATTCAACTGGATTACTATGTGGGATATTTCCGGCTAAGTACTATATCACTGGATGTTACTAAGAGGTCATTTGTTTACTTGACCCATATAGTCTGTGATCTTCATGTAAGCCTAGGACTCTATGACCAGTTATTTGCATATTCAAGCCTGGGTTTCTGTGGGCAATGAAGTGTACAGAAGAAGACCACTGGATCTTGTGGTTCATGTATAATTTTTCCTGGTTAAAAGTATAATGACTGGCTTTATAAGTCATGCACCTTTTTGAACTGGAATCTACCCAAGCTCTTCCTAAATTATGGATGTTTTGTTTTTTGAATGTGAAAAAAAACTTTATTGAAGTGAAATGACAAAATAAAAATCAGCATTACAAGGAGAATAGTGAAAGTTCATGTTTGCCCATTACACAGCCAGTGGGTTAACCAGTTATAAAAAGTAACTCTGTGCCAATACATCAGTCAGTTACCAATACTTGAATATACATAGAAGGCATTACTTGTTTAAGCTAGCACAAAAATAGCAGTCCGAGTATAACGTGATGCTCAAGAGTCATACAGCAAGCATGTGGTAGGGTGTGCCAACCATCTGTCCCATACTTTATTATATTTGGTGGGGCAACCTCTGTGTACATCAACTTTTTATAGGGGAGGGTGGAGTCCACTTCTCATATCCAGGTCTCAAATTTAGGTGGGGTTGTCTGCATCCAGTTACATGCAATCACTTTGTGTAAAAATATGTTCCAAAATCGATCTATTTCACGGTCTGCAAAAAAGGCCAAATGAGCAGGGTTTAGGGTCTAGAGACAGGGAAGATCCCACGAGATGAAATTGGACCACCTGAGTCCAATATGTTTGAACCACAGTGCAGGAACATATGAGAGGAAAACATTTTCCCATTTGTTGCACACATGAGGTAAAAGGTTTATAGCGAGAGAGAACCGGAGTCAGGTAAGCCCTGTGAAGAGTACATCTGGGTTAAATGATTAAAGATCCTGGGGGAAACCATTTTGTAATTGTCTAGTATTTCCTCCCACTCCGCTTCCTCCATATTTCCCTAGTCACATTCCCACCTAGTTTTAATTCGATAGGATAGCTTAGTCACAGCATGCATCTGTAGTATATTATACAATACTGAAATTAACTTAGAGGGATCTGAGCCCAAGATCACTTCTGTCAAGGCCAGAGGGGCATATGGGGGGGATTGTGTCCAGGAACTGGGCTCTTACGGCATGTCGCAGCTGTAGGTAGTGAAACAGTATTGAGTTGGGGAGGGAGAACTCGGCTTGCAGTTAAGTAAATGTTTTCAAACCTGTTAAATTAAATATCTGGGCTAGGTAGGGAATTCCCTGGGAAGCCCATAATATTGGGTCTGAAATTTGCAGTAATTCTGGTAGGTGCTCGTTGTACCAAAGAGGGGTGTAACTGTGAAGGGAAGGATTTCCAAGCTTGTGTTTAGCCAGGTCCCATGTAAGTTGGTGATGAAATAAGACACTGTCCAGAGCGTGGCTATATTGAGTGTATAGGTATATGGGCCGGATGGGAGGTTGCCTGAACACTAAAGTTTGGTATCTCCTCAGGTCTGCCTTGTCAAAGTGATAAAAATGTGATTGTTGAGCAGCATAATAATACAGTTTGAAATGTAGTAGGTCCACACCTTCTAGTAATGTTGGGTTTTTCAGTGTAAACCATGGGAGTTTGTGGCAGCCACTGCCACACACAGAAGTGTTAAGAATGGAGTCAATAGACCTAAACATCTCAAGTGGTGGGGAATGCCAAAGGACATATAAAAATTTCATTTGTAAAAGCATTTTAATTAAGTTAATCATTCCAATAACACCTAGAGGAAGTTTGGAAGTTTTTGTTTATAGTAAACAAGGGTTCAATGTTTAGGGGGATTTAGTCCCTGAGGGTGCAACAGACTCTCACCCCCAGGTATTAGAAGGAGGCTACACGGGCTGAGGGGTAAGCTGGCCTGATCGACAGTTGGTGGAAAGTGGTTAGGAGGAAGAATTTGCAATTTATACCAGTTAATTTGTAATCCAGAATGGGCACCTATTTGATCTGTAGCTTGAAGTGCAGATATAAGTGATGGCCCTGGGTCCTCTAAATATAAAATAGTGTTATCAGCATACATGCCCATAGTTTCCACCAAATGACCAGACCCCAAGCTCTGGATACCAGGATGGGAACATAGGTATATAGCCAGTGGTCCTGCAGCCAAGGCATATAACAGTAGGGAAAGGGAGCAGCCCTGGCATGTGCCAGGGCTCAGAGGAAAGGGGTCCGACACCAAACCATTGACTGAGACTTTGTCCATGGATGATTGATATAATAGTTGTACCCATTTGATGAACTTGGGACCAAATCTGTATCCCTGCAAACATTCCCAGAGGTTGCCTGTTCTTCTGTGAGGTGGGGAAAATCTAGATTTTGAAGAAAGGCACAGGTGAAGCCAATGGAGTGGGTTACCCAGGAGGTAAATTTATGGATGTTTATATATGATTTGCCTGCTTGTACTATTATATCAGGGCAATGGACAGGGTGGTGTGTAATTACTTTTTTTTTCTGATGTTTGTATAGTGTGTCTGTTTATATAGATAGATAGATAGATCTATCTATATATGTATATAAGCAATAAAGCTTTATTTTGATGCATAGGTTGAGCATTTATGCTGTTTTGTGAGGGGAGGTATGGTTGAGTCTAAACTACCGTATTTTGCACTCCATAAGATGCACTTTTTCCCCCCCAAAAAATGGGGGAAACTGTCTGTACATCTTATGGAGTGGCCGGCCTGGTATTATCCCCGTCGCCACCGCTGTGTTAGAATACCGAGCCAGCTGCTCTGCTCTACTGTGCAGAAGAACCTGTTCCTTTGGTTGCTGTGCACAGCCATCCAAAGCAGTGTTCCCCAGCTGACTGGGATAACTGTTAGTAAACAGTTCTCCTCCCTGTCGGAGATCCTCGGTAATCACTGGCCAGGACCCAGTGATTGACAGCCGCGGCCTTGAATGGAAATGCAAAATCACATGTATATATACGTGATTTTGCGCACCTGTGCCACCCTGTAGCAGTATTTCTGCTATAGGGCGATTGAGAAGTGGTTAAAAAAAGGTATTTATAGTATTTGTGTATGTACACTGCATTCCTAAAGTATTCAGACCTATTTCACGTTTTTTCAATTTTGTTATGTTGCAGCCTGATACTACAGTTGTTTAGATTAATTTTTTTCCCTCATTAATCTACCTTCAGTACCCGATAATGACAAAATGAAAACAGAATTTTAGAAATGTCTGTGCATTTATTAAAAATAAAAAATATCACATGTACTTAATTATTCAGACCCTTTACTTTGTAATTGCTGCCAAAGGTTCTTCAACAAAGTACTGTCTTTTTGGGAATGACTTGATAAGCTCTGCACTCCTGGATTGGGGGATTATCTGCCATTTTTGTTTGCAAATCCTCTCAAGCTCAGTCAGGTTGGATGGGGATCCATTTTCAGGTCTCTCCAGGTGTTCAATAGCTTTCAAGTCAAGGCTCTGGCTGGGTCACTCTAGGACATTCACAGAGTTGTCCTGAAGTCGCGCCTGTGTTGTCTTGGCTGTGTGCTTAGGATTGTTGTCATATTGGAAGGTAAACCTTTGACCCAGCCTGAGGTCCTGGGCACTGTGGAACAGGTTTTCATTGAGGATATAATTGTACTTTGCTCCCTTCAGTTTTCCCTCAACCCGACCAGTTTCCTAGTCCCTGCTGCTGAAAAACACCCTCACAGCATGATGTTGCAACTGCTATGCTTCACTGTTAGGATGGTGTTGGGCAGATGATGAGCGGTGCCTGATTTCCTCCAGACATAATGTTTAGAATTGAGGCCAAACGATTCAATCTTGTTTTTATGAGACCAGAGAATCTTGTCCCTCCCAGTCAAAGTCTTTCAGGTGCTTTTTTGCAAACTCCAAGTGGGCTTTCATGTGTTATGCACTGAGGAGAGGTCTCCGTCTAGCCACTCTGCCATAATCACCCAGATCAATGAAAGGCTGCAGTAATGGTAGTCCTACTGGAACTTTGGCACTTCAGACAGGATCTCTGAAGCTTAGCCAGAGTGAAACTTCCTCCATTTGAGAATTAAGGAAACCACTGTAAAACTTCAAATTGAAAGTTATGGTGGCCACTGTGCTCCTGGAAACCTTCACTGGAAGCCTTCCCCAAATATGTGCCTTGCAATAATCCCAACTCTGAGCTTTGAAAGCAGTTCCTTTTGACCTTTTATGGTTTTTGCTTTGATACAGTATGCATTGTCAGCTGTGAGGTCTCTTATAGAGGTTTGTACCTTTCCAAATCATGTCCAATTAATTTAATTTTCCACAGGTGAACTCCGATCAAGGTGTAGAAACATCTCAGCAACGATCAAGAGAAATGAGGCATCTGAGCTAAACTTCAGGTGTTGTTGCAAAGGGCTGAATACTTTTGCCAATGTGATATTTCAGTTTTTCCTTTTCATATGCAAACATTTCTAAAATTCTGTTTTCACTTTGTCATTATGGGGCACTGAGTGTATGTTAATGAGATAAAAAAAAAAAGAACTTAAACAACCGTCAGGCTGTAACATAAGAAAATTGAAAAAAGGGCATGAATACTTTAGGATTGAACTGTGTGTGTGTGTGTGTGTGTGTGTGTATATATATATATACACACACACACAAATGTTTTGCCATTCACTTTTATTTTAAAGTGAATGGGTTGTTTTACAAGGTAAAGGGTCACGTATGCATCAAGATAAAGCTTGATACACACTTGAAATGGATATTTAAGAACCAGTTTTGTGAGCTAGGCACTTCTGCGGTTAGAATAACCAGGCTCTGGACCTTCCTGTATATTACATTGCAGCAATTCTGTCTGGTCCGTCACTGAACTGTGACGGAGCACACCAGTGTATGTCGTCTGTTCTGTGCTCCTGTTCAGCGCATGCACAGTGTTGGCCTAGTAGCACTGTGTAAAGCACTAAAGTTCTGCATCAGGTGCAGCCCCCATTCTGAGTCTCAGTGCTGCTTTGCAGAGCATTTTGGGAGGGTGATATTAAGACGGATCAATACAGAACTGGATGTGTAATTGGTTTTCCTGGAGTTCAGCTTGCTAAAAAAAAAGCCTGTATGGAGGTCCTGTACTTTTTGTACTAGGCACAGCTATTTTTGCCCAGCTTTTAGAAGGTAAAGCCAGGTTGTCAGTTGCAGCCCACATATCACAGACACCTTTGCTGTTACTTGAACAGTTGTGTCCGTGTTGTCTTCCTGGCTTAGCTGTTGATATGTGAAAAAAGTTGAAATTTGCATATTCATACCATCTGTGTTTGTTGTGCTTGGGCTCAACATTTAGGCCCCATTAACACTTGGGCATTTTGAATCGCGGCAGAACTGCGTTTTCAGGTGCCATTACCCCTTTCACTGCCAGGTCCATATGGCGTATGGACCAACACCACTGCTTCCAGCAGGCCAGGTCTGTACGCCGTATGGACCTACATTCCTCCTCTGCTAAAAGCTCATGGTAACTTCAGTGACCATGAACTTGCAGCAGGAATGTTCAGCAGATTCTTCTGAACAAAACTATAGCTCTGATTAGCAGCTAACAAGCTGCTGATCAGAGCTATTCACCCCAAATAACCCCCCTGCTCGCGCGCTGATGCCACCATCTCTCTACATCTCACCTGCTGCTTCCTTTCCTCCTGCACTCCCCTTGCTTACCTGCCCCCCCAGCATCATTTGTTTACCAGCCCATTTTCTTTCCTGATTGAAAAAAGAACAAAGTGATCAGCATTGTCATCAGTTCAAGGATGGTGTGAACCTCCTGCGCTACTATACAACCAAAAATAAATAAACTAAAGAGAGAAGCTGCCAACATTAAATCATATACCCATGATCCAAATAGGAAACAATATCTAGAAAATGTGGCGCTACTCATAAATCCCAAAGACACTAAAGTGAAAAAGTGCCACACTAAATATACCTCGTTGAATAAATTTTTTATTCAATAAGGTATATTTAGTATGGCACTTTTTCACTTTAGTGTCTTTGGGATTTGAGTAGCGCCACATTTTCTAGATATTGTCATCAGTTCATTCATCACTGGCGCATAGTAAATTGTGTTTACTATATGTCAGTTTGTGAATGAATAGGATGGAGTCTCTATACAGACTCCCATCCCATTCATTACAGTGCAGCCCAGGTTGCAGAGAAAGGGACTGAAAACAGTATCTGTATCTAAAAAGAGACATTAGGGGCTGTTTAGACCCCTGATATCTTTCCAAAGGCCCCTTCCCCCCAAAAAAAGATGTAAAAATCTAATGAATACATAAAACTGTAAAAATAAAAAAATAGGGTAGACTTAGACATCCATCTAAATCTGCCTTGCCACTGAAGCCCAATCCACATTTGGTTCGTGCACCAGAGGCTACTGAGAAGCAATCCGATGCCTCCTCACCACTGGTTTTAACCTCATTTTTGCGCGGGAACCACATGCATTGCATGCAGCTGTGAGGCCTTTGTGGCGCTTCCTCAGACTTGAAAATGTAGTGTTTGGAAGGTGGCATCACTACAAGCCGGGTCAACGAAGCATCGCAGCCACACCATTTAATCACCCCCCTCTGCTGCGTGTTGCAGCTTACGGGGGTGGTTGGTGAGCAGCAAAAACGCAGCTCAATTGCATTTTTGCTGCCCCCCTCAACTGCAAGTGTAGACAAGGCCTGAAGCTTCATTCACACAGGTTATACTGCAGTGAAGCCATGTTTAGCTGCACAGGGATGCACAGGTGTTCTGTGCATCCCCATGCAGGCTGTCACATTGATGTCAATTTGGACACAGCAGTTGCACGGGAATGCACAGGTGTTTTGTGCATTCCTGTGCAGGCAGTCCCATCCATTTCAATTGAGATGCAATGGCTGCAGGGGGACAGCCACCTTTCCCAACTTATTAAAGTGCAATTATGCCAAGCTCCTAAAACTACTAAATGTGCTTATAAAATTGTAAATACCCAAATTTGTGCTATAACTCAAACAGACATAAATCAATTGAAGTAAATTAAATATATGTGAAAATACAAATATATAAAAAATATATAATCAATTCATATAGTGAAAGTCCTAAAGTCAATTCATAAATTCCAACAAAGTGCTTTTCTTGAACAAAAGTGCTCTCCGAATTTGGATATTAATATGCGCTGACCTCAATGGAAGCCTAACTTACAATAAGGCAACCATAGCTTTATGTTTTAAAAGACTAGATGGATCATCTCTTCTTTGTCAATGATATGCAGGATAAAAGATGTAATTCTTCATTTCATCCACCGGGGTTTTCTTGGTGGTCTGCTTCCCTGTCAAAAAATAGGTTACATGGACCTCTCTCTCTTTGTGCTGCAGGATAAAGATCTATCTTTCCATCTCTGTTTTTCTATACTCCTCAGTGCAAAATATATGGAAGAAAGAAGAATATAGTGCCTTATCCGTTAACACTTTTTATTTGCAATCCGTATATCTGTACACTCACAATAGAAACAACATTAACACGCTTTATAGAGCCTCCTCTGTGTGTGCTGAACACAGAGCCTATACTCGCTACTGTAATCTCCAGTGCGTGGTGATGTCAGAACCCCTCCCCTACGTGTTACACCACCAGGTCACAGTGGAACACCGATCGTCGGATGGGACCTCTGTGCGAGGTCCCAATCATGTGATCACTGATTGGCCAATCGGTGATCACATGCAGAGTAGTAAGCAAGATGTCACTTCTGACATCATTGCTTACTACGTATTAAATCTGTGAATGATCACAGAGGTCACATAGTACAAGGCTATTCACAACAGCCTTGTACCATGTGACAAGCTGTCACCAATCACAGCTCACACAGTAGTTCTCAATGGCTGCAAGAATGCAGCCAGAGAGAAGGAGAAATTATTGCCTTTACAGGCTTAATGGGTTGAAAAAGCAATCCGTGTAAAAAAAAAAAAATTCTTCATCACCCCCCCACAAGTAAGTATAGTGTCACCATGGTGACACTGTACTGCTAGGGTGACAGTATGTAAAAAAAATATATAAATAATATAAAAAAATTTAAAGTTTAACAATTATTTTTGTTTATAAACTAATTTGGGTTATATATTTTTTTTTTTTTAAACTAAAAAGATAACGGAATAAATTTTGGCCAAGACTTATGATGAAATACTATTTATTTGCAAAATGTTATAAGAACACTTTGTTTCAAAATATTTGGGCTTTTTCATTTACATAGCAAAAAAAATAAAAATCCCAGTGGTGAATAAATACCACCAAAATAAAGCTTTTTCTGTCTCAAAAAAAAATGCAAAAAATTGCATATGGGTACAGTGTTGCATGACCGTGCAATTGTCATTCAAAATGTGAAAAAGCTGAAAATTGGCCTGGACAGGAAGGGGGTAAAAGTGTCCGGGCTGGAAGTGGTTAAAAATCAGTAGCAACTTCTTTTTATTCTACTGGTCATGTGCTTTCAGAAAATATATGGTTTGGGGAGCCTTTCCAAAACTCTGAAAGCTGTAAGTGAAAAATTAAAGCTTTCAGATTTTTAGAGGAATTTGAATATTTACATTTTTGCGTACATTCGGTTTTCGCCATTTCACAAAAAGGCACAATTAAAAATGTACCTATATTTATTAACTCAACCTAGGTTAAGTTTTATGTTTAGTAGGAATTTAGCAGGAATTTTGTAAAATTTGCTGTTTTTATCTGTTTGTTTTGATAAACATGCGCGCAAATATCGCGGATCCTAAAAAAATCAATAGCTCCATCTTTTTATTCTACTGGTCATGTGCTTTCAGAAAATATATGGTTTGGGGGGTATTTTTCAAACTCTGAAAGCTGTAAGGGAAAAATATAAAAGCAATGGAAAATTTGCAAAATGGTCCCACCAGCTGAGTTTAAAAGTGGAGCACAGGGCCTGGCAGCAAAAGGGTTAAAGTAAATGGCACCTGAACAAGTGGCTCCATGATTTCTCATTTTAACAGAGCTTTTTTAAATTACGGGCAGAATCGTGGTGGTTCTGCCCATGATTCAAAACGCTCTAGTGTGAATTAAAGTAGTTGATGAAGCAGATTGTATAAATATATGAAGTTTTGGCTGGGATTGTGCAAAAGCCAAATTTGAGCAGGTTTACCAAAACAGAAATGGTTAAAAACTGTTGGGTTTTTATTGCAAATTCTGCTGACTCTGTGTGTGGTCACAGGAAGTAAATAAAACTTCTTTGAGGGCACAGACAGGAAGAACGATTTTTTTTTTTTTTTTTTTTTGCAGCGCGAGTACTTTTTTTTTTTATTGCTGTCTTTGGAACTTTGGGTCTCCAAGAAGTGAGGTTAAATTTCCTACACATAGACCATAATAAAAGCCTCATTAATTTTTTGCAAACGGCATACATTTCCATTCAATTTTGGTTTTTCAAGTAGGTAAGTTTCTGCATTTCTTGGATTATTGACCGCCAGTTTGTAAGATAATCTGCCAAAATCTAGGCTACAGATGGTTTGGGCACCTTCTGTTCTGTCTGGGTTTTTTATTTATTTTTTATTTTTTGTGTTTTACACAAGATAGATTTCTAAGACAAACTAATGTACCCTTCTTTCTTGGTAAATGTTCACTTTTCCAACAGCAGTGATGTGTGCCTACTACACCCTGTTCCAAATTATTATGCAAATGATATTTTTCTCATTTACCTAAATAATTGATGTAAATAACAGTCAGCATAATTCTCATGTTATCAACTCTTAAGAGTACAATTCACATTTTATTGCACAAACCTCCTAATGATAACAGTATTTTTTTAAACATAATCTTACAATGCACTGTTCCAAATTATTATGCACAGTAAGTATCAAAACACTTTATAGGTTGTAAAGAACTGATAATTGTCATTTGTTGTGTTTGCAGCATATTTACTGAAATCAAAAGCTATTTCAATCAAGCTTTTAACAACATTTTAACTTTTTAAACATTTTAACAGGTCACATTACATTTTAACATAGGACCCCTTTTTGATAGCAGCTTCACAAGTCTTGCATCCATTGAACTTGTGAGTTTTTGGACAGTTTCTGCTTGAATTTGTTTTCAAGATGTCAGAATAGCCTCCCAGAGCTGCTGTTTGGATGTAAACTGCCTCCCACCCTCATAGATCTTTTGCTTGAGGATGCTCCAAAGGTTCTCAATAGGATTGAGGTTGGGGGAGGATGGAGGCCACACCATAACTTCCTCTCCTTTTATCCCCATAGCAGCCATTGATGCAGAGGTATTCTTTGCAGCATGAGATGGTGCATTGTCATGCATGAAGATGATTTTATTACGGAAAGCATAGTTCTTCCTTCTGTACCAGGGAAGAAAGTGGTCAGTCATAAACTCCACGTACTTTGCAGAGGTCATCTTTACACCTACGGGGACCCTAAGGGGGCCGACCAGCTCTGTTCCCATGATTCCGGCCCAAAACATGACTCCACCACCGCCTTGCTGACGTTGCAGCCTTGTTGGAACAGGGTGGCTGTCCACCAACCATCCACTACTCCATCCATCTGGATCATCCAGGGTTGCCCGGCACTCATCAGTGAACAGGACTGTTTGAAAATTAGTCTTTATGTATTTTTCTGCCCAATGCAGCCGTTTCTGCTTGTGAGCATTGGTTAGTGGTGGCCTAATAGAAGGTTTATGCACAGTTGCAAGACTCTGGAGGACTCTACACCTTGATGTCCGTGGGACTCCAGAGGCACCAGCAGCTTCAAATATCTGTTTGCTGCTATGTAATGGTATTTTAGCAGCTGCTCTCTTGATCCGATGCATGGATCTGGCAGAAATCTTCCTCAATGTGCCTTTATCTGCACAAACCCGTCTGTGCTCTGAATCAGCCACAAATCTCTTAAGTTTTGGTGAAATATCTAATGTTTTCATACCTCGTCCAAGGCATTGAACTATTTCACTCTTTTCGGCAGCAGAGAGATCCTTTTTCTTCCCCATATTGCTTGAAAATGGTGCTCTGCTTAATAATGTGGAACACCGTCCTTTAGTAGTTTTTCCTTTAAATTGGGCTCACCGGCCAATCTAATTATCACAGGTGTCCGAGATTGTTTTCAGTGATCAAAAGAGCCCTGACACACAATGCCATCCATGAGTTACTCTGAAAAACAAAATATTTAATCTTTGTGACACTTAAATAGAATTTGCATAATAATTTGGAACAGGGTGTATAGGTAAAATATCCGGTCATATTTTCAGAATACATAAAAGCTTCTGTGGTTTCAACTAATGAACAAAAACATTTAAAGTACAGCAGTGTTGATGCTTGAGAGATCTTGTTTATGAGATGATATCGGAACCACTGAAGCGGTAAAGCCACTATCTGTGTACAGGCAATTTATTACTCCAGTTTCTCTAGCAGATTGTAATTGCTTCTCTGTCATCTTTTTGATATACATGTAGAGAGAGCGTCTGCAGGACTGTTCTCATTTGGTGCCATCAATTTTTTTTTTTGTCTTGTCGATCTATACAGTTTTGTAAACACAATATATATTTGGAGTCTGTGCAGGCTAGCACATTATGGTAATTATCAGGAAATTTGGATAATATTTAACTGTACTGAGAAAGCAGGTTAGCAGCAGTGTATGTTAAGTGAAGTAGGGCTTTTTTCTTTTTTTTTTTCCTATTTATTCTTACTTAGGTGGATGCAGCATCACTCCGATGCTGCATCTGTCCCCTGCCAGCTCTAAGGGTGAGAACTCAGCGATCACATGGTCACTGAGTTCTCACAGCTGCTCTGAGCAGAGAGTGGGACTGTCAGTCAACGCTGTTTACTCAGCTCCCCCAGCACTCACTGGAGCGCTGGGCTGTGGAGGGGGAGGGAGTGGCTAGCTCAGGCTTTCAGTGGCTCACTGAGAGGCTGAGCCAGGTGTCCCCCCAGACCCTGGGGTGGATCCTGACTTTGAAGTTGGGATCTTTCCCTCAGCCTAGTCTGACAGTGGACTTCAGTCCGCTGTGAGCTTAAAATGGGTCACAGGAGTGCAGTATGAACTGCACTCCTGTGATTCACAGGAGAAATACAGCCAAGATAGCGCTGTACTTCCAAGTATGATTCTCCCTTTTTTTTTTTTTTTACTTTCCAACCTGATCATTTAATCTTTGGAGGGTGTATGCTTTATCAGAGCAGCTCCATTCCTACTCTTTTGAGGACCCCAGCTGGCGCTCCTGGCTCCTCGTGCCTTCTGAGTACCTCCCAGCAAGTCAGTTGACACACACAGTGCGATTCAGCCCTGCCTCCCGCATCACTGGATTTGACTGAGAGCAGCTGGAGCCACTGGTTAGCTCAGGGTTAGGCAACCTGCGGCTCTCTAGGTGCTGTGGAACTACATTTCCCATGAGGCATTGCAACATTACAAAACTGACAGCTATGACTTGCAGAGGCATGATGGAACTTGTAGTCCTGTAACAGCTGGAGAGCCGCAGGTTGCCTACCCCTGGGCTAGCTGAACGACAAAGAGAGTGCCAGCCCATTGTATTAAGAGCCCTTCACCATTTATGTATAAAATTGAGACAACAGAAATATGTAAAGCTCCATTTATATTAGTGCAATTTCAGATGCAAAAGAATTACAGAATCACATGACAATGGAAATCACATTTTCAATGGTGCCTGTTCACATCAATGCAACTCGGCACAATGCAATTCTGGAAACCGTTCCTATACTACTTTGGTGTAATTCCAGTGCGATTATGGTCCCACAAAATATGCATACCATATCCAAGTTGCACTGCATAATCGCACTGAAAATTGGATCAAAATCGGATCATAGCAGTGCGAACCTTGCTAGTAGCCAGCCTGTTTCGGGGGTCAAATAGTTTCTCTTTATCAGAGTTTGGATGAAAAATAGGAAAGGATTCCTTTAGTACTCCTGGAAAGTGTTCTATGTCAAGTATGGAGCCTTACTGGTGGAAATGGATGTGTGCTTGTGACGTTTGTACAGAAAGCCACCGTTTCTCACATTAGTCAATGTTTTCAAGGCTCTGTTTAACCTCTCCAAACTCCAGCTGAAGGGTGCCCTAAAGGCTTAAATAACTGCTTAATCTGGGTGAAGCCTTGTTCACATATAATGCTGTGACCTGTGTTTTACTGCACTGGATGAATGCAAGTTAGCGCTAGGGCACAAAGAAAACAGTTGTCTTTTTTGTGTCCTATTCACATAAAAAAGGACCCCAGAGGTATGGTGCAGTGAGCTGCAATAAAATGCTGGCATGCTGCTTTTTATGGCAATGCACTGGACAGAATTGCATGTCAATGAACAGCAGCACAATTCTCAGCGCTGCTGTACATTTGACGTGAGTGACATGAACGAAGTGTCAATTCTTCATTGTACTTTGCTGACCTCATCTGTCATACTCTTCCATTCATCCGATCCTGATTGCCATCCACATCAGTCCCAGTGTCACCAGTGTTGCCAGCAACACCTGCACAAGTGTCACTGCTATCTCCAAAAACATTTACACAAGTGAGTAGGCTTTCCAGATTCTGAGAAGGACAGATGAGAGCTTTCACTGTCTGAGATTCTGTGGAGAGCAACTGTTTAGTAACCCAATCCAAGGTGGAAAGGGTGTCTACAAAATGAATGCGTTCCGAATAGTGGCAGGCAACCACCAGCAGTGCTTCTCATCATGATGAAGTGGCAGGCAACCACCAGCACAGTACACCCAGATGAAAAGCCAAGTGCAATTAGTGGGGTGTCACATCAGTCACAAAGGATTAGGGCCTTATACTATACTAGTGTCTCAGAGGCACTTTCATATCCTGTATGGCTAACGTCAGATTTAGCAGAACCTATTATCCCCCCCCCCCCCCATTCATTTACAGCACCGACAAATATAGTGTTTCTAAACCCACAACTATATATGCAGTAAAGCTTGCTTGTTATATTCACTGTTGAACCTGAGGGGTTAATCCACATTGTGTAAAAAAGCTGCTTGATCCGGTCTTCTCTGATCCTCCCCTTCTTCCACAGTCCCCAATCCATATGCTGATAATATAGAGCCTTAGGAGGCATTCTGCACATGCTCAGCTTGGGGTGTATTGCTAGAGAGGGGTTTTTTTTTTGGAGGGGGTGCAGGTGATCAGCACAGGGCCGATCAGCACTGTCCAGACAGAATGTCTGGGGTCATGCAGTCTCATAGGACACTCAGAGGAGAATGAAAACTCCTCCTACAAGCTGTAACCAGTGCTCTGCTGGACACTGATAGAAGTGACAAGACTGCTCTAATGCTGATGAAAAAATGTATTTAGCAGTTTATATTTACTAAAATAATTGCATTTCCATGTTCTGTGTACTGTGGGAGACCAGATATAGTGAATGCAAGGTCATGGGTTTAGTAAGTCTTTAAGGCAGGAACCCAAATTTGTACACCCAATTTATTGATGAATAATTACATTACATGGAGCAATGCAATCTATGCCCAGCAGCTGATTGCCAGTAATCCAAATTTGTTTCATGTCCATCCATTTGAGTGGAAGCCCATCACAATTCATGAATTTAACGTCTTTTTTTTGGACTTCCACTAACAAAAAGATACTTGCTCCTATTGGACCACACAACTCACTCACAATATGCAACTCCATTATGTCCAGAACACGCTATACAACAGTTATGAGAGTTTGTCATTTTAATGACAAAAGAAGATCCATCCATTGGTACACAAAGTGTCCATATACCTATTCCAGTTGTCCATATACAACTCCTATGTCAATCTAACATTCCTTAGATGCGTCATTCTGATGCAGTCAGCAGGTTACATGAGAGACGCTTCCCAGATATTATCCTTCCTACCCAAAAGACCAAAGATCCCAAAAAAATGTTTTGCACGCACCAGAGATGGAATAAGTTTTGGCACTTGTTACTATTGCCCCTCAGAACCTATCCTCATAGGCGACTGCTTCATTGCTACCATACCATACTTCATTATTGGTGAAGGTGTTTCTCCTATATCTGACTACCTGCTTAAGCCTGTATCTAATGTCCTATGTCCTGACCATTTGCCTGTTAACCATGTTTTTGACTGGACCAACCCTTTGCCTGAATAATGACCATGCCTATATCTGCTGCCCAAACACCAGGTAAAATGAGTATTGAACACATCACCATTTTTCTCAGTAAATATATTTCTAAAAGTTGAATTTGACATGAAATTTTCACCACTTGTCATTAACAACCCATGCAGTCCATACATACAAAGAAACCAAAACCAATAAATTCAGAAATTAAATTATGTGTAATAAAATGGAATGACACAGGGAAAAAGTATTGAACACGCTAACTGAAATGTATTTAATACTTCGTACAAAATCCTTTGGTAGTGACAGTTTAAAGACTCCTCCTGTATGGAGAAACTAGTCGCATGCATTGCTCAGATGTGATTTTAGCCCATTCTTCCACACAAACAGGCTTCAAATCTTAAAGGTGCCATGGGCTTCTTCTGTGAACTCTGATCTTCAGTTCTTTCCATAGATTTCCTATTGGATTCAAGTCAGGTGATTGGCCGGGCTATTCTAGCATCTTTATTTTTTTTTTCTTTGAAACCAATTGAAAGTTTCCTTGGCTTTGTGTTTGGGTTCATTGTCATGCTGAAACGTCCACCCTCTTTTCATCTTCATCATCCTGGTAGATGGCAGCAGATTTTTTATCAGGAATGTCTTTTTTTCCATTCATCCTTCAATGATATGAGGTTTGCCAGTACCATATATTGCAAAACAGCTCCACACCATGATGTTTGCACCTTCAAAAATTTATTGTTGGTATGGGTTTTCAGAATGATGTGCAGTGCTATTTGACCTCCAAACATGGTGTGCATTATGGCATCCAAAGAGTTAAATTTTGGTCTCATCTACCCAGACTATATTCTCCCAATATTTCACAGGCTTGTCTAAATGTTGTGCAGCAAACTTTAAACGAGCTTCAACATGCTTTTTCTTCAGCAGTGGAGTCTTGTCTGGTGAGCGTGCATACAGGCCATAGCAGTTGAGTGCATTGCTTATTGTTTTCTTTGAAACAATTGTACCTGCTAATTCCAGGTCTTTCTGAAGCTCTCCACATGGGTCCTTTGCTTTTGGACAACTCTTCTGATAATTCTTTGCACTCGTTTGTCAGATATCTTGCGAGGAGCACCTGGTCGTGGCTGGTTTATGGTGAAATGATATTCTTTCCACTTCCGGATTATGGCCCCAACAGTCCTTACTGGAACATTCAGTAGTTTTAGAAATCCTTCTGTAACCAATGCCATCAGTATGTTTTGCAACAATAAGGTTGTGAATGTCTTGAGAGAGCTCTTTGCTTTTAGCCATCTGTTTGTTATGTAACACCTTGGTAATGAGACACCTTTTTATAGGCCATCAGTTGGGACTGAACCAGCTGATATTAATTTGCACTGACAAGGGGCAGGATTGCTTTCTAATTACAGATAGATTTCAGCTGGTGTCTTGGCTTTCCATGCCTTTTTGCACCTACCGTTCTTCATGTTCAATAATTTTTTCTTGTGTCATTCCTTGTGTTATTACACATAACTTTAATTTGGTTTATTTGTATGAATTGCATGGGTTGTTACCAACATGTGTTGAACATTTCATGTCAATAGCACCTTTAGAAATACATTTACCGAGAAAAATGGTGATGTGTTTAATACTTATTTTACCCGCTGTATTAGTAGTATATTTAAATTATTGTACTACCTGAAATCTACTGTACTTTGGATGCACAATTCACCCACTACATGTGAATTGAGGAACATTTATGTGACAGTATAATGATGCAAAACATATTTCCAATGTATATAAACATTTTAGAGATGGCTATAGAGGCCTTTTCCTTTTTGTGGTACTGGAAAAGTGCATCCATTGGACGGAGGTGGTGGTGGGGGAGAAACGCATATCGGAAGCTCTTGGAAAATTAGGTCTGTGGATATTGCAATTACAGATTTGTATTCCCAATGGTTTGAATCAATGTTGGGATGTGGACCTCCATCTCAGATAACTGTCTTTCTGATGTGGCACTTTGTGTGTTCCACTTTCTGCTCATAAGGACTGGTATGCTTGTTTTATAGCTGGACCTTTCTTTTATTCATGCATTTTAATTTTTTTCTTCTTGTAACATTTTTTACACTGTTGGTATGGATAGTTTTTATATTGTATATATTTTACATGTCTATTTTGTGATTATTTAGCTGTTTTTGTGCCTCCTCCTTTCTTTTTTGTGCACATATGATTCTAGCATTATATAAGGTGTATGTACGAATTAGCCATGATTAGGGCCTGAATGGCTGAAAAGTGATTGCATTCTTTTTGGTTGTATTTCACTGTCTTATAAGAAAGAATAACTGCTTTGCTGATTTACACTCACGTGTCAGTGTTTCTTCATGGATTATGCTACCTGAATTGTCCCTGGCCTTTTATATTTCAATATTTTTATTAAGAAACAAGCATATTAAAACAAGATGGCAAACAATAAAAGAGAAAAAGGAAGGGCCCACCAACAAGGTGGAACAAGATTCAGAATCATAAGCATAATACTGGTAGGTAAATAAAAAAAAAAAATTAGCAGATAATAGCATTACAATGCACATAAAAAATGTCATAGCCATCAAAACATACAAGTTTCAAAGATCAATAAACAACAATTAAGTCAAAATGGACCAAAAATAACAGAGAGGAATAAAAATGTTTCAACAAATAGTAGAAAAAGAGAAAAAAAAAGAGAGATGAAAAAGAAAGTACTCTTAATTGAAAGAAAAAAAAAAATAGAAAAAGGGGGGGGGGGGGGGGGTCAGCTGCCAGACACTCACGATACAGTAATATAAGTAATCCAAGGATCCCAAGTCCTCTCAAATCTGGACACATCATCAGAGACGATACTCATCAGTTTATCATTAACCATTATCCAGTTGAGTTTTTGTTTCACCCTATCCAGCGGGATCAAGGATTGCTTTCAACTCCTAGCTATAGTAATGCGAGCCGCCAATATGATATATAAAATTAATTTAATCGATTTTTTGGGAACATCAGAGGGTAGTATATTAAACAAGGCTACTTCCGGCGATCTACGGATATTAATTCCTGTCACTGAGTAAAGAAAATTAAATATGCGGATCCAGAACCTACTCACGACTGGGCATTTCCACCAGACGTGGAACATGGTACCCTCTTGACCACAGCGTCGGAAACAGCCAGATGAAACTGAAGGATACATTATGGCTAGGCGAGCAGGGACCAAATACCACCGAAGTAGCGTTTTGTAATTAGATTCAACAAGATCAGTGTTAATCGAAATCTTCGATAGGGCATGGGCCGCCGTCCGCCAGGTATCCAAATCCAACAAACTATTTAAATCCCGTTCCCATAAAATCATGTAACACAATTTAGTTAGGGGATCAACCAACAAAGCATAAACAATGGACAAGCGACCTCGCATTGTCCCTGGCCTTTTAATAGACCATGTTTTTGCCTGCCACCTGGACTGATCTTTACCTGTATACTGATCATGTCTCTGCCTGTCAACTGAACTGATCCTGGCCTGTTTATCCCATTGTATTTGGCCTGCCACCTGGAATTGTCTTTTGCCTGCTATGACAGTTCAAGGCCCTGGCACTGTAATAGTTGGATAGTAAACAGCACAAGGGCTCTCACGGATGCAGACTGAGGAGCTCCAGAGTAGTGTTTTTGATCAGAGAAAACTAAGCTTCTGGTTTTCTGCTGTTTTGTAATTTCCGTGGTAGGGTCTGGAGTCTTCAAGCTTTGGGTGGGAAGAAGCCTCTACCCCTGGCTCCATGCCTTACCAGACACCAGCAGTTTACAACACTTGACAATACCCCCAGAATATCACACAGTTTACTGACCACATCTCTGCCTTCCGCATGAACTGACTCTGGCTTATTGGCCAACGTTCTGTCTGAAGCAGCCCTTTGTATGTTTACTTACCTTATCTCTGCCTGCCGCCATTACTGACCCATCTGCAGATCCCACTATGTTTCTACCAGTCACCAGTCCCACCCGTCCTTTGCGGAGAACTGCACTCCTGGAACCACAGGTACTCTTTGTTTAATCTTTGTTCAGGCTCTTGTAGTCCCTGACCAGCAAACATAGCAATGTACTGTAGGGACAGCCACATGCCAGTAGATTATGCCTGCTTGGCTTTTAAGAACAGGGACTGCTGTAGGTGAAAGTACACTATGCTATATTTCTTATACAGAAGTAACAATTACAGTTCAATGTTTTCTCTGCAGCTTTGGTTGATTTCTGTTATACACTAAATGCAATAATGATTACATATTTGGTCCAAAAACTGAGAAGGTCTTACACATATGGAATACTATACTTGGGAGGAGTAGCAGAATGTGTTTTTTTGGACTGTAATTCGAAGATATTTCTAACATCAGACGTTTTAGAAATATTCTATTTATTGACAATTTATGTAAATAAATACAATCTAATTTCTGCAGTTTCCAAAAACTCATGTTTCTTAGAAAATACCTTGGGGTGTTTGCTTTCTAAAATGTGGTTGTTTTGTTGGGGTTTCCCACTGTCCTTGTTCTCCCGGGCCTTCAAAACTGTGATGACCACAAGGTGCCCCTTGGTTTTGGGCCTCTCTATGTGGCTAGGCTGTAAAAGTCTCACACATTTGGTATCACCATACTTGGGAGAAACAATAGAATATGTTTTGAGGTATAATTTCGAAGTATGCTTATGCTGTCTATATCTTATTCATATCTTATTAATTGACAACGTTTTGTGTGAAAAAAAAAAAAAAATTTCTTCATTTTCCAAAAAACATTTTTTAATAGATTCATTATGCCTCTTAGTAAATATGTTAAGGTGTTTCCAAAATGTTCTCATTTTGTGTACGTTTCCACTGTCCTAGTGCTCCAGGGTCTCTACAAATGTGATGGGCAGTCAGGAAATTTAGATGCGTAGTTTATGCCCCTAGAAAGCCTCCAGCTGCTCTTTGGATTTTGAGCCACTCTATGTGATTAGGCTTTGAAAAAGTGTCACACTTCCAATACTTGGGAGGAGTAGCAGACAACTTTATTAATAAAACACATTTTATTTATTTAAAAAAAAAATATAAAGGGGCAAAAAACGAGAACAAGAAACTCGCCATGCCTCTTACCAGATACTTTGGATTTTCTGCTTTTCAAAAATTGGGTGTATCTTTACTTTCCTGGCATTGTAGGGCCTGCAAAAATTAGATAGGCCATCGTTAGAACATCAGGATTGATCCATTTTCAAATATACCATAGTTTGTAGATTCTATAACTTTCATGTCAACTAAATATGCATGTTTTTTTTTACCACAGAAAAGTAGCAGAATATATTTTTGCCTAAAATTTCTGAAGAAAATATTGTAAAATTTCATAACTGAAACCAAGAAGAAAAATGTGTGTTTTTTTTTTTTTTAAATGTCCTTTTTTCGTTTTATACAGCAAAAAAATAAAAATACCCAGTGGTGATTAATTTTGGTGCAGTGTTGCATGAGTAATTGTCATTCAAAGTGTAACATTGCTGAAATGTGAAAAATAGCCAGGGCAGGAAGGGGTTGAAACTGTCCGGTCTTGAAGTTCATTACAACTTGCTGTACATGCTATTGTTTATCACAGACACACACAGATACACACACTGCAATGGAAGGCAGACTTGAGGTAACAGGACTAGTCACAGGACATTAAAATGGTGGAAATTGAGGTTTAATTCAGGTTTGTCAAAATAACATACAGTAAGTTACTACATCTCCCAAAAAGATAGAGCATTTTTTTGATCAAGGGGCTTTTCCATAGAAGTTCCTTTATTTTCATAGCAGCTGCCCAAGTACAAATCTTCATTCTCTGGCGGACTTGTTTTAAAGAGGAACTTAGCTCTCTTAATCAACATTAACTGTTTTTAATCTTTAGTTCTCATGCACACTGGATGTTTTTACAGCTGCTGTTTTGGCTTTTGACAGTCTTTTCTACAGCCAGTAAACTCCCCAGCATGTTATCCTATTTGTCCATGCACACATTGACTGTAATCTGAATTTTTTGGCTGGAAACCCCCCCCCCCCCCAGAACTAGTGGGTTTCTAGAGGAGTTTTTTTAGCTGGAAAAATGCCCAAATGCTGAACTCCCCCCCCCCCCCCCCCAAAAAAAAAAAAATGCGGCAAACCAGTGTTTTTGGACATTTTTTTTGAGCAAAACAAAAAGAATGCTAAAAACCGCAAACACGAAAAAACATGGCTAAACGCTAATACAAAAACTCTAACATGCCCAGCCTTATGCTGCTAACATTAGTAAATAGATAGGAAGGTACATTGTTTACTTGTTTTTACACTTTTTTTTTTTTTTTTTCATCAGTTGTGTCCTGGATTCCAAATGGTGTCTTTGAATCTCAGGAGTCTTCAGAAGGGGCTTTTTAAGCTAAGCCCATCCTCCTGCCTGCATGTTTGAGCTAAGGGCAGATGGATTCCAGGAAGTAAATGCTAGATTTATAATCTGCCCTTACTCAAGATTACCTCGGCCAGAAATGGTTAGGGGCTGTTTCTTAGGAAAATTAAGTATGAAAAAATGGATGGAGGAGTTTGTTTTGAATTTAAAAAGTTAGTTAACTTGTTGCCGACCGCAGATAGCCAAATGACGGCTGCACTGTGGCCAGCCAGTTCTGGGCGGACGTCATATGACGTCCGCCCAGAACGCGCTCTCGCGCCCCCGGCGTGTGTCCGTAGGGCACAGCGATCATGTGATGTGGTAAAAGGCCAATCACAGCGGCCTTTTACCACCTGATCAGCGGTGTCCAATGACACGCTGATCAGAGGGAAATGCACGGGCCGGTTCTCGGCTGCACTTTCCTCACGCTGTCAGATCGTGAGGAAAGTACTGCCGAGAACCGGCAGTTGTCAGAGCGGGGATCGGCACCGATCATCAGGGCACTGATGATCAGTGCCCTGATGATCGGTGCCCAGCAGTGGCACCCGCAAGTTCCGCCCACCTGTGCCCAGCAGTGCGCCCACTAGCTCCGCCCACCTGTGCCCAGCAGTGCACCCACCTGTGCCACTCTGCAGTGTCACCCACCTGTGCCCAGAAGTGCCACCTACCTGTGCCCAGCAGTGCCACCCACCTGTCCCCACCCACCTGTGCCCACCTGTGCCCACCCACCAGTGCCACCCACCAGTGCAGCCTAGCAGTGCTGCCAGTCAGTGCCACCAGTCAGTGCCCAGGGGTTGTGCCAGTCAGTGCCGCCAGTCAGTGCCCAGCAGTGATGCCAGTCAGTGCCGTCTATCAGTACCCATCATCAGTGTCACCTGTCAGTGCCGTCTATCAGTACCTATCAGTGCCGCCTATCAGTGCTGCATATTAGTGCCGCCTATCCGTGACACCTCATTAGTGCTGTCTATCAGTGCCGCCTATCCGTGCCACCTCGTTAGTACTGCCTATCAGTGCCCATCAGTGCCGCCTATCAGTGCCCATCAGTGCCGCCTATCAGTGCCCATCAGTGCTGTCTCATCAACGCACATCATTGAAGGAGAAAAATTACCTGTTTGAAAAATTTTATAATAGAAACAAAGAAACTTTTTTTTTCAAATTTTTCGCACTTTTTTTATTTATAGCGCAAAAAATAAAACGCGCAGTGGCGATTAAATACCACCGAAAGAAAGCTCTATTTGTGAGAAAAAAAATGATCAAAATTTCATATGGGTACAATGTTGCATGACCGCGCAATTGTCAATCAAAGTGCGGCAGCGCTGAAAGCTGAAAATTGGCCTGGTAAATAAGGGGGTATAAGTGCCTGGTAGGCAAGTGGTTAAATAGCATTTTTGGTTTGAAGTGCCCACATACAGTTTAATTCTGTTTTGATAAAGAAGCCTGAGAGGTTATGAAAACAATTAACCAGCTATAACCAAACAAAACAAGGAGAATTACATTTCTGACCCCTCATAAAGTGGTGGTAAACTGCAGGAAAAAAAAAAGTCCCCTGCAAGGTAATGTCATAATGTGCTAGTATGCATCGCATACTGTTACTTTGACCTAAAGGCACTGATACTTAGTGCGTTACTAGCCCCAGGACATGTATATCTACGTGAAGACCACAATACACACACACACGTCGGTACTTCAAATGGTTGTACCGGGATGATGCCTGCAGTCACAGGAATCATCGCTGTATTGTTTTTTTTTTTTTTTTTCTGCAGGTGATCTGCTTTTCTTTAAAATCCATCCTAACAGCTAATTAGGCACTGGATTGCTTTTTCAGGATGGAGGGAGGGGTCATCGTACTGTTGCTTCTTTATTCTCTCCGTCCCTCCGGAGAACCCGAAACTGAAAGCAGTGGTTTTGCCAGCTTACCATAGAGCTTTTCAAGGACTAGAAACTGGAAGCAAAGCAACTTGTTTTTTGTCACTTTCGGTTTACCCAGGTCTCAACAGCACCATTTTTAGATTGGGAAAACATCTGATCACACAGATCTTGATGTTTTTAAGGGCACAGCAGACATCTGGGGTCTAATTGACCAGACCTTTCCATAAAAAGTACTTGTTGCTGCCTATTGCTGTCACAGGGGATGTTTACATTCCTTCTGGCAGCAATAAAAGTGATGAAAATACATTTAAAGAAACAGTGTAAAAATTATAAAATTTAAAAAACAGTTAAATATCACCTCACGTGAGATATTTCCGCGAACGTCAGAGCAAGAGCAATAATTCTAGCAACAGACCTCCTGTGTAACTCTCTACTGGTAACCTATAAACCTGTAAAGACTTTAAGTGTTGCCTAAGGAATTTTTAAATCTGGCGCCATTCCGCGAGTGTGCGCAGTTTTAAACCGTGACATGTTGGCTATCTATTTACTCGGTGTAACACCATCTTTTATATATGTTTTACAAAGAAAAAAATGGGTATTGTGTTTTGTGTGCATTAAAATTCATTAAAGTGTATGGTTTCAAAAAAATTAGCTTTGGAAAAACTGCTGTGCAAATACCTTGTGACACAAAAGAACCCCCGCAAAACCCAACATTTTATTCTTTAAGGCCTCTGTTAAAAAAAATACATAATGTTTGGGGTTCCAAGTCATTTTCTAGCAAAAATATACTGATTTTTACATGTAAACAAAGTGTCAGAAAAGACCTGGTCTTAAAGTGACTAAAACAGGTGGAATAGGAGAAAGCCATATATGCCTGATCTATATACTTGTTCTTGGTCAGTAAAAGTATCTTACATTGAGGGTCCATGCACACTGGGCTTAAAAAAATGTAAGTTCTTTTGGCAGAATAAAACGCGGAGCGTTTTTGTACAGGCTTTTAGGAGTGTTTAGCGTTTTTTTTCTGCTAGAAAACTCCTTTAAAAAAAAAATGCATACCAGAGGGGTTTTTTTCTTCTGGCTCAAAGTGCTGAGCTTAACCACTTGCCATCCAGAGGATTTACCTTCACCTTCCTGACCAGGCCATTTTTTGCGATACAGCGCTGCATTACTTTAACTGAAAATTGCACGGTCATGCAATACTGCACCCTAATAAAATGTATGTCCTGCCCCCCCCCTACAAATAGAGCTTTCTTTTGGTGGTACTTGATCACCAGTGTGGGTTTTTGTTTTTTTGCGCTATAAACGAAAAAAAAAAAAGACCGACAATTTTGAAAAAATATTTATTTTTTTGCTATAAAACATGTCCAGTAAAAAAAATTAAATCAAATTTCTTCATAAACTTAGACCAAAATGTGTTCTGCTACATGTCTTTGCTAAAACAAAATCCCAATACATGTAAATTAATTGGTTTATGTGAAAGTTATAGCATCTACAAATGGCGGTATATATACTGGAATTTCTTTTTTTTTTTATATACTAGTAATGGCGGCGATCAGCTACTTATAGCAGGGCATTCTGACACTAGGGGGAACTGACTAACTGCCACTGACATCCCAATGACACTAATACAGTGATCATTGCTGATAAAAAGCACTGACACTGTACTAATGGCACTGGGCAGGTAGGGGTTAACATCTGGGGCAATCAAAGGGTTAAATGTGTGCTGCAGCATGTTACTGCTGGCAGGAGAGAGACCTGTATTTACACACAGGTCTCTCCCATGTCAGTGATACTCAGTGATGACCAGGTGCCAGGGGGAATCTCCGGCCGGGACCCGGTGATCGACATCTGAAGCCGCAAATGGCATGTGCCCCCTACCCAGATATATATATATATATGTGTGTGTGTGTGTGTGTGTGTTTTTGCGCAGCCCTGCCACCCTGAAGTGGTTAAAATAGACTATAAATGTCCTAATGTGAGTGGACATAGGATAACATTGAGCTGCTTCTACAAGCAAAACACAAAATTCCTATAGATGCAGTGTTTTTTTAAAACCGGTGCGCATGAACCCTGAATTATCATAGGCAACTAGATTTTCAGTAAGAGAAATCAGAAGTGGTTGCCAATGTGTTACTTTTCTCATGTAACAAAAGGTTCAGTTTTGAATGAATCACTCTTTCAAGTTGTGATTTAGATAAAACATCTTTCTACAGAGGTGGAATTTTTATATCCATTTTCGTTTGGGGGAACGGTCTTTTCACTTGTATATTTTTCCAATTTTAAGATAATTAACTGATCATGAACGATAAATCTGAGTGTGAGTAAACAAAATCTGAGTCTGAGTGAGCTTTGTTTAGTATTCTGTCACCATTGCATGCATACTCCTTACAGTTTTTTTTTCCAGTATAGAAAATCCGTGCACAGTATGAAACCTTCCTTTGTATAAAAGATCTTTCTATGAAAAGTATGATGAGCAGTGACATATGTCTGTTTTTTGTTACCCTCACACCTTTTCTGTTTATTATGTATTTTATAGTTTCATTATATTTCCTAATCCTAGATTGTAAGCTCGAAAGAGCAGGGCCCTCCATCCCCTCATGTTTTGCATTGTATTGGTATTGTTCTGTCACATGTTCTGTCCCCCTCTGTAATGTACAGCGCTGAGCAAACTATTGGCGCTTTATAAATACTGTATAATAATAATAATAATAATTTATTGAAACCGTCTCAAAACACATCTCCTAGTGTTCTGCATAGGAGAATTACATTTTTGTGTTACATTTGTCCAGATGTCTCCTTCACCCTGCCATCCTTATCACCCCTACATGTCACACCACATGCATTATGCTCACATAATCACCTCTTCTGCCTTTACTTTAACCCTTTGTCTAATGAGGTATTTGTTATAAACGCCCTAGTATTCAAGAACTCTGAAGTCGCAGTTCCTACAGATATCCCAGGACCCAAAGTAGACTGCTCTAACATTGGGAGCAGTTCCCTGACTATCTCTGTGATTTATACATTTGGAAGCACTGTGTACTAGCTTCTTGTTATAGCATATACAAATATTGGAAAAAATGTAAAAGCTCCCCTCTACACACTTGAATGTTATGATTTTCAATCGAGTACAGTAATTCTAGGGTCATAATTTATGGTCGACTTTAAATTGATAACCTGTAGAGTCTTTTGTGATTTCATGATCACACCAATTTTAAGACTTTACATGTTTGGTATCTATTTTCTTGACACAACTTCACCTTTTAGATTTTTCAAAAAAATGTATATGTTTGCACAAAAATTAATTTTAGTGTATTTTTTCCTGAAATATGTGTTTGACAAACAGTTGCACAAGAATTGTGCAACACAAAAAATTGCAATTGCCTCCATTTTATTATACAGGGCCTCTTCTGAAAAAATTTGTTTACATATGTGTCAACAATAAACAATTACCATGTCAAATAAGTAGTTTATGAAGATTTTTTTCTAAAGACCTACAGGAATACAGGCCCTCTAACTATGTTTTAAGCACTTGGCCTCCAGAGGTTTGTACCCCCTTCATGACCAGGGCCTTTTTTTGGTTTTCAGCACTGTGCTACTTTAACTGGCAATTGCTTGCTCATGCAGCACTGTACCCAATTTAAATTTATAATTTTTTTCACACAAATAGAGCTTTCTTTTGGTGGTATTTGTGCACCACTGGGTTTTTTTATCTATTTTTTTATTCAAATGAAAAAAGACACAGAACTTTGAAAAAAAACCCTCCTATTTTATACTTTTTGTTATAAAAAAAAATCCAAGAAAGTCACATTTCTTTGTACATTTAGGCCAAAATGTATTCTGCTACATGTCTTTGGTGAAAAAACCTAATAAGTGTTTATCGGTTTGTGTAAAGTGTTTATTGGTTTGTGTAAAAGTTATTACATCTACAAAATATGGTATATATACTGGTATTTACACAGTTATAGGCACTTTACTAGTTATAGTGGTGATCCACGACTTATAGTGTGGCAGGCAATCTGTCTGGAAGGGACACTGACGTTGCTAGTGACACTAACACAGTAATCAGTGACAGTACTGTGCACTGTACTAATGATTCTGTCTGGCAAGGAGTTAACATCCCACCCCCGAATTCAGAGTTAATTTCAGGGAGGAAAAACAGCCAGATCGCTGTCTGTGTACTTGGTCACAGCCGATCAGTAGGTATAAAGCCATAATCGTTGGCTTCAACCTGCTGACAAACTTGTCCAATCACAGCGTAGATCAGCAGAGGGTGCGCACATGCACACCCGAAAATCAAGAAGTACACTGCCTGGCTGTGCCTGCCACTAGCAGTAAATGTACTGCTAGCGGGTGTCAAGTGGTGAAGCAGACATTCACCCTAAATAAAAAAGAAATGCAAGAAAGGTTATTATAGGATCGAATGTTGTAATATGCATTACCTTTTTACTTTTATTTCTTCCTTTTTCTTTTTTGTTAGTATGATTTTGTAAGGACCATTATGTTGTGTCATTGCAAATGTGAAAGTATGCACTTTACAGAATATTTTTTTGTATTTGTAGTATGTAAATTTAAGGCTCATAAGCGATGTGCTGTAAGAGCAACAAATAACTGCAAATGGACAACACTGGCCTCCATTGGGAAAGATATTATTGAAGATGAGGATGGTGTAAGTATGGAGCGTTTACTGGAATTTAATAACTTATTGTATTTTTATTAGTCCTGTTGTTTAGTCTAATAATTTTACTTTTGAACCCCTCGCTTTACAGTACACCTGTTGATGGAAAAAAAAAATTAAATTTCTGAAGTGACCACAGTTATAATGTTCATGCACCTAGGGTACTCTCCCTCATAAGAGCTGCAAAAGCACTATGAGACCCCAAAAATCTTGGCTGTTATATTTTTGAAGCTTTGGAAACTTCCTGGTACTGTTGAAAGACTAGACTGCCCACCGCACCCGCATTTTCCTATTGACCCATCACAATCCTTGACTGCCCAGTCTTTCTTGCAAACAGAAAGATGCAGGTAATGGGAGCGGTGAAATAGGGTTTAACACTACTGGGAAGTGTTCAACTTGGAAATTATTGCAGACTGTGCTCTGTAGTGCTCTTGCACACTTTTAAAGGCACAGACATTGTAAAATGTGGTGGTGCCCTTACAGCTCATTAAAAAAAAGCATTATCTTTCCTGAAAAGTAATGTACAGTTGTGCCCAAAAGTTTGCACACCCTGGCAAAAATTGGGAAATGTTGGCATTGATATTGAAAATATGACTGATCATGCCAAAAAAATGCTATTTTATTGAAGGATGAATAGGGATCAGAAAAGAACTGTCAAAAGTCCTGCGTAACAAGGTAATGGAACTTTATAAAGTCTATTTGTCATTTTCCATCTTTATAAAATTCCATCACCTTGTTACACAGGACTTTTGACAGTTCTTTTCTGATCCCCATGGCTCAGTATCTAGCCTAGTCAGTGCTTCCAAACTCATTGACTGTTTATATACTGACACTAGTTGCAATTTAAAAAGCCACCGATATGGGACATTAACCTCTAATTGGCACCTTGTGTGTCTGTACCAAGGCCAAACATTTCAGGGCATGTAAACTTTTGATCATGCGCATTTGGGTGATTTCTGTTGTTATAATTTAAAAAGGAGCCAAATAACTATTTGTTAATAAATGGCTTCTTATGATCATCACCCTTCAATAAAAGAGCATTTTTTGGCATAATCAGTCATATTTTCAATATCAATGCCAAAATTTCACAATTTCTGCCAGGGTATGCAAACTTTTGAGCACAACTGTAATTAAAAGAAATAGCCTCATGTATGCCTGCATGTCTTTGGTAGGTCATAGAGTAAAGCAAAGAGAGTGTGAAAAGAGATGATAGTCTTTTTTTCAAACTGGTATGTCAAAGGTAAAGACACCTTCTCCAAGCAGCTTGATGTTCCTGTGACTAAAAATGCTTTATTAAAACGCTTAGCTCCATGAGGGTATAGCCAATCTTTCTGTTCTTTTCCATAAGAGTAAAATCAACCCCAGGTTAAACAGGGGATAGTGCAGGTGGTAAGCAAAGAGCCAGGGAAAACTTCCAATGAGATACAAGCTGAACACCAAGGTCAAAGTACATCAGTGTCTGTCAATTTTGAAGTGAAAATAGAAGAAAAAAATGTGCGAGGTTTCTCCTGTTAAAATATACTGTCTGCCATGGGGTGCCTTGAATCTGTGCACAGTACAATGAAATCTTAAGACTCAATGAATTCTGTAGTGAAACGTACTGCTCAGGGTCAGAAAGTTCTGTCTCAGGTTGCAGGTCAGGTGTCCTCCAATAGGATATTGACTAAAATCACACAACTAAAAGCACAGAACAATAGCTAGGAACAAAATATTAGACTATACTAAAGTGGCCTTCTATTAGCCTTGATCTGAATTCTATTGAACATCTTTGGAAGGAGCTATAAAGTGCGGTGTGGAGGAGGCACTGTTCAGACTTGAGACAGCGATTTGCTCAAGAAGAGGAAGCCAAACTACCTGTTGGCAGGTGCCGAAGTCTTTGCTGCGAAAGTTTGTGAAACACAATATTAGGTTAAAGTGTTACTAAACCCACAACAGTAAAATAAATCTGTATATGCAGTAAAGCATGTGTGTTATACTCACTGTGGAACCTAAGGGGTTAACCCTCTGCATTGTGTAAAAATGCTGTTTGATCCTGACTTCTCTGATCCTCCCCTTTTTTCAATGCTTCTCTCATCTGCTGTTAAGACCTATTGTGCGGAGACACTGCACATGCAATTTGGTGTGTATTTGCCAGCAAGGGTTTTTTTTTTTTTTTTTTGGGAGAGTGCATGTGATCAGCACAAGGCCAATCAGCACTGTCCAGACAGAGGTCAGGGGTTCTGCATCCTGTTAGTGAAAACTCCACCTACAAGCTTTAACCAGTGCTCTGCTAAACACTGATAAGTCTATAACCAGTTTATATTTACTAAAATAGTTGCATTTCCATGTTGTGTGTACTGTGGGTGATCAGATATAGTGAATTTCAAGGTCCTTGATTTAGGAATACTTTAAAAGGTCCTATCATTTTCTCCTTGTCATTTTTATGGTTTTATTTAAGATATTTTAATATATCCAAAGCAAAGTCTGATTCATTTTAAAAATAAACACTCTTTGATGCCATTTACTTTTGTACAGTTTCAAGTTATTTAAGGGAAATTTTCTTGTATCAACAAGTTCATCCACGTATGTGTGTATGCTCACCTCAATAATTTTATTTTCCCCAAACAGGTTTACTTAAGCACGTTTTTAAAGTGGTTTGAGAAAGCAACTTACCCATAAGATGGAAGCTCTGCCAGGTTATTACTGCAGTCTGGGTCCAGGTTAAAAAGATTGTTTTTCTCACTTGCAGTTTTGGTAGTGGATGGCACCTGGGGCAAGAAGAGCGTTAAAATCTCTACATCAGGGGCACAGACAGCAATTCAAACCTGACTGCATTCTAGCCCACCTGTCCAAAATAATAATAAAAAAAAAAAAATGTCTGTCAAAAATGATAGCATAAACCATTCTAAAAAAAACTGACATTACTTTATGTAGAGTTTTGTTTGTACCTTTTATTGTCCTATTTCTGTTGCAGACCTACTATCTGGTAATATTTCTTAATGTTTGCCTTTTCAGATAGCAATGCCCCATCAGTGGTTGGAGGGAAACCTTCCTGTTAGTGCCAAATGTGCTGTTTGTGACAAAACCTGTGGCAGTGTCTTACGTCTACAGGATTGGCGATGCCTTTGGTGTAAAGCAATGGTGAGCATGAACAGACTATGAATTCTACTAGATTATAATATAAAACATTACCAACACATAGATGCATTGTGTGCCTAAGCACACCTTCAGTCTGGCAGTCAGTGTGGCTGCTTTTCTTTTCTTCAAATTTTCCTAAAGTTTTAATGTTATATATTGTTTCCTTTGCACATGGTAACACAGTTGATAATGCTGCATAATGTAAAAATTAAAAAAAACTATTGTGTCTATAGAATATATAGTAAAGCACTTTTTTCACACATACTATTTAAAAATTTCAAACTCTGAACCAAACAAAAGAGGTTCATTAGACAAGAAGAGGTTTGTACAAAGCAGACAAATCAGTGTTGCACCCTAACAACATGTTCTTAAAGTAATTGTAACCCCATTCAGCTTAAAATAAAAATGAAAGGCAAAACATTATACACCTTTTTTCCCCTTTTTATACATGATCACGTACCCTCTGTGCCCAGTTGCATAAAAGAGCTGGGGAGAAGAAACAGCAGCACACTGATCTTCATATTGAAAGGCTGTAGGGGGGTGGGGGTGTCATCAGAAGTCTGATCATTGGAAGAAAGCATTGGAAGAGTTACAGCACAGCTAGAAAACTGACCACGGTGTGTTCTCCTGCTTTGTGTATTTAGTTTTTAATAGGAAAGCAGAGGGACTGGCAGGAACACAAGGAACTTCAAAGGAGGAAATACAAAGAGAACAGGATACTTTATACAAGTACATGGTACAGCAGGCACATATCAGAATTGTGAAATGTTGGGTTTATATATTCTCCCATAAAGGCTGTAAAAGCAATCATTTCTCTTTCTCTCTGGCTGCATTCTTGCAGCCATTGAGAAATATTGTGCGAGCTGTGATTGGTCACAGCTTGTCACATGGTACAAGGCTGTTAATAGCCTTGTACCATGTGATCTCTGTGACCATTCACAGATTTCACACGTAGTAAGCAATGATGTCAGAAGTGACATCTTGCTTACTACTATTCATGTGATCATGGATTGGCCAATTCGTGATGACATGATCGGGACCTCACATAGAGGTCCCGTACAGCAATACCAGGGAGCGCGTACAGGCAGGGAAGCTGGAGGATGTTTATAAATGGCCACCCGCTCCTGCACTGCTCCCATCTAGCAGTTTATGTACATGGGCTGGACGAGAAGTGGTTAAATACAGTTTTGGTTAAATTTTTTTTTTATCAGGGCAAGTAGATTTGGATCCCGATTTAGTCCTTTGACAAGTAGTTTTTTTAAAAATGTCCACACCCCTGAGTAGTTTCTAGTTTTCACTTGAATCAGGACAGTGTCTTACCTTTCTTATTTCTTAGTCCACAGGAGAAAGATAACTGCATACTCTGTAGTTTGGGTGGTCAGGATTTACTTGAGTTTGGCGGCACAGGTCAGGAATCCTGGTTTGTACTGTCAAAAGTGCTCAGGAAGGGCAGGTGGCATCCAGGTCAACTATTTTTCATTGCATCTGCCAGTTAATCATTCAAGCCTATGTTTTGAAGGATAAGGTCCCACCCTTTTTAGTGAGCGCACTCTACTAGGAGTGTGAGGGCATCTTGGGCCATCTGCGTCAATAGCTCAGGTTTGCCAGGCCCGCTGCATAGTCTTTGGTTCATACATTCAAAATGTTCTACCGAGTGGAGGTTAGAGCTGCAGAGGATGCTGCCCTGCAGTGTGTTGCAAACAGCAGAATAGGTCCTTGGATTGATGACGATGTCTGGGATTTGTCTCCCCCTCCCTTCAAATGTATTGCTTTGGGACTTCCCACATAGTCATGAATAGCCTGCTATGTTGCTCATGATGTACGATAAAGAAAATTTGTTTTTTTTTCTACATATTTACCTGTAAAATCCATTTCTTGGAATACATTGCTTACTACAAAACTGAAGTACTTCCTGTGTAGGAGGGGTTATATAGGTGAGGACTTCCTGTTTGTTTGATCTGCCAGTGTCCATTCACCTATAGGTGGCATTTAATCCACACAACCATGAATATTAGATATACATGGGGTGGGAGATGGAGACAGAAATTCTGTCCTTGTGAACAAGGTTTTACTGGTACCACACCCCTAATTGGAAATGTAGTAAATGAGACCCTAACCAGAAAAACTAATGGGGCTTTAAGGGTACCAAACCATATAAATTAATATCAATTGTACACAAAATATATGAACAAATGGTAAAAAAGAATTGAGCACCTTTTTATTAAGTTAAATTAACCACCAATATGACAATCAAACACATAGAGGATCATAAAATACAAATATTCACATGAACGGAACTACAAACAGTAACCCAGCTACAATAATTGTTGCTGATGTCCAAGACGCGGAAAGACGTCATGAGTATCAGTTACAGATCATTAATAGCTTCAGCCTAGAAACATGAAGACTTGATAAGTAGTTCCTGACACCTAGGACATTGGTGTCGCATCATAGGTAACAGTTGACATGTTGGTGAATAACTTCAGCCTAAACCATGAATTAGTACTTTGTTGAGTTCCAACGTGTTTCATGGGACAGTGCCCGCTTCTTCAGTGAAAACAAAACACAGATTCCTACAATAAAGCAAAAAATAGAGCCAGGCACATATAATTGATATATAGCCATACAAAGGAAATAGAAAAAAATATATAATCCACACAGCCATGCATAGCCTGCTCTGTGTCCCGTAATGTACTCAAAGAAATGGATTTTACAAGTAAATATGTAAAAAAAAAAATAAATAAAATTTTTTTATCAGTTTTTGTGGATAAAAAACGCAAGAATTGTCATTTTTCTGGATATGCAGTGTACCTCCATGATTGGAAAGGAGTAGATCTGTACATTACCCTATGCTTGTAATCTGTGTGTAGCCTACTTGGAAAAGTGTGCCCATTTTAACCCCGATCCACTCAAACATATCCACAGTGCCTCCAACTTTACACATTATCCCACTTCTGTACTTTCTGTGCGGATACAGCCACATTGTCCCTTAGATACACCCTTATCTTATGCATGTCCCCCAACTGGCCCCTAAAGGCAGCAAAAATCACATTGGGGCCAGATCTAGCCTATCTGATCTGGGGGTGTAGTAAAGAAAAAAGTCAGGGGGCATAATATCAATAGTTTGAGATAGATGCAAGGAACCAATATTCCCTGTTCACTCTGTATGCTTCTGTACCGTAAGTCACAACCCAAAAGTAATGTCTGACAGGTAGTGCAATGGTGGTGCTGGAGTGTACAGTGAATGCTAATATGTATTAGTTTGTCATTCGATTAGGATGATTAAACCGAATCTGTGCCCCCCTTATATTAGATGTTCTTGTCTCTTTACGTTAGGAGTCCTCATCAAAGTTTCCCCTTGCATCAGAGTGCCTATAAGAATCCCCCCTTACATCAGGTGTCCACATTGAAGTGCCCCCTTTCATCAATTGTCCTCATCAGAGTGCCCCTTACATCAAATGTTCCCATTAGTGTGCCTCCCTCCATCAAATGTCTCCATCAGAGTGGTGGGGGTGCGCTGCCAGACTGAAGTTGTAGAAGCTGTGGATGGCAGGAGTGCTATGCAGAACTGAAGCTATGCTAAATTCAGAGTAGGAGGAGTTGGTGGGTGTTTTGTGCCAGACCAATACTTTGCTAACAATGGAGAACTAGAAGACTTAGTGGGTGGTTTACCAGAGCAAGGGCTACTGCTGCCACCTATGGCCCTTTTGGTGTTTCTGCTGCTTTTCACCATGGCTGCCAACCACCTAGCCTTTAGCTTCCACCACAAGCAGCCATTCAAAAAGGACCTGGCATACCTACAAGCTAGGTAGAGAAATCCATGGCACAGCATTAGGGTGGGTAATGTTTGATAGTGATAGTGAACAATTTGGTGGTGGTAAACTATTCTAAATGGGTGAAAATGAAAAGGTGTGCGTATATGTGTGCACACACACACACACACACACAATGTAAAAAGTCTACACACCCCTGTTAAAATGTCAGGTTTCTGTGATGGAAAAAAATTAGACAATAAATAATTTCAGAACTTTTTCCATCTTTAATGTGACTTATAAACTGTCCAACTCAATTGAAAAAAAAAAAAAAGGAAATATTTTAGGAGGTGGAAGTAAACACAAAAAAACTAAAATAATGTCATAGAAGTATGCACAGCCTCTTATAACTGGAGATGTACCTGTGTTCAGAATTAAGCAATCACATTCAAAATCATGTTAAATAGTAGTACACACCTGCCATCATTAAAATTTCCTCTGATTAACCCCAAATAAAGTTCAACTGTTCTAGTAGCTTTTTCCTGACATTTACTTTAGTCGCATCCTACAGCAAAAGCCATGGTCCATAGAGAGCTTCCAAACCATCAGAGGGATCTCATTGTTAAAAGATATCAGTCAGGAGAAAAGTACAAAAGAATTTCCAAGGCATTAGCGATATACCATGGCACACAGTGAAGACAGTCATCAAGTGGAGAAAGTATGATGCAACAGTGACATTACCAAGAACTGGACGTCCCTCCAAAATTGATGAAAAGACGAGAAGAAAACTGGTCTGGGAGGCTGCCAAGATGCCTACAGCAACATTAAAGGAGCTGCAGGAATATCTGGCAAGTACCGGCTGTGTGGTACATGTGACAACAATCTCCCGTATTCTTCATATGTCTGGGCTATGGGGTAGAGTGGCAAGACGGAAGCCTTTTCTTGCGAAGAAAAACATCCAAGCCCGGCATTTAAAAAACACATCTGAAGTCTTCCAAAACCATGTGGGGAAATATGTTATGGTCTGACTAAACCACGGTTGAAATTTTTGGCCATAATTCCAAAAGATATGTTTGGCGCAGAAACAAAACTGCACATCACCAGAAGAACACCATACTCACAGTGAAGCATGATGGTGGCAGCATCATGCTTTGGGGCTGTTTTTCTTCAGCTGGAACTGGGGCCTTAGTCAAGATAGATAAAATTATGAACAGTTCCAAATACCAGTCATTATTGGCACAAAACCATCAGGCTTCTGCTAGAAAGCTGAACATGATGAGGAACTAAATCTTTCAGCATGACAACGACCCAAAGCATACATCCAACTCAACAAAAAATGGCTTCACCAGAAGATTAAATTTTGAAATGGCCCAGCCAGAGCCCAGACCTGAATCCAATCGAAAATCTGTGGGGTGATCTGAAGAGGGCTGTGCACAGGAGATTCCCTTGCAATCTGACAGATTTGGAGTGTTTTGCAAAGAAGAGTGGGCAAATATTGCCAAGTCAGGATGTGCATGCTGATAGACTCATACCCAAAAAGACTGAGAACTGTAATAAAATGAAAAGGTGCTTCAACAAAGTGTTAGTTTAAGGGTGTGCACAGTTATGCAACCATATTATTTTAGTTTATTATTTTTACTTCCCTCCACCTAAAAGATTTCAGTTTGTTGTTCAACTGATTTGTACAGTTTATAGGTTACATTAAAGGCGTAGAAGTCCTGAAATTATTACTATTTTTTTGTCTCATTTTTGTATATCACAGAAACCTGCACATTTTAACAGGGGTGTGTGGACTGTATTTAATTAAAATTGACCCTTTCTTTGATCCTTTCCTCAAAATGTTCTACAGGTACATACTGCATGCAAGGACCAGTACCCTCGAAAGTGTCCGCTTGGCCAATGCAAGGTGTCTATAATACCTCCAACCGCACTGAATAGTATAGATTCTGATGGTATGTACTCAAAGAAACTTGCCGTCATTTCTTTTTCTTTGTGTTTTTTTTAACCAAGAATTATGCTGCTGTGTAGTAAGGTACTACAGATGATTTTGAAGATTCTGTATGCAGTCTTAATATCTTATGTTTAAGGCAGAAAGACATTGTTTCCTTTATTTGAAGTATTATGTAATTATTCATTAAAGCCAGCCATACATGGATCAAAATTCTACCAGTTTAACAGGACCGGCTGAATTTCAACCAATGTATGGTCACTGTGATTGTACAGAAGTAAATCTACAGATTGAATTGCGTACAACCGATCTAGCTTGCAACACTGATCAGTGTATTCTGATGGTGTTAAATAATCCACATTGAGTGTGTGGATGGAGGAATTGAGTCATTTTATTTAGTTTAACCTGTTCGTTGACTATGAAAAACTGACACATCTATGGGCTATCTAATACTCTGCAGCCAAAGAGTATGACTCTTTGGCTCTTGGAGAAACTAAAACTTAAGCTGGGTACACACTGGCCAAAATGTAGGAGGCGTGGTTTGGCCTGAGAAAGGCGTTGTGATTGGCCACAGCATCCTGGACGTCTGACAGCTCCTTTGACAGACTCAGTTTCCCACAACATCTCCCTGTGGCTTGCCTGGATTCCTGCTTCAGCTTCACGACACTTTCTCTACCGGTTCTAGTGAGGACTGGACTGGGGGACCGGCATTGAGCTTGTTTTATGCCTGTTAAAATGAGAGTGCAACACTCTCATTTTAACCCTTTTATTTAATAAATATTGCTACACTATCGGCAGCTTTGCCTTCCCGCCCCCCCATTGCAGTGAGGGAAAAAAGTGGGGTTGGAAAGAGATGATTTATTGCTGAATGATCAGGGATATACATAATTTAAATGAGATCGTACCGAAGACTATATAATTAATGTGCGAATATGTTTAAATCTATGCAATGCTGTGTATTTGCTGTCAATCTGGTGGACCATATTACCTGGTCTTCCGAAGATGCAGTCTTTAAATTCAGTCTTCCCAACACTAGCTTGCTGTAACTTCTTGTACTTTACAAATCACGGTGACCTAAACAAAGGATGTTTAATGCAATGTATCTCTCTTGTGTATATCTTTTAATTTAAATTGCTAATGTTTGATTATTGCATTTGTTAGATTTCATTTGGTTAACCAGTAAGTTTGTAGGAACAGTGAAAATACAAGTTCCAGCAAACCGAACTGGACATGGCTTGTTATAATTTGTAGGTTCTTCACTGCTGCAGAACTGCACATTGATGAGGACTGTTTTAAGAAGTACTTGCTATACATATCTATATATGTACATACAGGTGTTGGAAAAAAATATGGAAACATTACATAATTGGCAGGTTGAAAGTGACAACTCATTTTGCGTTGAAAACGGAAGTGATAAAACATTCTTTTGCTTCCACTGTGTGATGAGACACCTAGCTAACAGGTGGGAAGCCTAACGTTCGTCATTCACTGCCTGCACTGCTAGTAATACGGAGTCAAGTGTCAGGGCTCCCAGGTATGACCAGAAGTGTGTGACTGAAGCAGGGAAACGCAGACCTCAGATATGTTATAAACAATATAATTTATTAACACTAACAATACAAACATAAACGCAGTGCAATACTAAAACATAATACGGTGCAAACAAACCAAACCAAACCACCCACAGATAACAGTATATTCAAGCAAGCGTCGTCAGGCAGGCCGGGTCAATATCAATTGGGCAGGTAGATACAGGGGGAGCAAGCGGAGAATGGTCGGGGTCACAGGCCAGGTTCAGCAGGTAGCAAGCAGCATAGTACAGAGGGTCAGACAGAGGGATGGTCCGGGTCACAAGCCAGGGATCAGAATAGGTAGCAAGCAGCGTAGTACAGAGGGTCAGACAGAGGGATGGTCAGGGTCACAAGCCAGGATCAGAGCAGGAGAAGTCAGCAAAGGAACAGAAACAGGATGCAGGACAGATACAGGGCCCAGGACAAACACAACACCAAGGCAGAGTCTGCAAGTCTGGCCATCCCTTAAATACACCAGTATCATCAGTTCCAGGTGTTAGCTGGCTGAGAGGTTGAGTCTCTGATTGCTGGGAGCACCCGCTGGCCAGCCCTGGTACTGCAGATCAAAAGGCAGGTGAGTCCCACCATTGCTGGCCAGTCCATTCCTAACATCAAGTCAGAGTTTACAAAGTTTCAAAGAGGGGAAATTGTTAGTGCCCGCTTAGCTGTTGCCTCTGTGACTGAAGCTGCCAGTTTATTTGCAGTGTCGCTAGGTACAGTATCAGAGGGAGGGAACTCCATAAGTAAAACATTCACAGTAGAGCTGCAGTTGCCAAACCACTAGTGACCAATATTAATGCTCAGACAAGGAGAGAGTTGTGCAACACCCATTAATCGTTGACTATTGATCAATGGAAGACTGTAATATGGTCAGATTAATTGACTTTTTCACTGTTCCCAACCACCAGACATGGTTTGGGCAGCCATATCTTAGTATTCTGCAGGCCCCGTCATCACCTTGGAAGGTAGAGTCACTGCCGGGGACTATGTACGAATGTTGGTAGACCATGTACACCCCATGGTGCAGGCATTGATTCCTGAAGAAGAGCACCCTTTACCAAGAGGATAATGCTCTGGTTCACACAGCTGGTGTTGTCAAATCAGGGTTTGACAAGCATGCAGACCAAGTCTCGCACCTTCCCTCCGGACCTCAATATCATATAGCCACTATAGTCCATTTTGGAAAAGAAGTTTGTGTTTGTTTTCCACCTTCAGCATCTCTGCAAGAACTGGAATGATTTTTGTATTAAGAGTGGTATCAGATTCCATTAACCACCATCCAAGACTAACATTTGTCAATTCCCAGCAGAATTCAGGCCGTTTTAGTTGCCAAAGGCGGTTCAACACCATATTCGCTAACAATTTTGTTCTTTTACCTGATGTTTCCATAATTATGTCCAACCCATGTGTGTGTATGTATGTATGGATATACAGTTGTGTTCAAAAATTATAGCAGTCAGACATCACTAACCTGATCAATCACTGTTTTTGGTAGAAATTATATTTCTACATGGCAAATAATTTACTAGCAGGTGTAGTAGAGTAATAGAAATCCAACAGACCCAACAGTCATGACATGCATGCTGCTGATTCTGTGTAATTGAATCACTAATTGAAAGGGGCATGTTCAAAATAATAGCAGTGTGGAGTTCTATTACTGAGGTCATTCATTCTTTGAAAAACAGGTGGAAATTATTGCCCTTATTTAAGGAAGGAAGGCAGCAAATGTTGTACATGCTGGTTACAGTGCATTTCTCTCTGAAATTCTGAGGAAAATGGGTCGTTCCAGACATTGTTCAGAAGAACAGCGTACCTTGATTAAAAAGTTGATTGGAGAGGGGAAAACATATAAAGAAGTGCAGAAAATGATAGGCTGCTCAGCTGAAATGATCTCAAATGCTTTAAAATGGCAACCAAAACCTGAAAGATGTGGAAGAAAGCGAAAAACTACCATTCGAATGGGTAGAATAGCCAAAATGACAAGGACTCAGCCAACAATCAGCTCCAGGAAGATCAAAGAAGGTCGAAAGTTACCTGTGAGTACTGTCACAATTAGAAGACAACTATGTGAAGCCAAGCTATCTGCAAGAAGCCCCCGCAAAGTCCCACTGTTGAAAAAAAGACGTGCTGAAGAGGTTACAATTTGCCAAAGAGCACATTGACTGGCCTAAAGAGAAATGGCGCAACATTTTGAGGACTGATGAAAGTAAGATTGTTCTTTTTGGGTCTAGTGGCCGAAGACAGTTTGTCAGACGGCCCCCAAACACTGAATTCAAGCCACAGTACACTGTGAAGACAGTGAAGCATGGTTGTGCAAGCATCATGATATGGGGATGTTTCTCATAATAAGGTGTTGGGCCTATTTATCGCATACCAGGGATCATGGATCAGTTTGAATACATCAGAATACTTGAAGAGGTCATGCTGCCTTATGCTGAAGAGGAAATGCCCTTGAAATGGGTGTTCCAACAAGACAACGACCCCAAACACACCAGTAAACGTGCAACATCTTGGTTCCAGACCAACAAGATTGACGTTATGGAGTGGCCAGCCCAATCCCTGGATCTTAATCCAATAGAAAACTTGTGGGGTTACATCACAAATGCAGTTTGTGAGGCAAAACCAAGAAATAGAGAAGAACTGTGGAATGTAGTCCAATCATCCTGAGCTGGAATACCTGTTCACAGGTGCCAGAGGTTGGTTGATTCCATGCAACACAGATGTACAGCAGTTCTCAGAAACAGTGCTTATACAACTAAATATTAATGAAGTGATTCAAAGGAAAGCAAAATCTTCAAACATTTTTCAGTTTATATAGTGAATGTTTGAGTTTGTAAAGAAGAATACAAACACTGCTATTTTTTTGAACAGTCTAATATTCACTTTTCTTCAATTTTTTTAGAGGAACAACACAAATTTGATATAATTTTTCTTCATGTTTTGATTTGGAATAGAATGTGTAGTGTTCCCAATACATTTGTGTGTATGGAAATAAAAGCTATTAGAAGGATTTTGAGCTTTATTCACTTTTTTTTCTAACACACTGCTATTATTTTGAACACAACTGTGTGTGTGTGTATGTATATATATATCTATCATGCATACTATATAAAGAGATGTTTGTGTACATATAGTAGCATGTTGCTATATCATAATTTTTTTTTTTTTTTTTTTTAATAAATGCCAGGGTTCTGGAAAGCTACCTGTCCGCCCTCTTGTGCCAGTCCACTGCTTGTATTTGTTAATTCCAAAAGTGGAGACAATCAAGGTGTGAAATTCCTTCGGAGGTTCAAGCAGTTACTAAATCCTGCTCAGGTCTTTGACTTGATGAATGGAGGACCTCATTTAGGGTGAGGACTTTTGAACAACCAGAAAGGGATTTGGATTTAGTTGTGGTATGGGTTCTATTGTAAAGTCACTCTGTGTGCATACTTTTGTTTGACTTCAATAATTTTTTACATTTCAGCAAAATGATTTATTGGCTTAATATGTAATTCCCTTTTATTTTAGTTTACGATTATTTCAGAAGTTTGATAATTTCCGAATTCTTGTGTGTGGAGGAGATGGAAGTGTTGGCTGGGTTTTGTCTGAGATAGATAAACTAAGCTTACATAAACAGGTTAGTATGTAAAATATCTGTAACTGGTAGAAAAAGCAAAACTCCTCTTGATGACTGTATTAGTAGCAGGTTTACCCTTAACTGACCATTTATTTAATAAAGCACAACCATTGACAGGACCCATTTACATCTACAAACTTTTAAATGCATGCAGTTGTAACATATTTGTGTGGCTTGGTGTGTCCTATGTTTAATTTTTTTCTACATTATACTGTATTTTTAAATAGTATTTTTTTTTTGTAATGTTTTGAGACTTATTTTTGGAAGAGAATGTCACGTGTGCATGTTCTTGTGGAAGATAATATATAAATACAATCTGTAGATAAGACAATTTTTAGTATGTAATTTCTGCACAGCACTGCTGTGATAAAGACACAGTAATGTATGATTCCAATAGTATTCATTTTGAACTTGCATACTTTCTCTGAAAGTTTCTCTGGAAATGTTTCAGCGAAATGAAATGTTTTTCTGAAAGTGGTAAATTGATTTATTGCCGTGGGAAAATAATGATGTGCATGATCTCCAATTTAATTCCGAATAAATATGGGGTAATAAAAGTAAAAGCTGGTAAAGGAGGCGATGCTGGTTTTTCAATGTTTTGGTTTGCTATTACAAACAGGTTTCAAAAAGTTACAAGTTAATTATTTTCTGCATGGTAGTGAGCAATCTAAGAAGATCTCTATGTAATGAATACATTTTATGTACTTAAAAAATGTGTGAACATTTTTATGCAATTCTAGTGTCAGCTGGGGGTTCTTCCATTGGGTACTGGAAATGACTTGGCACGGGTTCTCGGCTGGGGTGGCTCCTGTGATGATGACACACAACTTCCTCAGATTTTAGAAAAATTGGAGCGTGCAAGTACAAAGATGCTGGACCGGTAAATTGTTTTGTCTTGGTAATATTTTAAAGGAAATGATGTTGGCAACACCACATGCCAGATGTGTATCTCTAAAAAAGACATTACGCTTTAATGCCTTATACTGTGTGTCCGCAAAAAGATGAGAAGGGTAGCTCAAATGTTAGTGGACATGCTTGACTTAGAACACATATAATCTTTCTATGCTAATTATGAACAACATTGTGTGTTTGAAATCTACATTTTATCACAGGTCACTGTATAGCAACACAACACAATAAAATGGCTCTTCTGAATAATTAGGCCTGTGACAGTTAGAGGTTCTAAAGGCTGAAGGTTTTTACCTTCATGCTGCCTTCAGTGTGCTTCTCCCCCCTCTCATAGACACACAGAAATGGCTAGGGAGCAAGCACGCATGAGTGTCCCTTGAGCAAGCAGCTTGCTCTGAGGCACTCAGCAGCGAGGAAGGTGGCCTGGAGTGCCGGCGGGGGACCTGAGAAGAGGAGGATCGGGGCTTTGCACAGAGCAGGTAAGTATGACATGTTTGTTATTTAAAATGAAAAATCTATAACAAACAGCAAACAATGAAAATTGTATACCTTATAGGAAATAATTTCTTAATTGTACTGGATTTATTTATGGGGCTGCAAATCAGGTCTGCCTCCCTGGCAAGGTCTGGTTCCTCACTAACTCATTCAGGAGCTCTGTCATGTGGAACCTTCATGTCGAAGGAGGAGTTTTGAAACAGCTAGCTGATATCCAGAGGGTTTTCTGGAGTGATCACCATAAGAGGTCTGTCTCTCTCCCACAGGCGTTACCTTGTGATTTCCCCAATCACATTTCTCGGGTTTCCTGATCTGAGGACTCTCCGAAGCAGACAAATCCTCTAAAGAGGATGCCCAAACCTCTCATGTGCCTCCTATCTCAATAGACCACAGTGAATGTTCTCAGAGATGGTCAGTAAGAACTTATAGCAGTGTTTTACACTAAAGCAAAAAAATTATTATAGTTTACCAATAATTAGATATGATGGTGGTAACAGTGTTCTTTACTTTGGGTTTTTCCCCTCTATTTTCACCTGGTGATCTTGCCATTAGAACGCCTCCAGTATTAGTGAGACACAACACTGGAGGGATGAGCATAGGAGGCACAGCGGACAGCATCATTGTCAGTCAGGGGGTGGGGGGGATAGTGTTAACTGTATTAGCAGATTTAGATACACGAACAAATGGAAGCCAAATTCCAGCTCGCACGTTAAATTCAGTTACATCAAACAGTTATTTACTTTTAGGATAAAGGTTTGCATGAATAATAAAATCTGGTCATTTTAATCACCACTGCCAGTGTTAAGTGGTTTGTAAGCTGGTACAATCTGCTGGAGAGCTTGTGCTTTTGAAAAAAAATTTGACCTGCCCGCTGGTTCACCAGATGAGAATACAGAAAAAAAGAGGCTAAAAAAAGGAAACTAATACAGCCATCATACCTAAGAATTGGTAAGCTGCAATGTAATTTTTGCTTTTGTATTTAATGCTGCTTTAAAACTGTTGTCACTGAAACTTCCAGGGATTAAAGGATCAGCCAATTGCTTTCCATTGCATCCTCATACCAAAGAGGACCTGTGCATGGACTAGGCTTATCCACACAAGTTATTTGCACCCACAAAGCAGTTTGCACAACAATAACTGATCGAATAATCAAAAAGTGAATTTTCTGTTTTAGGTGAAGTGATACCAGTTTCAGTGCTAACTGGCAACCTTTCTTTTAATCAAAATGTATGGTGCTGCACGGGTTGAATTTTTCTCTATTACTTTTGAATAACTGTTCAATGACCATTTCCGCAAAAAGTTGGTGTTCCCTGTTGTGAACCCTTAAATAAGACCCTTACTGTATCAATGGAAAATGTGCCAGTGTTTAGGGATGCTTTGGACAAAACATTTCAGTCCCTTTTTAATGCCTTCTTTTTCGTGACCAGTGTGACCATGCAACACACTATTGAATCCATGGAGATTTGTCAGCCTTTGCTAGTATTGGCAAGGCATATGATGAAAGAACAAGGAGAAATTCAGTGTGGATCACTGGCCAGACAGCACTTGGAGCTCTTCCCTGAAGCTTTGCGCTTCTGCGTGGATAGACTGGCAAGATTCTCTAGCAAATCTCTTGCTTATGGGTTATGCGAAAGCACATGATGAAAGTACTGTGGATTTAAATGCTAGTCAGTTGAGCTCCCCTGCAAGAAGCAATTGGAACACATGCCTTTTGAGATTTAACACCTCTCTGGCAATGATCTATATTTAGTTACCCATAAGATCATGAGAGGAAAGGGCACTCTCACCTTTAAAGCAGCAAAAGCCGTCTTTGTCTGGAATCAACAAAGGTTACTTTTTTTTCTTTTCAGAACTCGGGAATGAAACTGAAAACTTCTTTTTGGAAAACATCCTGGACCCCCAAGCTCGCCAATACTGACAACAAACCTGCCCGGTGAAGGGTCGCCCCTGCTTCTGCAAGTGGGTTGATGCTTGGTAGCCTTCATGGCCACATGGAAGCGAGATATCTCAGTCTTGCCTCCTGCACACTTCATGTTGAATGTGCCTACTGATCAGTTTGCTGCTTTGGACCAGTTGCGTTCTCACGGGGTCATTTCCCCTGTTCCAAAACCAGAAAGGTTTCACAGTTACTACTCCAGCCTGTTTACGGTGCCCAAGCCATATGGTGATATGTAGCCCATTCTGGACCTGAAATGCCTGAACAAATTCTTAGATGTTCAAAAGTTCCCAATCAAATCTGTAAGGTCAGTGGTTGCATCCCTCCATCTGGGGGATTTTTGGCTTTAATGGACATCCTTCAATGGACATCAAGGATGTCTACCTCCCTTATCTCTGCTTCTGCTTTATCAGCACCCCCTGCACATTGGAGTAGGGAAAAAAACATTTTCAGTTTGTGGCTCTGCCTATTAGCCTAACTGTGGTACCATGAGTGTTCTGAAAGGTGCTGACCCAGTTTTGTATGTTTTGTAGCGAGCCAGGAGATCCCCATTTTCTAGTATGTGAACAATCTACTCCTGCAGAGCAGTCGAGAGAGGGCTTCATGGCCAATGTGCAGCAGATGTGCAAGTCCTGGAGGACAGCTGGGTTCTTAGTCTGAAGACATTAATCCTGGAGCAGTCACACTGACTGGATTATCTAGATTGCATTCTGGACACATCCCTGGCAGGAGTTCAAGCAGACTTCATTTTTCAAGCAGACTTCCTAAGCTGCCAATAGCTGGATCCTGGAGAGTGGTCCCTCAACCTGGAGCGATTTCACAAACTGTAACTTTGATGGGAAACACCAGATAGTGATCTAATGGAGTCCAGACTCATCCATAAAATGGACAGGTTCATCAAGAGATCCCTGAGCTTTCCGAGTAAATGTTTATCACATCCCCCCACCTCTCCCTGGTCAGGCCAGAAAGCCCTCTTCTTGCAGGGTACAGCGCCTCATGTGGAAAGTGTACTTTGCTTAGTGCGAAAATAGAAAACTTCATCTTAAGAAATATTCTGTTGACTGAGTTTTATCCTTCTTTCGGTCAGAACTGGACAAGTACTCAATCCTTGGGACAATTAATGGTCAGTTTTCTGCCTTGATAGAACTCTTTCAGAGACTGCTGGCTTCCTACTCCTCAAAAACTTTGTGCAATGGGTGGCTCACATTTCCAAATCAGAACCCTCCCTGCTACATCTGTGGTATCTTAATCTGGTGTTGTTGGTCCTTCAGAGGCCAGTATTTTGAATGCATTTGGGATATTTTTCTCTCTTTATCGATCCCTCTTATCAGGCATGTGTTTTCTTTTTCAGGCACTGCTTGCCTCTAGCTCCTTAGTGAAGGCATCCATACAGGCAGTTGCACACATTGTTCCTCATGTACATTCCCCTAGTTACTCTGTCAGTTCTTGACATGGTCCTGTCTGGTCAGGTCTGTTTTCTTCCCTAGGTGGAAGAGCCAGAACATTGGTCTCCTATATCTCAGTTCTGCTCCTAAACATTCTAAAGAGATTTTCCACCATTCCCTGCACATAGTATGCTCTGTTCAAGTTTATCCCTTGGCTACACCTCTTTTTTTGACAGCCTGGCACGGTATGACAACTGACTTCTTGTTCCACTATCACTTGGTAGATTTGTTAACCCATCATTTAAGCTTGTGACCCCAAGGGCAAGGTCTCCCCCCTTTTCTCTGTTGAAGCCACTTTATAAGATTAGTTAGTGCTTCGCTTGCTTTTCAGTATTCGGCATCTCCGCTTTGCAAAACTGCCACCTGGTCTACATTTTACCAGGTGGATTTTCAGGTCTCAGCTGATGCTGGTTTCAGATGGAAGGTATTTCAGGCTGCTCTGTTGCATCTGTAGAGACACCTTTTGCTAACCTTTTGGTTTTTATGGACTTGTTGGCTGTTTTGCCCCCTCAGTTGCACTGCATTTCAACTTCCCAATGTACTTACTTTGCCCTGTGTCTTGTAATATAGGATTAAGAAAGTAAGATTTTTGACTTACAGTAGATCTTTCTTTCAGTACATTACAGGACACAGGTCACTCCCCTCTGCAAGCAATAGTAGAAATGGAAAATAAGAACAAACAAAATTTGAAGCATGCTAGGAGTGGGAGGGGTTACACTGAGTGGTCCTTACAGCTTTTGTTTGCCTGTGTCCAGTCTTTGTCCTAGAAAATAACGTTTTACAGCAAGTAAAAAAACTCATATATTTTAATTGTATAGTACAGGACCTAGACAAAGTATTTATATACTATAGGTTATAGGCTCATAACTTTCAGGTGACTGGACACTGGCAAACTGTCAAGGATGCAACTACTGGGTGCCTTACCTATAACCCTATCCCACTCCATAAATCTTTTGTTTGTTGCTAGAGTCTCGAGGTGGTGGACCTCTTCTGAGAGGAGTGTTTCAGTCCTTAACTATCCTGGGAACATGGTCAGGTGTAGGAGCCAATCTCTCCATCAACATCTTGGAACTCAGAGCAGATCAGATGACTCTAATACACTTGACCCCCCTTCTGCGAGGTCACCCAATCAGAGTGTAATCAGACAGTGCCATGGCTGTGGCTTACATCAACCACCAGGCGGGCACCAGGAGTCTTTCAGCCTTGAAGGAACCAGATTATTTCATGGACAGAATGTGACTGTCCTGTGATCTCTGCAGTCTACATCTCAGGAGTTGACAACTGTAAAGTAGACTGCTACCACCTCTTTAATAAAGGGCAATGAGACTTTCATGCAGATATCTTCAATCCAATATGTAAAAAATGGAGGACTCTGGATGTATTCATCCTAGCGTTCAGATTCAATAGCAAACTATGTCTTCTGTAGCTTTGACCAAAATTCTCTGGCTCTGGCCTTTGGTACCTTTGATAATTGCTTGGTCTTGGTTAAGGCTATTGCGTTCCTTCCTTCAGTGCAAATTCTGCCTTGTCTGCTCAGAAAGATAGAGCAAGAGTGTAAATCAGTGTTTCTGATTGCACTAAATTGGCCCTGAAAAAACCTGGAACATAGTTACATAGTCTGGCTGAAAAAAGACAAATGTCCATTCAGTTCAACCATAAAAAAAAGTTATAATCCTACACCCACAGCTGATCCAAAGGAAGGCAAAAAACCCAGCAAAGCATGATCTAGTTTGCTCCTGCAGGGGAAAAAAATCCTTTCCTGATCCCCTGAGAGGCAATTGGATATTCCCTGGATCAACTTTACCTATAAATGTTAATCGGTTATATTCTGTGTATCCAAGAAAGAATCCAGGCATTTTTTTAAAGCAGTCCACTGGGTTGGCCAGAACGAACTCTTGAGGTAGTCTATTCCACATTTTCACAGCTCCTACTGTGAAGAAACATTTCTGTATTTGGAGATTAAATTTATTTTCCTCCAGACGTAAAGAGTGCCCCCTTGTCCTCTGTGATGATCTCAAGATGAATAACTCTACACTGAGTTCACTATATGAACCACTGTTGTATTTTTACTTGTTGCACTTCTGTGTACTTTCTTCAGTTACCCATTGTTCTTTTGTGAATTGGTGCTCAAAATTGAACTGCATCTTCCAGATGAGGTCTTACTAATGATTTGTACAAAGGTAAAATGATCTCTCTCTCTCTCTCTCATCTATACCTCTTTCAATACAAGAGGATTTTGCTCACTTTAGAAACCGCAGCTTGGCATTGCATGCCATTATTAAGCTTATGATCTGTAAGAACTCCTAGATCCTTCTCCATTGATTTCCCCAGTTGTACGTCCCCTAGTATGTATGATGCATGCATATTCTTAGCCCCCAAGTGCATAACCTTACATTTATCAACATTAAACCTCATTTGCCACATAGTTGCCCAATTAAACATTGCATTGAGGTCGGCTTGTAAGTTGAAGACCTCCTGTAAGGATGTTATTCCACTGCACAGCTTGGTCTCATCTGCAAAGACTGAAATGGTACTTTTAATCCCAGATCCTATATCGTTTAAATATATTAAAAAGTAAGGGTCCCAACACTGAACCTTGGGGTACACCACTGACAACCCTAGACCATTCAGAGTATGAATCATTACCTACTATTCTCTGAATATGATCTTTTATCCAGTTTTCTATTCATTTACATACAAATTTTTCCAAGCATGTAGACTTTACCTTACATATTAGCAGTGTTGAAAACTGTGTCAAACTCTTTTGCAAAATCCACGGGACCGAGGGACACATAGATGGCTGTTTTTTAAAAGTCAATAGCTACAGTTTTTGTAGCTACTGACTTATTTTTTGACATGGTGAGTGGAACTCTGCTTTAAGCTTAAAGAGCTGTTCCAGTCTCCCCCTCCCTCAAAAAAATAAGTCAGCCTCTACAAATACTATAGCTGTTGACTTTTAATATAAGGAAACTTACTTGCCCGGGGATCCTCAACCGAGCCCATTCTTCAATCAGCTTCTGGTGCAGGTGGCATATTGGGTAAGGAAAACCAGCAGTGAAACCCTCCAGCTTCTGAGCCAGTTTACTATTGTGTATGTGGGAGCTGCGCTGCCCTTTGTGAATGTTCCTGCAGTCTTCTGGGACCTGTGATGTGTCCCAGAAGGCTGTGGAGGGAGCTGAACTTCCACATAGTTTACTTTGACAATTTCACTGGAAGTGAGAGCTGGTACCTTTCCAGGTACAAGCAAAATTTTCCATTTTTGGTGAAGTTCCACTCTAAGCATTTTTACAATGCATTTTTCCTTGCATTGAGGTAAAAAATGTTTAGGTAACAGTATCTCCTCCTCACTCCCCATAATACTTACCTGAGTCTTCACTCAATCCAGCGCTATGCTTGTCTGCAGCAAATCTTTCCTCTCACTTCCTGGTCTCACAGAGTTTGCTAAGGCAGTGGGAAATTGCTTTTCATTCCTTGGATGGTGTTAGGGTGTCCAGGCAAGAGAAACATCGCTCTAGGTAAGTGTTCTTGTTATGCTTCTATGCAAGGGCTCTCCACCATGTACACCGAAGGGAAGAAATAATGACTGCACACCACAGTGGGACCCAATCCAAGCAAAGTTTATTTCAACGATGTTTGGCAGACAGCACAAGGACACACAAACTGTTGGCACCTTTCACACAATCAAGTGCTAACTCATAACGCTGTTAGGGCAATTTAGGATTTTCTTAAAGTGATTGTAAAGTTATTTTTTTAATAGCCTGTCATACTTACCTGTTCTGTGACGTGGTTTTGCATAGGGCAGGCCGATTATCCTCTTCTGAGGTCCCTTGCTCTGGGCTCCTTTTCTTCTCCTTGTGCCACCAAAGGAAGCTGCTTGCTATGGTAGCACACGTGCAGGCTTGATTCCGAACCATGTTCTATGTGTTTTTTTGACACACTGTGCGACTCGGCCCTGAACCCCCATCGCTGGACTTGTATAACAGGAGCAGTAGCCAATGGCTCCTGCTGCTCTCACCGAGCCCAGTGAGGAAGCAGAGCAGTGCCGGATCAAGATACAGGTAATTATTTGGGGGGTGGAGGGAGCTGACAAGAGAAGGTTAAACCTTTAAAGTATATATAAACCCCCACCTTGTAAAACAACCCATTCAGAAAGACAAAACATTTGTATATACTGTACATATGAAAAAGGAAAAAAGTGTTTAGAATATTTTTTAAACCGTAATCACATAATCTCTGGTCTCTTCACTGTAAGGAGCTAGGGGAGGAGAAGCAGCAGTACATTTGTCTTCCCAGTGAATGAGTGTGCAGGGGGGGGGGGGGGGGAGTGTGTCAGGACAAGTCTTATCATTGGAGGAGAGCAGACTGAGTTCCCAGGACAGTGAGCATGCTGTGCTCTTCTTCCTAGTGTAGTCACTTTTTAATAGGAAAGCAGAGGTAATGTTAGGAACACAAGGTATTTCACACAAAGGAAGCAATACAAAGAGAATAGTATACTTTTTCATACAAGTACAGTTGCAATAAAAAGTATGTGAACCCCTTGGGATTACGTGGAGTTTTGCATGAATTAGGCATAAAATGTGCTCTGAACGTCATTTAAGTCACAACAATAGAAGAACACAGTCTGCTGAACATAATACTACACAAACATTAGATGTTGCCATGGTTACATAACATGTAAACATTCACAGTGCAGGGAGGAAAAAGTATGTGGGGCCCTAGCCTAATGACTTCTCCTAGAGCTAATTGGAGCCAGGAGTGAGCCAACCTTGACTCCAATCAGTGGGATGATATTGGATGTGTTGCTGACAGCTGTCCTGCCCTTAAAAAACACACACCTGTTTTGGGTTTACTGGTTTCAAGAAGCACTGTCTGATGTGAACCATGCCTCGCAGAAAAGAGCTCTCAGAAGACCTACGATCAAGAATTGTTGACTTGCATGAAGCTGGAAAGGGTTACAAAAGTATCTCCAAAAGCCTTGATGTTCATGTGTCCACAGTAAGACAGACTGTCTACAAATGGAGAAATTTTAGCACTGTTGCTACTCTCCCTAGGCATGGTCGTCCTGTAAAAATGACTGCAAGAGCACAGCGCAGAATGCTGCATGAGGTAAAGAAGAATCCCAGAGTGTCAGTTAAAGACCTACAGAAATCTCTGGCACATACTAACATTTTTGTTGACACATCTACAATAAGGAAAACATTAAACAAGAATGGAGTACATAGGAGGACACCACGGAGGAAGCCATTGCTGTCCAAAAAGAACATTGCAGCACGTTTGAAGTTTGCAAAAGAGCACCTGGATGTTCCACAGCACTACTGGCAAAATATACTGTGGACAGATGAAACCAAGATTGAGTTGTTTGGGAAGAACACACAACACTGTGTGGAGAAAAAAAGGCACAGCACACCAACATCAAAACCTCATCCCCACTGTAAAACATGGTGGAGGGAGCATCATGGTTTGGGGCTGCTTTGCTGCCTCAGGGCCTGGACGGATTGTTGTCATTGATGGGAAAATGAATTCCAGAGTTTATCAAGACATTTTGCAGGAAAACGTTCGACCATCTGTCCGCCAACAGAAGCTCCGCAGAGGATGGGTGATGCAACAGGACAATGACCCAAAGCATACAAGTAATTCAACAAAACAATGGCTGCAACAGCACAGAATACGCCTTCTGGAGTGGCCCAGTCAGAGTCCTGACCTCAACCCGATTGAAATGCTGTGGCATGACCTTAAGAGAGCGATTCACACCAGACATCCCAAGAATATTGCTACACTGAAAGAGTTTTGTGAAGAGGAGTGATCCAAAATTACTCCAGATCGTTGTGCAGGTCTGATCCGCAACTACAGGAAATGTTTGGTTGAGGTTATTGCTGCCAAAGGAGGGTCAACCAGTTAAGTCCAAAGGTTTACATAGTTTTTCCTCCCTGCACTGTGAATGTTTACATGTTATGTGCAATTAAACCATGGCAACATCTAATGTTTGTGTAGTATTATGTTAAGCAGACTGTGTTCTTCTATTGTGACTTAGATGACGTTCAGAGCACATTTTATGCCCAATTCATGCAAAACTCCACGTAATCCCAAGGGGTTCACATACTTTTTCTTGAAACTGTACATGGTACAGCAGGAATAGATCAAGAATATGAAATGTTCGGTTAACATATTCTTTAATGCTTAAAATTAATTTTAAGACGCACTGGAGTGGTTAAAAACTAAACCCTGAATGTCTTACAATGAAGTAACTGAGGTTCTGTAGTGAAACGTAAAAGATCATTTTCACCAACATTCTCTGTCCAGCTTGACTGAGTTTTTAAGCAACTTTGTAAATGTAGATCCTGCAGTTTTGGATCATCATTTTGGACTAACATGTAGGAGTCCCACCTAAAAAAAAAAAATCTGTGGCAGAAATTCCATGTCTACCTCCGGTATCATTAAAAGATATTTACCATTTGCACTGCAGAATACTAAAAGCAGTATTAAATTCCAAAGCAAACATAATATTGCAGCTTATGAATTCTTACATGTTATGGCTGCATTAGTTTTATTTTTTTAGACTTTTTTCATTTTTCACCTAGTGGTCCTGCCAGTAAGTCTGTTTTTTTCCCAACAGAATAAGCGCTAAAGTGCTAAATATCCTAATTAAATCTTTTAAATTCAAGTTTGTCATACTAGAAAATGTAGAATGTGTCTACATATATATTGTATACATGTTTTTGTTTTCAGTGGTGCATTGTAAATGCTTGGACATTAATATCTGTTTATTGCAGATGGAGCATAATGTCATATGAGCTGAAATTACCATCAAAGACATCTATCCTCCCCATATCCCCAGAAGAGGAGTCTGAAGAGGTTGGTATCAGCTGTTCTGCCAACAATACACTGGGTGAAAGTGAACTTGTTGTTATCACAGAACTTTTAAACTTGCTGAAATTGTTGAGCCCAGTACCAAAGTGAAACTGTACTTTTGCTCATGCAAAGCAAATGGTTCACTTTATTACCTGCATATGGTTAGCATCCCTTCGTTCTCCTTCCACTCCAATCCCCTGCATAATACCACAAGTAATGAATTGGAGTTTGTACAGGTCTGAATACATGGAAGGACGAATGAGTAATGCGCTCCTCTCTTATGTAAGCAAAGTGAAGGTGAGTAATAGATGCAGCAGGTGGCAGTATTAGAGCAAAGCACAGGTTAACTATGAAGCATGTGCCACAGATGACATCTGTTTAAGAATGCTTTAACCCCCCATAAGGTTTTTCTTTTATCTTTTTCCGATGCGCACTTCATTGGTGCCAAAGGATCAAAGGGCTATTGGTTGAGAATCTCAAGTTTTACTAGTAAAATTTATATGTAAGGTCTCCCACAAGCTTCTCCATTTAAGTATTCCAGACATTCTACAGTATATTTTTACATCTTACGTTTTAGACACTGCTACTTCAGTGATCTCTGCTTGCTTCTGGGTTCCGTGCTGAGCAGCCGGCACGATGCATTGAGAACATAGGAGGTCGGCTGCTCAGAACTGGCACCATTCAGAGACTTCTGTGCATTTTCTGAATGAATGCAAAGCATTCTCTGATTGGACGAGGTGGGGAGTGTGATGTCACTGCCCCTTTTTTTTTATTTTGTCCAATCAGAGAATGCTTTGCATTCATTCTGAAAATGCAAAGCATTCTCTGGATGGCATCTGTGATGAGCAGCAGATCTCCTGGGCCCAGAAACAAGTGGGAGATTGTGGTGGTGTCTACTTCAGTGACTTCCAACTTAAAGGGCCATTGGTAAAGTATGGTAAATACAATGGGGAAAATAATTATTTGATCCCCTGCAGATTTTGTAAGTTTGCCCACTTACATAGAAATGAAGGGTCTATAATTTTTAACATACCGTATATACTCGAGTATAAGCCGAGTTTTTCAGCACATTTTTTGTGCTGAAAAACGGCCCTCTCGGCTTATACTCGAGTCAACATCTGCAGATAGTGGGGGCGCGTACAGGGGTGGGCAGAGGGCTGCTGTCTCTTACCTGGCTCCGGTCCCACGATGATCCATCCAGGAAGCGCTGCTCCTTCCGTCACTGCGGCCACTCCCTCACTCCTGCCGCTCGGCTCCGCCTGCTCACCGGTGATTGGCCGCCAGAACTGTAGCTCAGGAAAGGTACACAGGCGGCCAATCACGGGCGAGGAGGCGGAGCTGAGCGGACCCACGAAAATCGAATGAGGAAAAAGCCGGTAAGTGTGCAGTGCAGAGGTGCTGCTGCCACCACATATGCTGGCTGCAGCAGCACCATACTGCAACAGGGGTCAGCAAGTGTCATTGGTGTCAGTGGGAGGAATAGTGCCGCATCATTGGTATCACTGATACTAATGATGGGGCATTATTCCTCCCACTGACACCAACGATGGGGCACTATTCCTCCCACTGACACCAATGATGGGGCACTATTCCTCCCACTGATACTAATGATGGGGCACTATTCCTCCCACTGACACCAACGATGGGGCACTATTCCTCCCACTGACACCAATGATGGGGCACTATTCCTCCCACTGACACCAATGATGGGGCACTATTCCTCCCACTGATACTAATGATGGGGCACTATTCCTCCCACTGACACCAACGATGGGGCACTATTCCTCCCACTGACACCAACGATGGGGCACTATTCCTCCCAGTGATACCAATGATGGGGCACTATTCCTCCCACTGACACCAATGATGGGGCACTATTTTTCCCACTGACACCAATTTTTTACATTGACTAGTAGGTGCCTCATTTCCCACCCTCGGCTTATACTCGAGTCAATAGTTTTTCCCAGTTTTTTGTGGTAAAATTAGGTACCTCGGCTTATATTCGGGTCGGCTTATACTCGAGTATATACGGTATGTGTTCTTTAAATGATAGACAGAACATCAACCAAAAATCCAGAAAAAGCACAATACATATGCAATAAATTGAGTTTCAGTTCAGTGAGTAAAATAAGTATTTGATCCCCTACCAACCAACAGTAATTCTGGCTACCACAGACTGGCTATGTGCTCATGTGGTACACAGATTAGTGATGTCAATTTAAGAAGGCGCTCCTAATGACAGCTCGTTATGTGTATAAAAGACACCTGTCCACAGAATCTTTCTTCCATTCAAACCTCACCACCATGGGCCAAAGACCAAAGAGCTGTTAAAGGACATCAGGGACAAGATTGTAGACCTGCACAAGGCTAGAATGGGCTTCAAGACCATCAGCAAGAAGTTTGGTGAGAAGGAGATAACTGTTGAAGCGATTATTTGCAAATGGAAGAAATACAAAATAACCATCAATCGCCCTTGGTCTGGAGCTCCATGCAAGATTTCGCCTCATGTGGTAAGGATGTTCATGAGAAAAGTGAGCGATCAGCCCAGAACTACACAGGAGGAGCTTGTAATTGATCTCAAAGCAGTTGGGACTACAGTCACCAAACAAACCATTGATAACACAATACGCCGCCATGGATTGAAATCCTGCAGTCCTGCAAGGTCCACTCCTTAAGAAGGCACATGTACAGGCCTGTCTGAAGTTTGCCAATAAACATCTAAATGATTTGGAGAAGGATTGGGAGAAGTCCTGTGGTCAGATGAGACCAAAATTGAGTTCTTTGGCATTAACATGACTCGCCGTGCTTGAGGAAGAAAATGCTGACTGTGACCCTAAGAACACCATCCCTACAGTCAAGCACAGAGGTGGAAACCGTATGCTTTGGGGCTGTTTCTCTGCTAAAGGTACAGGCCAACTTTGCTGCATTGAGGGGCCAATAGACTGGGCCAAATATTGTAAAATCTTGGATGAGAACCTTCTTCCCTCAGCCAGAACACTGAAGATGGGTCAAGGATGGGTCCTCCAGCATGACAATGACCCAAAACATACCGCCAAGGCAACAAAGGAGTGGCTCAAGAAGAAACACATTAAGGTCATGGCGTGGCCAGTCTCTAGACCTTAATCCTATAGAAAATTTATGTAGGGAGTAAACCTTAAGGATTTAGAGAAGATCTTTAAAGAAGAATGGACCAAAATCCCTCCTGAGATGTGTGCAAACCTGGTAACCAACTACAAGAAATGTCTTACCTCTGTGCTTACCAGCAAGGGTTTCTCCACCAAGTACTAAGTCATGTTTTGCTTGTGGATCAAATACTTATTTTACTCACTGAACTGCAACTCAATTTCTAACATTTGTATCATGTATTTTTTCCAGATTTTTGGTTGATATTCTGTCTTTATGATTTAAAATACAGCTATGATAAAAGTTATAGACCCTTCATTTCCTTGGAACTGGGAAAACTTACAAAATATTCAGGGGATCAGATAATTTCCCCACTGTACATGGTTACATTGGTTCAAGTTGGACCAATGTAACTATGTAAAATAAATACCATTCTGGGAATTAATCTTTAAAGGACTGTCTGCAATAGAGCATTTTATTTTTTGTGGTCTGTGCATTTTCCAGCATAGGCAAAATACAAAAAAAAAAATATCCTGTATGATTTTAGGATTGTCCTTAACATTTACTGTGTACTTCTGATGAAAAATGCCTAGGCACATCATTCAAGTCCAGCTCCCACACGCAGCTTGTCTTTCCACATGTTCATTTTTAAAAAATTTGTTTAATAGACCAATGCAGACAGATAAAATTGCACCTTTTCTCTAGTTTCAGATATCTGCGTATGAAGACTCGGTGGCAACCCATCTGGCTAAGATTCTGAATTCAGACAAGCATTCAGTAGTCATATCCTCTGCAAAGTGAGTAATTGTGCACGCTACCATCTCAGGCACTGAATTGGGATTCTGTATTTTTTTCCCCCGGGTTTATAAAGGAATTATGCTGTTGGAAGTTTAATTTTGCTTGTATTTTTAAAGAATGTAATGTTCAACGTGGTTATGGAAAGAAGTGTTTTTTAGGTTTGGCACACAATCATGAAATTATTGTACAGATTTTGTACGAATAGGCCTTGATACGTATGTACATACATAGTGCAGAGCATCTCATTGCATAAATGTGTGCAATGAAGAGATGTTGAATTCCTATCGCCCGACGCCCGGGACATGCAGTTCTGGGCGCTGAGCAAGAAGTTTTTTTTTCTTATACATTTAGCCCTGCTGTGGGCAAGCAGCAGGGTTTAGAGCCAACGGTCGACTCTTGTAAAAGTGGTCCAAGCGGCTCCAGAGAAGTGGGGAGGTGTCCCCTCCCGCTGCTTTCTGCAGTCTGTCCGGACATCTGTGGAACCCCCCTCCCACTTGGCGGAGGCATGCTTCGGTCCGGTGTCTCCCACCCACCCTACTGCTGCCCATTGGTAGAGAGCACCACCAGTCAGAGCCAGGTGTTCTCCGTGTCCAGCAGCTCAGGATAAGAACACTGTCAGGGCCAGGCAGCCATACAGAGAACACCTGGCCCTGACTGGCCTCTCCGCCAATGGGCAGCGAAGGGGGGCGGGACTGGCCCAGTGAGAGGCAGCCTTTAAAAAAAAAAAAAAAAAATGTTTATTTAGATTTTCTATTTTCATTTATTGTAGTAGTTGTGTGTGTATGTGTATATAATGTATTTTTTTTAAATTATATATCTTTTATTTCTGAATTTGTATTTTATTTTGTTTAGTCTTTTTTAATAATTGTTTATTATTGATTGTTATCTGCAGATTATTTTATGTATTAAATTATTTTTTTTTATAAAATATTTCTATTTTTATTTATAATTGCATTTATTTTGTTTTTTTTATTTTTTATTTGCATTTATTTTTGTTGTAATCTGATTATTGTTATCTGCAGATATTTATTTATTTCAGGTACTTGTATAGCGCTGTCAAAGATATATATATTTTTATTGTTAAAATGTTTTATTTAAATATATATATATATTTGTTGGTAATATCATCCAATTATTATGCGCAGATTATTATATATTTTTTTAATTTAATTTATTTACCTTTTTTATTTGATTTTTATTTACATTTTTTATTTTTGTTATTATTCAGTTGTTATCTGCAGCCTTGTACTGTCAGAATCCCATCCACTGGGAGAGAGGAGAGAGCCTGTCCAATCCGGGACATCCAAACAGCCAGGCAGTGCTTCTGCTGGCTGATCATAGAGGTGGACAAAGACCAGCACCACTCTGTCCGTCTCTATGATATAGGAAACGGGAAACTATGAGCATACATCAGCGCCATTTTTAAAAATGGAAAGCATTTGATCACACCGATCTTGGTGTGATCAAATGCTTTTAAGGGCAGAGGATGGACATAGGGTCTTATTGACTCAATATCTCTCCAGAAAAAGTACCTAACACTGCCTCTTGCTGTCACAGGGGATGTTTACCTTACTCATGACAGCAATAAAAGCAATTAAAAAAATTAAAGCCAGTGTCAAAATAAATACATTTTTTTTCTTAAATTGTTAAAAGTACCCCTGTCCCTCCGTGCTAGCGCACAAAAATGAATGCATACGTCAGTTTCGCATGCATTCAATCAGCGATTGTCACACACACGTGAGGTATCCACGTGCACATCAGATCGAGGGCAGTCATTTTAGCAACAGACCTCCTGTGTAAATCTAAAGTGGTAACTTGTAAAGCTTTTAAAGCATCACCCATGGATAGTAAAATGTACGCCGTTTGTTGCCATTGCATAGGCGTGTGCAATTTTACAGGGTAACATGTTTGATATCTTGGTACTTGGCGTAAAATCTTTTATATTTTACCCAGAAAAAAAAATGGGTCTTGTATTGTGTTTTTTTGCAATTAAATTCCAAAAAGTGTATTAAAGAAAATAAAAATTGTGTTTGAAAAACTGCTGTGCAAATGCCATGTGACATAAAAAAAATTGCAAAACCTACCAATTCTTTAGGGCCTCCGCTTTAAAGAAAAATGTTTGGGATTCTAAGAAATTTTCTAGCAAAAAATAAAGTTTGTCGCCTTACAACCCCTTTCATTTTTAAAAGCCTTAGACATTCCTAAAAACACCTCTGCCTTAAAAAATAAAAAAAATAAAAAAAAAATTAAAAAAAATCAACCCTTTTGTATTTTCCATTCTGAGAATTTTTTTTTTTTTTTTTTTTTTTTTTATCGAAGTAGATTGTATTGAGGGATGAGTAGATTGGGACCTTGATTAAGTCCCATGAACAAGTACTTTTTTAAACAATTTCCACACCCCTGCAATGTATGCAGTCCTTATCGGCACTTTATATTCCTAATATTGAAATTATGGCATTGTCTAAATATAATGCACTGCATTCTTGAATGTACCCTATAGCCCTGGTGACTAACACTTTGCCCATGGAACACATACTGTCTGTGCAGCCAGCTAAGCATTGGGCATTCAGTAGAGTGGCATCAGGATGCAGGTGCTGGGACACTTTCCGTCTTTCCACATCTTGGTCTGAAATAAAACCAGTACTGTAATGTGTCATGATCTCCACCTGACATTGGATGTATAGTCCCAGCCTGATGTCACCAGGGAGAAGGTGTAAAAACTGCTGGGGATGGGAGTTAACAGCACTTCCACTAACAATCAGTGCAGTGGATGGGGGGGAAACAGTACAGCCAATTACCTGACCATGAATGTAGGGAGGGGGTTAAGGGTAGGTGGGGAGGGTTTTGGTTGACAGCATTGCCACTGACTATCATTGAAGGGAGTTATTACTTCAGTCACTGACACCAAACCTGGGAGTTATTACTTTCACCAACCTTTATACTGAAGGTTATTATTATGGGGACTGACACCAATGCTGGGGGTTGTTGTAGTCACTGACACCAGTGTTGATTGTCATTTTTGTGGTCACAGAACACCACTGCTAGGGGTTGATATTGTGGTCACTGACACCATATTGTGGGTTTTTATTGCATTTACTGACCCCAGTGCTGGAAGCAGTTATTGTGGCCACTGACACCATTCTGGGCATTGAGGCGCATTATAGCAGTTATTTTTTTGCAAAATGTATCTTAAAGCATTAAAACAAGCTGCTATTGTGCAGCCCTCTAGAATTGTTGTGGACAGCACTTGAGGCCTTCTATAAATTTCAAGCTGACCACCACTGCCTGAGAGGCTCCCAGTTTAGAGGCTGCTTCCTGATTCTTCATTCAAAGTCGTTTGAAGTCGCAGAATAAGCTATATTGCTGAATCTATTCCTTATAGAAAAATGTGTGTAGAGCAATGCAGATTGGAACTTTAAGGGCTCAGTTACGCATCTGCAGTAGATCACTTTTCAGAGGGCAGTAGAGAAGTGCCACAATGGTGAGCCATGTGTTTGGCTTGCAGTTGTGGTGCGGCCACATTCACTTGAGTGGATGACTTTTGTCGGCGGTTCTGTCTGCCAAAATCTGAAATGCTGTATAATTTTTGCCACATGGCAAAGCATAGTTGCTGGGGCAATTTGTTCTACCTTGTCTGGTTTTGGTGGGCGATCAAGGAGGGGTAAAAACACAAATCAACTACCTGTTACTGCTCCTCAGCTGCCCATGTGAACAAAGCCTTAGCAACTTTTGTTTCCTCCTTCAGGGTGTTGTGTGAGACCGTGAAAGACTTTGTGGCAAAAGTTGGGAAAACCTATGAAAAGCCAATGGAAAACGCAGAAGAGGCAGAAGCAATGGCAGTTAAGGTAACGGTTATCTTGTATTTTAAAATAAAAGCTATTTAATGCCGCCTGTAGGCATTTTAGATTTTAAGTAAATTAAAGCCTAAATTTAGTCATAAAATTATTAGCACAATTATTCCAGTGTGTCCCTTGTGCTGCTGGTTCTGGCTTTCCTTAACCACTTGCCTACCAGGCACTTATACCCCCTTCCTTACCAGGCCAATTTTCAGCTTTCAGCGCTGCCGCACTTTGATTGACAATTGCGCCGTCATGCAACATTGTACCTATATGAAATTTTGATCATTTTTTTCTCACAAATAGAGCTTTCTTTTGGTGGTATTTAATCGCCACTGGGCGCTTTACTTTTTGCGCTATAAATTAAAAAAAGTGCAAAAAATTTGAAAAAAAAAAAAAGTTTATTTGTTTCTTTTATAAAATTTTTCAAACAGGTATTTTTTCTTCTTCACTGATTTGCGTTGATGAGGCGGCACTGATGGGCACTGATAGGCGGCACTGATAGGCAGCACTAAAGGGCACTGATAGGCAGTACTAATGAGGTGGCACGGATAGGCGGCACTGATAGACGGCACTGATAGACAGCACTAATTAGGGGTCACGGATAGGCGGCACTGATATGCAGCACTGATAGGCGGCACTGATAGGTGACACCGATTATGGGTACTGATAGACGGCACTGACTGGCATCACTTCTGGGCACTGACTGGCGGCACTGACTGGCACAACCCCTGGGCACTGACTGGTGGCACTGACTGGCAGCACTGCTGGGCTGCACTGGTGGGCGGCACTGGTGGGCACCACTGGTGGGTGGGCACAGGTGGGTGGCACTGGTGGGCACAGGTGGGTGGCACTGGTGGGCACAGGTGGGTGGGCACAGGTGGGTGGCACTGCTGGCACATGTAGGTGGCACTTCTGGGCACAGGTAGGTGGCACTGCAGAGTGGCACAGGTGGGGGCACTGCTGGGCACAGGTGGGGGCACTGCTGGGCATGGGTGGGCGGGGCTAGTGGGCGCACTGCTGGGAGGAACTTGCGGGGGTCACTGCTGGGCACCGATCATCAGGGCACTGATCATCAGTGCCCTGATGATCGGTGCCGATCCCCGCTCTGACAACTGCCGGTTCTCGGCAGTACTTTCCTCACGATCTGACAGCGTGAGGAAAGTGCAGCCGAGAACCGGCACTTGCATTTTCCTGTGATCAGCGTGTCATTGGACACCGCTGATCACGTGGTAAAAGGCCGGTGGGATCGGCCTTTCACCACATCTCGTGATCAGCTGTGTCCGTAGGACACAGCGATCACGGAGATCGCCGGGTGCGCGCCCCCTGGGGCGCGCAGGAGAGCGCGTTCTGGGAGGACGTCATATGACGTCCACCCAGAACTAGCCGGCCGCGGTGCAGCCGTCATTCGGCTATGCGCGGTCGGCAAGTGGTTAAACTCTTCTTCATCCTCCAACCCTCACCCCCGCTACCATAATCTTCCAGTGCAGTAGAGGTTATTAGAACTAAGAGAGCTGTGACAGGGACTTATCAAGAAGCTGTACTATAGCTTCAGTTAGAAAAATGACCTCTGAATGAAGGAGGGGGTGAATCTTTCAATCACCTGCCTGTTCTCCATTCATAGATCACATTTCATTCATAGAAGCTATGGCACAGCTTTCATGGAGGAACTGGGTGTAAAAGCCCTGCCCGGCTGTTGTGAAAGGAACTCATCATACCTGCCCGTATGATGAGTTCCTTTCACAACACCCGAAGCTCTTTTAAACCCACATGACACCTTAAGATTACAGAATGATTGGGGGGAGGGAGAGGTTTGACGATGAAGGTTTCAAGAAAAGGAGCCAGCAACCCAAGGGACATTTGTAAGTCTCCCATAGATGAGTTGTCAGCAATTAGGACCAAACCTCTTTAGATTTACTACAGTTGTAAAATTCAAAACATCCTTAGGTACAACCAGCCTGTCAGACTTCTTACATGCAGTTCCTGCTGGTGGCTATAGCCACTAAAAATAATCATTTAGTTCTGCTGGTAGGGTTGGCTCCTGGCCAGCAGAACACAATAGCGCTGAGGGAGGCATTCCTCCATCAACACTGACTGTGTGTTGATGGGAGAATAGAGCAAATTTCTTTCCTTCCACCCACGGTGGAAGGAAAGCTAATCAGATAATCTAAGGTTTGCTTATGAAGTCTGTGATTTGCTTATTGCAGTAAATTTTTACTAAAGTGCTCACATTCTTTGTGCCAGCTGAACAGTGACTACATCCTGTCAGATGCAGTCGCTGTATGGGTATTTAAGCAGCTGTGAATACTACAACTTCTTAAATACAAATAGCAGACAGTGCAGAATTCTTCATCCACACTAAACCGAAATCTACTAATTTCCTGTTTTGCAGCCCAAATGTGAGTAAATGAAAGACATCTAGTCTTGTATATACAGTAGGTACTAGTGGAACTTTTGCAGATGTAATATTTGTCTAGTCTCTCCAGCCAGTCATTATCTGTTTGTATTTCTAGTGTTCGACATTGAATGAAAAGCTTGATCTGCTACTTCAGACTCTCCATGCTGAAGCGCAAGCCACTCCATTGTTGACACACTTAACACCACCAATTGTTGAGGAAGAGGTGGAGGAGGAATTCTCAAGTGAAGACTCTCTATCTGAGAGCAAGGAGCATTTAGCAGACAGCATTGCAAAGTCTTCCACGGCAAAGCTCTTTAAGCCACGGGAGCAGCTCATGTTGCGAGCCAACAGCTTAAAAAAAGCAGTCAGGCAAATCATAGAACAAGCTGAAAAAGGTGGGTGGTTTGTTGTGTCTTGTATCAAAATTGAAATGTGTCACACTGTCTGTTAATGTATTTTAAACTACAGTAATCCTGGTGTAGTCACCAGGATTTTTTTCTTTTTAAATCGGTTACTCCTACTAGAACAGGTCCTTGTGATAATTCTTTTCTATTGATGGCCATTCCAGAATGTATATACTGTACATGCTAAACTGTATACCAGAAAGAAATATCATTTTTAGATACATACTGTATATCCCATGTCATTTCTTTGTGTCCACAGTTCCTTCCCTTGGCTCAATTTATAAGCAATACATTACTGTACAACTGCGGTATTCTATAGTAAACCGATTCAGCCCCACCAAAATTGAAATGTTATTTGTGGTTATTACTGAAAAGAAGTTTTCCTTTTATCTACGCATGTTTTTTTTTTAACCACTTGCGTGATTTCTTTCACGATATAATTTGAATTTCCAGTGCTGACAAAAGAGGTCTTGTTTTTTTTATATCCTGTAAAAAGTGCTTGTGTGAACCCTACATGGCTTTGCTCAGGGTGTGTCAAGGTTAAATGCTTCATCCTGTCTCAACAGCACAATTGCATCTGATGCTCTATATTTTTATTGCCTGAGAAAATAGGGTTTGGCTTGATTAGGTTTTGACATGTTGCAGTATTTCAGTCACGTTAACACCACTATATAAAATATAATGACCTGATAAGATGTTTTGTCCTTTTAGTGGTGGATGAGCAAAATGCGCACACTGAGGAACAAGAGAACCAGGCTGCAGAAGAGTACAGAAAAGAGTTAGAAGAATCAAAAGAAGAGGAGAAAGATGAGGACACCAGGGAATTTGATAGCTCATCAGGTAAGTTTAGTGGCTGTAAATTGTGAATTCTACATATTAGGCATTGATATAAGTATTGCTTTTACTACAGAAGGAAGAAGTCTTGTAAACTCCACCCACTCATTCAACTCTGTATAAATTAAATCCAGCTTGACATAAGCTGCATTTCAGTCAGCTGGGCTGCACTTAACACCTGGCTCCCCTAGGCACACCTGAGTAATTATACCATATTGAAATCTTCCACCACTTGTGTTGTGTAATAATTTTATTAAAATGGGTGCTAATGTGTGCTATTAGAGACAGCATGTATTCTGTTTTTTATGTTATATTTAGAACTACTTTTTAACTATACAGACCACCACACAAGAGTAAGGAGAGATGAGTTCATGTTTCCTGGTCTTAAAAAACCTCCCGACTTTTCTGAATTTGGCCTTTGCACCCCACCCATCTATATTTGTTTTGCTAAGTTTAGCCACAAGTGTCCAGAGATGGACAGAAGAGGTTAAAAAAGGCCCTCCTGCCAGATGCAATGGTTCAAGAGTACCATTATGGTAAATACAGCCCTGGAAGTAAGGTGCTCCCTAGCCGTTCATACACACCCTCCAGAGTGCGCACAGCACAGCGTTATGTGACTGTCACAGGGGATCACAAATCAGGGGTAGAGGGCAATACAATTGGCCCTGTATCATGTGATTGCTGCATCCAATCACAGCAATCACAGTTGTAAATAAAGGCTGCATACCTGAATCCAATGTTTCCCTTCACTGAGAAACGGATTGTTGTAGCTAATGAGACTTTTGTATTATTCAGTGTGGAGAAAAAACTACTGGGCGTTGTATCTGATCACCGCTATAGTGACTCTGCACTTGCTCTGGTGACTCTGGTGACTCAGCGTCATCCGAGCCGCTAGCCATTGTACATGGTTACCTTCTCAGCTGTACAATATCACCAGACCATTGCAGCCAATCACAGTGTCCTCAGTTGTCACCACACCAGTCCCAGTGTGCTTTCTGAAAAGTGATCTGTGTTCAGAATGCTCTCCAGAGAGCATTTGATAGGTGGTAAACAGGCATTGTATCTCCTCTTCACCACCTGCTTTATTTAACCTCCTTTGACCCTGCACAAGCGCACTGACATCTCATAGAAGCATATGGGTTATTTCAACCAAAGACTCGTATGCATCATACTTGGATTGTGACATCCTCACAAATCTTACAAAGGAGAATCACTTAAATTGTACAAGTAAATATATAGATTTAATACACAACCATTTCTTGTCCCTCAAAACAGAGTGGAACACTAAGTGACACTTTAACACAGCAGTAGACGATCCATAATTAGATCAACTTAGGCCAGGCCCAGTGTAGCTAGCCATAGTACCCAGAATTTATAAAATTTACCATAGCACCCTCTGTGTTGATATATTTATTTTTCAAGAAGTAGGGTGTCACCCATCTGGAATACCCATTCTTTCAATGTAGGGGGATTGGTCAACTTAATTTACGAGCCTGGAAAAGCGCCCTAGCTATGGCTTGTTTAGGTATACTCTCAGCAGGAATATCACAAAGAATACCTAATAAGCATTGTTTGGTGTCTTCGCATACACTATATTGTCAAAAGTATTGTGATACCCATTCAAACCATTGGATTCAGACGTTCCAATCATCTCCATGACCACAAGTGTGTAAAATCAAGCATCTAGGCATACTGACTGCTTTTACAAACAGTGAAAGAATGTGTCGCTCTCAGGTGCTCAGTAAATTCAAGTGTGGTACTGTGATAGATTGCCACCTGTGCAATTAGTCCATCCGTGAAATTTCCTTACTACTAAATATTCCACGGTCAACTGTTAGTGGTATTGTAATAAAGTGGAAGCAACTGGGAACAACAGCAACTCAGCCATGAAGTGGCAGGCCACATAAAATTACAGAGCAGGGTCAGCGCATGCTGAAGTGCACAGTGCAGAGAAGTCACCAACTGTCTGCAGAGCCAATAGCTAAAGATGTCCAAACTTTGTGTGGCCTTCAGATCAACAGTGTGTAGAGAGCTTCATGGAATGGGTTTCCATGGCCAAGCAGCTGCATCCAAGCTTTACATTATGTGCAATGCGAAACGGATGTAAAGCACGCTGCCACTGAACTCTAGCACAGTGGAGACATATTCTCTGGAGTGACGAATTATGCTGTCTGGCAATCCGATGGATGTGTCTGTTTTGGCTGTTTCCAGGAGAACGGTACTTGCCTGACTGCATTGTGCCAAGCTTAAAGTTTGGTGGAAGGAGGATTATGGTGTGGGGTTGTTTTTTCAGGGATTGGGCTTAGCCTCTTAGTTCCAGTGAAGGGAACTCTTAAAGCGTCAGCATACCAAGGCATTTTGAACAATTTCATGCTCTCAAATTTGTGGGAGCAGAATGGGGATAACCTATTCCTGTTCCAACATGACTGCACACCAGTGCACAAAGCAAGGTCCATAAAAACATGAATGAGCAAGTTTGAGGTGGAGGAACTTGACAGGCCTGCACAGTCCTGACCCCAACCCAATAGAACACCTTTGGGGTAAATTAAAGCGGAGACTGCGAGCCAGGCCTTCTTGTCTGACATCAGTGCCCAACCTAACAAATGCACTTCTGGAAGGATAGTCAAACATTCCCATAGACACACTCCTAAACCTTTTGTACAGTCTTCCCAGAAGAGCCAAAGCTGTTATAGCTGCAAAGAGTTGGCCAACCTAATATTGAACCCTACAGCGTAAGACTGGGATGCCATTAAAGTTCATGTGTGTGTAAAGGGAGATGTCCCAATAAGTTTGTCAATATAGTGTATATGGACCTGGAAAACCTGGTTAATAGTAAGGCAGTCAGTAAATTTAGATGCATAATTTACGCCCCTAGAGTGCAAGAAGGTGCTACTTGGATTTTGGGGCCCCTTTATGTGACCAGGCTGTGATATAGTATTACACATGTGGTATAAAAAGAGACAGACATTTTCAAAGGACTCCACTATGCCTTTCAAAAAATACATTGGGGTGTTTGCTTTCCAAAATGAGGTAATTTTGTGGGCGTTTCTCTTGTTCTGGCACTTCAGGGACTCAAGAAATGTTGGTAGGTAGTCGAGAAATTTAGATGCATAATTTATGCTCCTTGGAAGCCCAAAGGTTCGCCTTGGATTTTGGGCTCCTTTATGCATCTAAGCTGTGAAAGTCTCACAAATTTGGTATCCACATACTCAGGAGGGGTAGCAGAATGTGTTTTTGGGATGTAATTGTGGTATCCACATACTCAGGAGGAGTAGCAGAATGTGTTTTTGGGATGTAATTGTAAATATGCATATGCTATGTGTGAGAAATAACTTGTTAAAATGAGAAATGTAGTTGATTTTTTCATTTTCAAAAAACTATCCATGCTTCTTACTGAATGCCTTGGACTGTCTACTTTCCAAAAAGGGGTCATGTTTGGGGGCTATATGTACAGCCCTGGCATTTCAGGGCCACAAGAAATGAGAGAGGCAGTCAGTACATCAGGACTGATCAATTTTCAAATACAATGTACAGTGTATACCAGAATTTGTATACTCTATAACTTTCACACTAATATTGATTTGAGTTGTTTCAACTAAAGAAATGTAGCAGAATATATTTGGCCTAAATTTATGAAGAAAGATTATTTATTTGCAACGTTTTAGAACAGAAATTAAATTTTTTTTTTCCAGTATTTTTTTTTTGTTTATATGGTAACAAATAAAAAAACCCCATAGGTGATTGAATGCCACCAAAAAAAACTGTGTCAAAAAAGATATGAAATTCATTTTGGGTGCAGTGTTGCATGAATTGAGTAATTGTCATTCAAACTGTGACAGTGCTGAAAGCTTAGAAAATGGACTGGACTGGAAGGGGGTGAAACAGTCCACACTTGAAGTGGTTAATATAGGGAAGGCCCAATACTACATTAAACATAACATGTTTTTTCACCCAGTGGTTTAAGAAAATAAACCATGCTTGCTACAGTGATCTTAACTATCAATAGTGGTTTAATCAAAAACTTCCCCCCAAAAAAAGCTTTCCATTTTTTTTTGCAAAGTAATGTCTGTTGCACTTCTTCTTGTTTGCACACAATTTTTTTTGCTGGAATCTTATTGTAACTTTTCTTTCAGTAAAAATGTGTATTTAATTTCGTGTATCCTAGAGCTGTAGCACCTGAATTATATCTGCTTTTATTGTTACTATCCTAGAATAAATTTAAAATGCTTGTGCAAGGGTTAATTTGGAGAATTCTCCTGATTAACTTGTGAGATGGTACATGTATATACAGTATTAAGTTTTTAGATGTGGAGCAGATGCCTTTTCTGTATTTTAAGTTGTGTTAAGTTAGTCCTAATTTGTTAACACAGATATAACCTTGCATGTTTCCTTGGGAGAAACAAATGTGTGCATTACAATATATAACCTGCTTTCATCTTTGCTCTCTAATCTTGGTGTGTGGTTCCACTACACCTGACCATCATGTATTAGATGCACTTCAAATTAGTGGAAATTGATTATCTGTAATTTAAACTTGTGAGAGGTGAGCCAGAACCCTCTCCACCCTGTATGTATCTGAACATGTAAGTATAGCAAGCAGCAACTGTTGTTCCAAGAGCAGTAATGAAGTATGAATTCAGGTACCAAGAAGACATCATTTTCAGTCATTAGGGCTCTGTTGGTTTTTATCAGAGCATGAACAGAAAAAGGTTATTCTTAATGTAACTTAGCCCCAGGAGCCCCATCTGTCATAGTAAAGAGCAGCTGTTATACGGAGTCTGCTTGTTTTGTCATGGAGGGCAGATGATGCAGAAGATGGTATTGCCAGATCATGAATGACAGAGATATACAAAGGTTACAGTGTAAATGAATAACTTCTATGCTCTTTTTAAGTTGTTTAAAGGAAACAGAAAAGCTGTTTTCAAAAATTGCATGTTTACGTTCTCCTCTAGGGTTTTGAAGACAAGTAAAAGGGAAGAGTGCTTTTAATAGAAAGTTTTTTTTTTTTTTTTCTTTTTAGGAATGATTACCCTTAATTGTATAGCTTTATGGGTTCATACAAGCAAGCAGTTTGTAATGCTAATCCTAAACTGTACTTGCATTGTATTTACTGCATTTTTTTTTAAATGGTTAATTTATAGTTTCTGTTGCCAGCATAGGATTCACAATGCTTGTACTTCTCTTTCTCTTACAGTGGTAGTAAAGTCACTTTTGTTTTATTTTTACCTACAGGTATGCTTATAATAAAGCTTTTCCTGTAGGTAAAATTAATATCTCCTAAAAGATGATATACAGAGCAGCAGCCGGTGACACCACCAGCGCATGCGCTCTGAAGGAATGGCATACCCGTGCCGTTCCTTCACAGCTGTGTGCCGTGGCCGAGACTCAAGCACGCCTGGCAGTGATGTCATCGGCGGCCTGGCCATTCAAGCAGCCGTAGACTGCGAACCCGGAAGAAAGACCGGGTGCAGATGGAAGCCTCTGCAGCGGTGACAGCGTGCTGCTGGAAGGCATCATCCTAAGGTAAGTCTTTCATAATGTGCTAGTATGTGATGCATTACTAGCACATTATTTTATTACCTTGCAGCAGGAAATATTCTTGTTCGTTTTGGGTTTTTTTTGGCAGTATTGGATGTGCTTAGCCTAAGTTAACAGTAGGGTACACATCACCTGAGTTCACAATAGAGATTTTCCCCAAAATTTCCTGTTTGGAAACAGATCCTGATCATTAGATCATCATTTTTAATTTTACAAGGAATGTAATGTTTATAACATATTTGTTTCATATGTTCAGGACTAAAAAATAGTTACATTTTCAGATGAATAAATATTTGCATAATCACGGTGTGCATACTCAAGTCAGAAGGTAGAGCAGTGGGATGTTCACGTTTACTAGTTTCTTTGCCTCCTGGTGGGAAAGCCAAAATGAACACATCTTAATAGCTGATATTTAAAGTTATATACACAATAGAATTGGTGTGAGCAGTGACTCATTTCCTTCAGCAACAGCCAGCATTCCTGAAAGGAGGTGAATACTGTTGTGCTCTTTAGATAAACTCTAGTGCATTGGGAATAATTTGTCATATTTGGCCATTTTATTTTTAAATATTCTACACATATAATTGGAAAAAAAAAAACTTTGCAAAAACATAGTTTACTATAGCGGGTTGACGGCCGGGCGGCCCTCTTCTGCCTGTGACTGGGTGTCATATGACGTCCTTTGGATTGCGCTGCGCAGCGCGGTTGTTCCTGTCAGGCTGTGCCCCTCGGACACAGCGCTTCCCCACTGGAGGTAAAGAGCCAATGAAATTGGCTTTTTACCACGTCATCGGCTGTGACCTGTCATAGCTGATCATAAGTGTAAACACACAGTAATCACTCACTGTTACTATCTTCTCCTCCTCACACACCGATCTTGTGTGAGGAGGAGAACCTAGGAACAGTGAGTTTTTCAAACCCTTTCACTACTGTGCACAACACTGCCCCTGTCAGTGCCCCCAGTGAATTTGTCAGTGGACCCATCAGTGGATTTGTCAGTGCCGCCATCAGTGCATCTGTCAGTGCAGCCTATCACTACACAGCCCATCAGTGGATCTGTCAGTGCCGCCATCAGTGGATCTGTCAGTGCCGCCATCAGCAGGTCTGTCAGTGCAGCCTATCAGTACATCTGTCAATGCCGCCATCAGTGAATCTGTCAGTTCATCCCCATCAGTGGATCTGTCAGTGCAGCCCATCAGTGGATCTCAGTGCAGCCCATCAGTATACTTATCAGTGTACCTGTCAGTGCAGCCCATCAGTGTACCTGTCACCACAGCCCTCAGTGTACTTGTCACAGTCAACACAACTGCCACCCATCAGCAGTGTACCCATCATAGCCACCCATCAGCAGTTGACCCCCTCATACAGCCACAATCACCAGAGCCGCAATGTCCAAAAAATATTTTACTAGTGAGGAGCCTCTAAATCCTCAGCATGTCGGATGAGAGCAGCTGGGAGCTCTCACCATCCGATTCCAATTCGGAATATGAGCCAGTAGAAAGTAGTGGGTCAGTGACTGAATTGGAGGAGGCAGTAGTCCCTCCTAAAAGGATAGAACGCTCTGAAGAGCAGGAAACCACAAGCAGCGCCATACACCCCAATGGTCAATCAGCAGACACCAATGGTGCTAGACCCCAGGATGAAAGGCCCAGTACCAGCACTGGAATATCCCACCACACCCCAAGAATTAGGGCCCAAACATATCTTCCTGACTCCCTGGCAAACCCACTATGGCTGCCTTCCATCTTTTGATCAGCTTCAATCCCACCTTTCACCACACAGCCAGGTGTGCAGACCAATACTGAAACTTTTTCTGAAATTGATTTTTTTCATTTGTTTTTCCCTGCTGATTTACTGCAATACATTGTGGACCAGACAAATTTTTTTGCTCAACAGTATATTGATAATAATCCCAGTACATTCTATGCCCATCCTTTTCTATAGAGAAGTCTCACAGGGGAGTTGTTTTTGGGCCTTGCGTTTATCTTGGGGCTTACAAAAAAAAACTGCATCCCTACTGGTCCACCAACCCCATCCATCATATGCCCATTTATCCTGCTGTAATGTCCCGGCCACGCTATGATCTGATCATGCAATTCCTGCATTTCAGTGACAACTCACAGTGCCCTCCCAGAGATCATCCCAACTATGACAAGCTATGCAAAATTCTCCCCCTAATAAATTCTTTTGTTAAGAGATTTGCGAAACTTTGTGCATGAGCAACAAATTTGTGTGGATGAATCCCTTGTCCACTTCACTGGCCAGCTGGGATTCAAGCAATACATCCCCAATAAAAGGGCCAGGTATGGATTGAAGCTGAACAAGCTCTGTGAAAGAGCTACAGGATATGTGCATGCATTCTGCGTGTACGAAGACAAAGACTCCCAGCTCCAGCCCCCTGAGTGCCCAACCTACATTGGCACAAGTGTCAAAATTGTTTGGGACCTGGCATTCCCACTGTTCCAAAAAGGTCATATCTACCTTGATAACTATTATACCAGTCTCCCCGTTTTCCATCATATCTACCGTGAGAAAACCTTAGCCTGCGGTACCACCCGAAAAAATAGAAAGGGCTACCTGCAAAGTTTAGTAACCAGAAGGCTACAAAGGGGGGAATCCACAAGTCTGAGAAACGAGGAAATGTTGGCCATGGAGTGGAGGGATAAGAGAGATGTTTATGTCCTATCCAGAATGACACCTCGGTGGAAATTCACGGAAGACACGGTCTCATCCAAAAACTTGAATGTATCCACAATTATAATCGGTTCATGGGGGGGGTGGATTTAATCAGCTAGATGCTACAGCCCTATTTGTCAACAAGAACGTCCATCTTCTGGTACAAAAAAGTTGCAATTTATTTTTTCCATTTGGCCATTTACAATGCATTTGTCATCTATCAAAAGTCAACAGAAAGACCCACCACCTTCCTCAAATATATGGAAGACATCATTGCCCTGATCTACCAGTAAGGATCCCCCCCAGAAAACATTCGCTCTGATTGTGTGAGCAGATATCACAAGCATCAGTTTGCAGAAAACATTCCACCCACGGCATCAGGAAGAAGACGGCAAAAAAAATGTTGGGTATGCGGCAGAAGAGGAGCTAAGAAAGACACCAGTGTTAATTATCCACAATGTCCCTCCCAACCAGGCCTATGCATCGGAGACTGCTTCCTACGCTCTGACGTCACTAAAATATTAGTTCTCCTTATTTTAACAACCTGCCATTTCCCAGTTTCTAAAATCCGTGCTGATCATTTGCCTGCTGCCTTAATTGACCATGCCTTTGCCTTCCACGTTAATTGACCTTGGCCTGTTTACCGACGATGCCTCTGCCTGCCGTCTGGATTGTTTCTAAACCGCTTTTCTGCCTTCCACCTGAACTGGCCCTGGCCTGTTATTCTACCATGTTTTTTGCCTGCCGCTTGAACTGATATTTTGCCCTGCTACTGTAATAGTGGGTTGTAAGATAACACAGGGTTCTCACATATGTGATGGGCTTCAGAGTAGAGAAAAACAGTTTTTGGTTTTCACTGGGTTTTGTAATTCCCGGATCTGGGTCTTTTAGTCCGGAGGCTTCGAAGAGATTGGGTAGGATGAAGCCTCTACCCCTGTGGCCAGGTCTTACCTGACCGAGGCCCTAAGCCTGATGTTCCTTCCTGCTGCCTGGACCAATACTGTGCTGACCATATCGCTGCTTATAATGTAATGACCCAGGGGTTTTTATGGACCATGTTCTTGCCTGCTACCTGAACTAGTACTTTGGCTTTGCTGACCATATCGCTGCCTGTAATGACCCATTACTTTTTTTGGACTATGCTCCTGCCTGCTGCCTGGGCTATTCATTTGGCTATTGCTGACCACATCTCTACCTGCTTCCTGGCCCACTGCTCTCCTCTGCGGACAACTTCTCTACTACAACCACAGGTAATCTTCTATTTACCCTTTGTTTAGCTAGGCTGTGAAAAAGTCTCATGCATGTGGTATCACCATACTCAATAGGAGTAGCAGAATGTATTTTGGGGTGTAATTCTTGCTATGTACATGCTGTGTTTTTAAAGATATCTTATAAATTGACAACTTTGTGTTAAAAAAAAAATGTTTTCACATTCTTTCCACATTTTTCAAAAACTGACATTTTCAAAATACTCCTTATGCCTCATAGAATATACGTTAGGGTGTTTGCTTTCCAAAATCGGGTCATTTTGTGGGTAATTCCATTGTCCTGGTGCTCCAGGGCTTAAAAAATGTAATAGGTAGTCAGGAAATTAAAAGTGTAATTTATGCCTCTAGAATGCCCTATGGTGCTATTTGGATCTTGTTCCTCTGTATGTGGCGAGGCTATGAAAAAGTCTCACATGTGGTATCGCCATACTCAGGAGGAGTAGCAGAATGTGTTTTGTGGTGTAATTGCAAGTATGCATATGCCATGTGTGAGTAATAACTTGTTAATATGAGAATTTTGTGTTTAAAATAAAAAAAAATAATAATTTCTTAACCTCCCTAGCGGTATGATTATTTATGATTTTTGGTGCTGAAAGCGGTACCATTTTTTTGCATGGAAATATGTAGTTTTTTATTGTAGGCTGTAATATTTAGGAATAACTCACTGAAATCTGTCCGAACAAGAGTCTAGTAAACATCCCGGGTATGATAAAATTTGAAACACAAAATCATAAATTATAATTTAATAAATAATCATAAAAAATAATAATATAATAATATTACATTTAATTCAATAATATAATCAAACAGAAAACGCTGAAATTTGAAATAGAGCGCCAAGTTCGCACATTGCTGAGCAAAGTCGCAAAATCATTTTCAGTGTCTGACGAATTTCTCCACGAATCATCACTCAATTCTGCAAGTGGTTCTGATTTACTATCGCTGTTCTCTAGCTGGTCTAAAACCGCTTTTGACCTAAAGGGACACTTTTTGGACACCATGGACTTTTCTAAGTTTCCAGGCAGAAAGAACATTCAAAATGCAGACAGGGGACAGGACAGAGCACTAGGGACAAAATGTATGTGAAATGGGTTGAAACAGCAATGTTTTACTATGTAAACTCGTTTTGAAAAAAATGACATTTTTTTAAAATTTTCACATTTCCCACCGCCGGCGGCACCCGTACATCCCGACGTCACAGGAGCCGGATGCCGGCATCAGCCGGAGGAGATGGCCGGGGACGCTGCAGGGTACACATCGCGGGAGCGAAGGACAAGGTAAGCTCTGCAGGGACTCCCTATGCAGCGCCGCATGCAAAGCCCGAGTGTAGCTCGGGGTTACCGCTTTTGGTACAGACATTTTACCCCGAGATACACTCGGGAATACCGTTAGGGAGGTTAATATTCCCAAGAATTGATGGAAAAAATAACTTCAAAAAATTCACCATGCCTCTTACTAAATATCTTGGACTGTCTACTTTCCAAAAAGGGGTTATTTGAGGAGTATTTGTACTTTCCTGGCATGTTAGGGCCTCAAGAAATGAGATAGACCATCAGTACATCAGGTGTGAAGCATTTTCAGTGATTGGTACCATAGCTTGTAGACTCTATAACTTTCACACAGACTAAATAATATACCCTGATTTGGGTTATTTTTACCAAAGAAATGTAGTAAACATTTTGGCCTAAATTTATGAAGAAAATTTACTTATTTGAAAAATGTTGTAATGGAAACAAAGTGTTTTCTTTTTTTAAATTCTCACCCTTTGTTCGCTTATTTTGCAAAAATTAAAAAACCCAGTGGTGATTAAGTACCACCAAAATAAAGCTCTATCTCTGTGAAAAAAAATGATAAAAGTTTTGTTGTGGTACAGTGTAGCATGACTGAGTAATTGTCATTCAAAGTACGAGAGCACTGAAAGCTGAAAATTGGTCTGGGCAGGAAGGGGGTAAAAGTGCCTTGTATTGAAGTGGTTAAACATTCCATTGGGCTTGATGTCCTTGTTTGAAGTGTGTTTTTATAGTGAAGAGGTATAAATAACTTCATTGATGTGTAATTGTTTATGATGTGTAATTGTTTATAATTTTCAGGTGCCCATTTCTTTCTGATTTAGTGAGCGGTTAGTTGATATGTAAATGTGTATGTTTGTTCTTGCCTTTGTTTTGTAAGGTTTGTTCATTCCTTTCAGGCAAAGCTCCTCCACGTTCTCCAGACAGACGTACTAATAGAAGCGTACATTCTCATACAGGTTCATTCTCGAGCCCACCCTTGGCATCTAGCAAAGAGAACCTTCCTGTTTTAAACACACGAATAATCTGTCCAGGTAATGCAGAATTTGGGTTGGTCTAATTAGGCACAATAAAACTGTAAAATGAATTCTACGTACAAGGCAAACATTAATGTGGGTGTCTCTCCAGTACTGGTATTGGGCTATTACTTTTGTGCTGGCTTTTTTCATAGCTTGGTTAATATAGTGAATATTTAGCTGGCACATTTCACCATTGATTGATTGTTGCACAATTGGGAATACACTCGGACTCTTGACTGTTGGACTATGTTGGGAAGTTCCTATAAGTATACTACTTGTATAAATTATAACTTTTTAGCTTTCCCTAAGCTCTGCTTGTGCTTGCTCCCATAGGTCTGAGAGCTGGCTTGGCAGCTTCCATTGCTGGTAGCTCCATCATCAACAAAATGTTATTGGCAAATATGGATGCCATTGGTGCTTCTCCTTTTATTGACCCGGATTCTGATACCTTGTAAGATATATATTTTTTCTGTTTCAATAAATGTTTATGTACAATTACAGGTGTACATCATTTTTCAGTCTCACAGAAGTATATAAAAAAGCAGACAACCCCTGAAGGGCTCATACTTATGAGACACGGTTTTAACACAAATAGCAACCTTTTAAAGAAAAAAAAACAGTTTTAATGTATAGGCATAGTATCTTTTTGCACAAGTCGACAGGAGTAGATGCACTCCCTTTGATTAGTGGGGCACTCTTCCAAGGTCATTAAAAAAATGTTTGGACATCACACGCCCAAGGCTATTGACAGCAAGACCAAAAAGTACATAAAGGACACAGTAGAGAAAGTACAGTAAGGGGGAAAGAGTGGGACGGGAAGTCATGAGATGGGCCTCTGCGCATGTGATGAAACCTTGATCCAAAAATTTCAGTGTGTTAAAGTATCCATATAGAATCGTTAACCTCTCCGCTTAAGTAGTTGATTATCCATAGGTTCCATAGGCTGTAATAGTTGTGCGCATTGGGCACGTGAAAACTGTATTTGACATTTATTTTGTTCATGTCTCAGTTCATCCCAGCTGTTTTGGCAGAAGAAGAGGCATAGCCACAGTGACTTGCCCCTTTCCTTCCTCTTTCAGTTTATGGAATACACAACTGTTAACTGGTCAATTGATAAGAAGGTCCTGGCATCAGATACACAGACTCTTTCCATTAACCAATCCACATTTCAGTATGGAAACCTTAATAAAACTGTCACCCTCCCAAGCTTGAGCAATCCAGAGAACTAACACACTTGCAGCTCTCCCCCCTATCATGAATACTGTAGCAATCCACATGCATGATAGACTGGTTATCAGCCAAAACTCTAAAACGTCAATATTTCATAACTCATGAAAGAATAACAGCATAGCTGGGATATACACATTTACCACCCTAAGTTAATTTGTAGCATTTCGAGCCCAAACATCATTAACCTAGGAGTACCAGGAACAGAACCAGCCCAATTTCTCTCCTAGGCAAACTGGGCATCCGAGACCTATCCTAGTATAGCCATTTCTAAGCTAATTTCACGCTGGACAATAAAATGCATGTTAGCTGCCTGTAAAGTGACAGCGCGGTGTGAGGTTGACCAGTCTTGTCATAGGTTGTGAAAAGGACAGTAGTCTGACACCCCCGTTTGTCACACAGGTCGAGCATCGGGTGCTACCTCATTTTATGCAGTTTCTGTTCCTCCCAGTTTTTTCAGCAGAAGAGGGTTGAAGCTGTGGGACTAAGTGCTGCTGTCATTTGCTGCGTGGATTGTCGCGTACAATACAACATCAAAGAAGCATTTTCTTTATCGCAAAGATTCACACAAAACTCATCTGTTTCTGCTGTCCATCTCTAGTGACTTTGGTCCCCTTCAGCCATTCTACCTTCTTTGTACTACCAGTTGTTTGGGTTTCATGATTACTTGGGGTCTTGCCTCTTACCTGGAGCCTATGCGTTGTCTTGTGCAATTGCCACTGCAACATGGCTGATTCTAGACATGGGGGGACAGTCTTCCTGTACCAGGTTTCCTCAGCTCACTTTATGATGCTTACAAACTACAGCAGTGTTAAAATTTCAAGTCCTAAGCTACTAGCTAGGCCTTAAGAGTTACTCGCCACCAACAAACACACACAAGCAGTGACACCTGTACACACACACAGACATGTATGTACACACATGCACAGAGACACATGCGCGCACACACACATACAGACACATGTATACACACACAGGCACGTACAGACACGCATACACACAGATACATGTACATACACAGAAATACACACGCACAAACACATGTACATACACACAGACATGTACATACATACAGACACATGTACACACACACGTACATGCGCGCACACACAGACACGTACACACACACACACATACATACATGTACATACACGCAAACACATGTACAGATACACACATGTACATACACACAGGCACATGTACAGATACACACATGTACATACACACAGGCACATGTACATGCAGACACACACCCCTATAAAAAGTTGCAGTTCTTCGTTGTTCACTCACAGAGCTGGGTACTGCACTCTAGGGGGAGGCAGGAAGCACAGCACACACTCCTTCCTTTTGCTTTCACTGTGCTCAGTTATTGAGCAGTCTGATGGCTCCCAGTGCCAATGAGAGATCCGGCCTGAGCTCTGAGCCTGCTCAGCAAGACAGCCCTGGGGGACACACTCACCACCACCATAATTTCCACTCGCCATTGGTGAGCAGGTGAGTGGAAATTTCAAGGCCTGGACTACAGTATGCCTTATGATCATACTGCATCTGTAACCTGGAGTCATGCTGCCCCCTGTTGTTGGTCTTCCCTGTCTTTGTTGTCTTTTTTTTTTTTTTTTTTTTTTTGCACCGGCAAGTATTGCTGAGTGAGTCCCTATCCTTTTAGCTGAGTTCATGCAAGACTTAAAGTGATTGTAAAGTCTGTTTTTTTTTTTTTTTTTTATAATAAGCATGTTATACTTACCTGCTCTGTGCAATGGTTCTGCACAGAGCAGCCTCAAACCACCTCTTCTGGAGTCACCCATGGGCTTTCCTGGCTTCTCCACTTCTCTTTGTTCACCCATAGCATAGCAGTTTAATAACAGCTGTCCAAGTCCCTTGAGAAGCAGAAGATGGGAGATAAACTGCAGCCTGGCAAGGAACTGGATCCCTGACAGACTCAGGTAAGTGTTTAGAGAGGGAGGAGGCTGGGTGTTTTCAACCTTAATGCAGGGAATGCATTTAGGTAAAAAAAACACCCACCCAGTCTTTAGAACCACTTTAAGACCTTACCCAGCTGGCTCTTATCGCAGAGGGCATAATTGCACTCCTGTGTCCGGCAGCTCCTGTTCTCCAGCAGATTCTTTATCTTATTTACCTTGCAGCTTTTGAGTTTTCAGTCCTTTATTGCATGCACATGTACACATACTAATGCCAATTTAGACAGAAGCCAGTTAACCTACTAGCATGTGTTTGGAGTGTGGGGAAAAAACACAGAGTACCCTTAGAAAACCCACACAAGCACAAGGAGAACATGCAAACTCTATGCATGTAGTGTTCTGATTGGGGTTTGAACCAAGAACCCTAGTGCTGCAAGGTAAAAAGTGCTAACTCCTGAGCCACCTCATCTCTTGTATGTGCCTCATGTCAGTGCATATTTGAAGGTCACTTTGGCTAAACAGCTGCTGAATCTTTGTGCAAGTAGCATTTGATCCTCATGGCCTTCAAAAGATAGCAGATTTTCGGATGGGCTCTTGATAACATGATCAAGAATGCTACCAATGGCAGGAGCACCTATTTTAAAGAAGTCTTTGGAACAGACCATCAAAATGTCTTCCTTTATTACTGTCAACAAATGTCCTTTCTTTTGCCCACTATCTCGAGCTGAATGGTAAGACACCCTCCAAACTGGGCCCCTAATCCACCCAACACATCTGAACTTCTAAGTCTGCTAAATCCTCAGACAAGCTTTTTTTCTGCATTAAGGTGGCTTGAGTCCAGGATGTGGTGTCCCAGGGTCACAAACTCTAATTTTTCTCCCTACCCACTCCTTGTTTCTTCACTTCCATCCTTCATGTGTCTTCATATTGGCAAGCAGATCTTCATCAAGCCCTCTTGGGTCTTCTGCATCAAGAGGTCATTGTCCCAGTCTCTGTGGCATATTGGTTCCAAAGTTTTACTCCAGTTAATTCATTGTATCAAAACTGGAAAGGGGAGATTTGTCTTCTCGATTTCCAGGGCTTTGAATATTTACATTTGAATCAATAAATCAAGATTGAATCCACCAGATCTGTTATCACATCCTTCCCCTAGGGCAGTGCTTCTCAAATAGTGGGGCGCGCCCCCCCCCTGGCTCCGTCAAGGGGGGCGCGTACAGGGGTGGCCAGAGGGCTGCTGTCTCTTACCTGGCTCCCACGATGATCCATCCAGGAAGCGCTGCTCCTTCCGTCACTCCGGCCACTCCCTCACTCCTGCTGCTCGGCTCCGCCTCCTCACCGGTGATTGGCCGCCAGAACTGTAGCTCAGGAAGGTACACAGGCAGCCAATCACGGGCGAGGAGGCGGAGCCAAGCGGACCCGCGAAAATCGAGTGAGGAAAAAGCCGGTAAGTGTGCAGTGCAGAGGTGCTGCTGCAACCACATATGCTGGCTGCAGCAGCACCATACTGCAACAGGGGTCAGCAAGTGTCATTGGTGTCAGTGGGAGGAATAGTGCCGCATCATTGGTGTCACTGACACCAATGATGGGGCACTATTCCTCCCACTGACACCAATGATGGGGCACTATTCCTCCCACTGACACCAATGATGGGGCACTATTCCTCCCACTGACACCAATGATGGGGCACTATTCCTCCCACTGACACCAATGATGGGGCACTATTCCTACTTATAACAATTTTATAGACAAATTATACTATTTACAGTCGCGCGGGGGGGCGCGAAATGTTTTCTTCTTCTTCCTAGGGGGGGCATGACAGAAAATAATTGAGAAGCACTGCCCTAGGGAGACTTCCTGGCTTATGTGGACATCAAAGGTACTGGCTCCAGTGTTAGCCCTTTTGCATTCTTGTGGCATCCTCATTTTGGGCTTTTAGTAACTTTCTGTCACTGAATTTGTCAGCCATTAGCTTCTGCTTCTGCCAGTCTAATCCTTTGACAAAGGGAGCTGGGGGTAGGGGGCAGGCTTGCATAGGAAGCAGATTCCTGTGGTCGCAAACCAAGAAAAGGGGGGAGCCAGAAGTGCTGGCAGAGGACCTAAGAAGAGGAGGTTCAGGATGCTCTATACAAATCCATTTGCACAGAGCAGGTAAGTATAAACCTGTTTATTTAAAAAAATTTAAAATAAATATAGTTTATCACTTTTAAAGCTAGGAAATTACTTCTACAAGGTCTATCATCAGACGTACAGTATATCACAGAAGTGAGTACACCCCTCACATTTTTATAAATATTTATTGTATCTTTTCATGTGACAACACTGAACAAATGACACTTTGCTACAATGTAAAGTAATGAGTGTACAGCTTGTATAACAGTGTAAATTTGCTGTCCCCTCAAAATAACTCAACACACAGCCGTTAATGTATAAACCGCTGGCAACAAAAGTGAGTACACCCCTAAGTTAAAATGTCCAGATTGGGCCCAATTAGCCATTTTCCTTCCCCGATGTCATGTGACTCGCTAGTGTTACAAGGTCTCAGGTGTGAATGGGGAGCAGGTGTGTTAAATTTGGTGATATCACTCTCACTCTCTGGTCATACTGGTCATTGGAAGTTCAACATGGCACCTCATGGCAAAGAACTCTCTGAAGATCTGAAAAAAAGAATTGTTGCTCTACATAAAGATGGCCTAGGCTATAAGAAGATTGCCAAGACCCTGAAACCAAGCTGCATCATGGTGGCCAAGACCATACAGCGGTTTAACAGGACAGGTTCCACTCATAGCAGGCCTCACCATGGTCGACGAAAGAAGTTGAGTGCACGTGCTCAGCCTCATATCCAGAGGTTGTCTTTGCAGGAAAGCTGGCAGCACTCGTACATCTATTTCCCAGAGGTTGAAAGGGTGGGGTTCAGCCTGTCAGTGCTCAGACCATACGCCGTACACTGCATCAAATTGGTCTGCATGGCTGTCGTCCCAGAAGAAAGCCTCTTCTAAAGATGATGCACAAGAGAACCCACAAACAGTTTGCTGAAGACAAGCAGACTAAGGACATGGATTACTGGAACCATGTCCTGTGGTCTGAAGAGACTAAAATAAACGTATTTAGTTCAGATGGTGTCAAGCGTCTGTGGCGGCAACCAGGTGATGAGTCCAAAGACAAGTGTGTCTTGCCTTCAGTCAAGCATGGTGGTGGGAGTGTCATGGTCTGGGGCTGCATGATTACTGCCGGCACTGGGGAGCTACAGTTCATTGAGATAACCATGAATGCCAACATGTACTGTGATATAATGAAGCAGAGCATGATACCCTCCCTTCGGAGACTGGTCTGCAGGGCAGTATTCAAACATAACCCCAAACAGCACAGTGGCTAAATGGTTAGCACTTCAGCCTGGCAGTACTATGGTCATTGGTTCGAATCCCAACCATGGCACCACCTGTCTGGAGTTTGCATGTTCTCCCTGTGCCTGCGTGGGTTTCCTCCGGGTACTCCGGTTTCCTCCCACACTCCAAAGATATGCTGGTAGGTGAATTGGTTCCTGTCTAAATTGGCCCTAGTATGTGTACGTATGAATGTGAGTTAGGGACCTTAGATTGTACGCCCCTTGAGGGTTAGGGACGGATGTGAATGTACAATTATATATGTAAAGCGCTGCGAAAATTGACAGAGCTATAGAAGTATCTGAAATAAATAAACACACCTCCAAGATGACCACTGCCTTGCTAAAATAGCTGAGGGTAAAGGTGATGAACTGGCCAAGTATGTCTCCAGACCTAAACCCTATTGAGCATCTCTGGGGCATCCTCAAATGGAAGGTGGAGGAGCGCAAGGTCTCTAACAACCACCAGCTCCGTGATGTTATGGAGGAGTGGAAGAGGACTCCAGTGGCAACCTGTGAAGCTCTGGTGAACTCAATGCCCAAGAGGGTTAAGGAAGTACTGCAAAATAATGGTGGCCACACAAAATATTGACACTTTGGGCCCAATTTGACCATTTTCACTTAGGGGTGTACTCACTTTTGTTGCCAGCGGTTTAGACATTAATGGCTGCGTGTTGAGTTATTTTGAGGGAGCATCAAATTTACACTGTTATACAAGCTGTACACTCACTACATTGTAGCAAAGTGTCATTTCTGCAGTGTTGTCACATGAAAAGGTATAATAAAATATTTGCAAAAATGTGAGGGGTGTACTCACTTCTGTGAGATATTGTAGAAGAACTTGACACAGAGGGACTCGGCCCTGCCCCCCACTCCTTCGTCACTGGCTTCATTGACAATGCTGGTAGCCAATGGTAACTGGTGTTCCAGCAAAGCCAGTGAGACACGGAAGTGAGGGGAAAGAAGAGCTGCAGACGAGCACAGCACTGAATTGAATAAAAGGGAGGGGAGGGGGTGAGGGGGGATGCTGATGCCTAAACATTTTATACCTTAATGGAAGGAATGCATTTAAGCTAAAAATGTTTAGGCTTTAGATGCACTTTAAGACTGCCTTTCAAGCCTATGATCTGAAGGATCAGAATATTTACCCTTTCCTGTAAAGGCTCACTTTAGTAGATTGTCGGCATCGACTGTTTCCCAGATTGGTAAGACTGCCACATGGTCTGTTCACACATTCTCCAAGTTCTACCAGGTGAATGTTTCGGCCTCACCTGATGCTAGCTTCGGGTGTAAGTTCCTGCAGGAATCTCTTTGAACTGCAGGCATTCCTCAGTTTTCTGTTTTCTAGTATTTTAATGATTGTTTGCTGTGTTGCCCACCCCTCACTTGAACTCCTTTGACAGTCCCAAAAGTTTAAGACTGAGAAAATAGGCATTTTTGTACCCATCATAAAATCCTATTGTTGAAGTTCATTGAGGTACACAGGTCCAACCCCTGTGTTTATGATCATACTTTCTGTACTGCTTTGTATATATATAAAAAAAAAAAACCCCTACCAAGCTTTGCTTGTTGGAGAGCTTATCCAGTGTCCATTCCTTCTGTAAGCATGCTGAAGTGGACAAGGGCCTCATCCCCACATACCTGGCCCAATGGATGTGGGGGTCTGTGGAGATCAGGGGGATCAAAATCTGCAAGGCCCCCTTAGAATAAGGGGGCTTCTCAGTTAACAACCCCATCCCAGCATGAGTTAGTAAATGTAAGGCATCCCTCAAGCATGTTATTTAAAGGAATAGTGTATTTATAAAGCTACCCTTAAAGTGTAAACCCCCAACAGTAATTCAGTCTGTATATGCAGTCACACATTCTGGTTATACTCACTAAAGAACTTATGGGGTTAATCCTCTGCATTGTGTAAAAAGGCTGTTTGATTCTGGCTTCTCTGATCCTCCCCTTCTTCCATTGTCCCTGACTTATCTCCTTATAAGACAGTCTTTGGAGTCCCTCTGCACATGCTCAGGTTAGTGTGTATTACTAGAGAGTTTTTTTTACCTTTGGGAGGGTGCATGTGATCAGCACAGGGCCAATCAGCGCTGTCCAGACAGAGGGTCAGGGGTTATGCAGCCTCATACGGTAGTCATAGGAGAATGAAAACTCCTTCAAGTTTTAACCAGTACTCAGATGGACACTGATAGAAGTCACAAGTCACTGAGAAAATGTATTTGGCAGTTTATATTTACTAAACTAATTGCATTTCCATGTTCTGTGTACTTTGGGAGATCAGATATAGTGAATGCAGGATCCTGGGTTCAGTAACACTTTAAAACCTTATTTAAAAACCTGCCATCCTCTAAACTGTATTCTTTTACTTTTTTTTATTGCATTGGTATGTGTCCCTTATGGCAGTGCTTTCCACTAATTTTGCAAATTGGCTTTGAAAAATGCCTGAAAAAAATTGCCTCCCACAGATTTCAGTGAAGCTTTTATGCTGTGCTTGGGGTTTGATTTTTTTTTTCAGTTGTTTGGTAAGTGTTCAGAGTTCTCTAATCACTAAAATCAGAAAGTTAGCATTTTCAAAAAATTGGTAATAATGGCAGACTCAGTTTCTAGCTTACGAAAGGTGTACTTTTACATTCCCAGTCCCTAAGAATTATCCCTCTGTGTTTGCCTCTGTTTTGTGTTATTTTTAGTTGTTTTAGAAAAAAAAGTATTTTTAAGGACAAAGAACATGCCATTGCTATGGAGTGCTATTTGTTATTTTGATCTGTATTGTGTGTAATCTTCACATGTCTGCTTACATCTAGTCATTGGTTTCTCATTTTTTCTACAGAGAAGGCTATTCAGAAAAATGTGTGATGAACAATTACTTTGGTATTGGCTTAGATGCAAAGATATCCCTAGAATTTAATAATAAGCGAGAAGAACATCCTGAGAAATGCAGGTAAAATCTAACTGTGCAATAAATTGTCTGCAAACTTTTTTGTTTTGTTTAGTTTTTTTGTAAATAAGTAAATGGGTGTGGTCTTTGCAATATATGTTCATATTCATATGTTTAACCACAAGAGTTCAAAAAGTTTCTTAAAAATGACAAAATAAGAAAACTTTGATGTACTTCCTGATAAGTTATCTTTGAGTTCATATGTGTTGAGAAATATGGAATCCTAAAATAACCTACATACTACATACATACCTAGATGGCTGCAGTCTTGATCTGATCTGCAGCTGTCTCTTGCTGCATCTACACTGAGAACTGATCGATCAAAGGCAGCTGATCGCTCAGTACTCAGGTCCGCTCTGAGCACAGAGAGGTGACTGGAGTGCCAGATTGTGGAAGGGGCTGGAGCAGGTGGCTCAGGCTCTCAGTGGAGCGATGAGTGGCTGAACCAGCTGTCAGTAAGGCGTGTGGGTGGATCCTGACATTGTTGAGATCCCTGAAGAACCTAGACCAGCTCTGTGATGTTAGTGGAAAGCGGGCTTTATCCCGCTGCCAGGTGAACCTGGGTCACAGGAGTGCAGAACTAATTGGACTCCTGTGGGTCACAGGAGTCTACTTAGTTCTGCACTTCTGTGACACAGATTCAGATGAAGTTAGGCCAAAAGAGCTTTGACCATAATTCTCCTTTTAAGTTGTTCTTTATTGGTTACCAGACAGGAAGTGTGTTGAAACTGACCATTCCAACACGAAATATAAAAGTGCTGCTATTTCAAATATTTGTATTAATAGCTAAAAACATAAGTATTTTAAAACCCAAACCAAAAATGCAATATATTGCAGCTTACCAATCATCATTAGATGTAGTGGCTGTAATAGTTTTTCTTTTTTAGACTTCCCCTCCCTCTCTGTTTTTACCTGATGATCTGGCCAATAACACACCTCCTGTATTAGAGCTCCTTCACACTGAATGAAAGCGCAATGGAGACACCTTTTTGGACAGCAGCATTGTCCTTTTGGGAGAAAGGGAGTGTTAGATGTTCTAACAGATTTAGATACGTTAAACAAATTAAAGCCAAATCCCAGCTAACTCTTTTTAAGCAGTTACAGCAACAGTTTTGTTTTTTTGGGGGTAAAGGTTTTACATAAACAAAAGTTGATCGTTGTAAGCACCCCTGTTAGTGTTAATCAGTTTCTCTCAATGGCTATATCTGCAGGATAGCTTGTTCTGTTGAAAAACAATAGACTTACTTGCACAACAATGGCTTTAAAATAAAAGAAAGAAAGCTAAAAAAGAAGACAAATGCAGCCACCACCTACGAATTGCTAAGCTGCAATATAATGTTTCCTTTTGAGTTTAATACCACTTTAAAACCTAAACCTTTCCTATACACCCCTCACATCATAACACATAAGGTTGTAATTAAAGTGGTATAACATGTATGTATCAGTGATTCCTGATGCTCTCTTGGTCAAGGTCATCGATCAGTTGCTAAATAGAAATGAATGCATCCACCACATTTAACAATTGGTTGGGTTTAGTTATACTCTAAGTATTATACAGTTTTTCCTGTTTCTTGGTGTATAGGACAGCAGGATTATAAAATGTTAATACAAAAAAAATAAAATAATTGGTCTAAAATCGACTTTAAAAAAAGTGCCCGCACTGCATAGGTTAACTGCTCGTTTTTGTCTAGGATATTTCAGAGCGGAGATTTACTTACATAATCTGGTGATCCTCTGAGCGCAAGAGTGGTCCTCACTGCTCCTGATTCCCCACACTCTAGCGGTCTTGTGAATGGACTGTTCTGATCTCATCGCACCCATAGACCAGCTCTGGACATGACGATAGTAGGAACAGTCCACCGCTGGACGTGTGGGAGTACGGTTTTCCAGAGGGTCAAAGGATCGGGTAAGTATAGCCTTTTGGTGCATCTCTAGACAAAATGAGCAGTTAACCCATGCACTGTGGGCACAGCCCCACTGCATGGGAGCAAAAAAAAATTTCAGTTATGCTTTAAACTAATCCCATGGACCTAACAATGAATAGTGCTACTCTTTCACCATTATGACCATTTCCTCAATGGCTGCTTTCATACAGAACCTGAAATGTGTGTTTTGGATTTTTTCCATTCATCCTAATTGACAGCTCTGAGTTTGTTGAGGGGGTGAAGGCTTAAAAAACTAACCAGTTATAAAACGTCAATATGTTTATATTGAGTGATTGGGGAGACCTTGAAATGCTTTTGATTTCCTCCTTGGTTGGTGTTCATAAAACTACTGAACTTTTTATTAGCCTGTGTGAGGAGTGAAATCCTGTTTTATGGGCATTCTTTGAATTAACTGTGTTTGAAATATAGGCTGCTCCTGTTCCATTTTCATGTTCTTTAGCTATTATATGACTATGCAAAATAATGGACTACCAGAGATTGCTGCTCATACCATTGTTGATCTTCTTCCAGGCAATATTTTTTCACTTGTGTAGTTGTATTACATTTTCACAGGGCTCTAGGTTCAAGTTTTGTGCTGCTTGAACCAGGTTATGTGTCATGTGTTGATACAAGTTATATGTGAATGACCTTCCTCCCATTACTTCCAACTTTATGAAGCTCATAATGTCAGTTTGTGATGTTTAGCGTTTGTATCAATTTTGGGGGCTTCCTTTGTGGAATTGCTGTTCCTTCAGAGTGCATCCACCGGCTTAAAAAAAGAGAGAATATCTCCTGAACTGTGCACATTTAGGGGAGATGTTGGTTTTACCCACAGATAAACTTTATTATACGCTTACCTGTAGTTAAAATTTAAATAAATTAGTTTACCACCACTTTAACTGATTCCAGACACCCCTTATTCGTCTGTTAATAGGACTAGCATATTCTAACGCCCAATACACATCTCAGGGCCCATAAAAGTGTCTGACTTACCCTCTTCAGTGACTAGAGAGTTAACAGACATTGGGTCATAAGTACCTTATTTGAAAGTCTGTAGAATACACATCTGTCTTTCAATAGAAGCCATCATCATCCCACAATATTTAATAGCTTCTGAAATTCTTACAGTATAGCCAGAATAAAATCCTATTCACTGTTATCCGTTATTGGGTAGCATTTTGAACCCAAACATCCCTATGCTAGGAGGTGCCACAGTGGATTAGGCCTCCATACATTTCCCATGAGAACTAGATATCCAAGACCTGTCATATCTATGTTCATTTTGAAGCTAATTTCATTCTGGACAATGATATGCAGGGTAGCTGACTGTCCCTTAAGATATTTAGAGATATTAAACATATATAAATAGTGTTGTGCTAACTCATCTATAAATAATAGTCCATAAAAAGTTCTAATGTGATCATTCAATCAAAATATGAAATATAAATTAGAAAATCAATAAAGGGCTTGAATGGTGAAAAATCAATACGATGTGCTCCGGACAAATGAAGCCTTTTCAAAAAACACTGTGCTCCACCTTGACTTAGTGTTCCTCCACCTAAAAATATATAGATGGTCGCTCACCTCATACCTTGGACCTATAAATTAATACAGGTTAACCAAGCATGGTAATTCCAAAAAGATGCTCTAGATGGCAGCAGAGAGCTGTTGACAGGCACCCCTTTAATGACAGTATATAGAGGACTCTTCTCAGCTTAACTCCACATATAGAAAGAACAGAGGACTTCTCCCATAGTCTAATTGTTCCAGAGTGTCACTCACATGAAAGAAGCAATAACAGATCAATTTAGAATTTAAAACTCCCGCTCTGTAAAAAGCCGGCAATGACGTCACTAGGCTCCGCCCCACACGTTACGCCACCAACCACATGGCTTCGTCAGGGAAAAAAAAAGCCTTTTTTTCCCCTGACGAAGCTACGTGGTTGGTGTCGTACTTTGGTGAACACGCTGTCCTGATATTTCCAGTTGCATTAAATAAAGTGCAAGTCTTAGAGTTCAAAAACTCGATATACCAGCTGCCCTGATTCACTTCTGATGTCGGAGTATGTGAAAAATGTGAGTTTGGGATATTTAGAGTGATTACTTTTGACTATGTCTAGGCACATCTGTTCAATTGGCAATATACTATAATGTAAGGACAGGAAACATTATACCAAACCAGAAAAGATCCCTCCACTTAGTATTCTGTCACTAACTAGTTGGAATGGTGCTAGACCAGGTTGCCCAGCCATGCTTCCCAAATATTATTACATTTTCTTGGGCATCCCCTGTGTTGATAGAATAATTTCTCTAATCAATATGTCATTAACTTTAATCTATGCCATATGAGAATGGGGAGTGGGAGACCATTTCTGAGCTATCAGCTTCCGGGCAATATATATCACATGGAGCACTGCAATATATGTGGAATAGACTCCCTCAAGAGTTGGTTCTGGCCAGCTCTGTGGATTGCTTTAAAAAAGGCCTGGATTATTTCCTAGACACACACAATATAACTGGATGCTTAAATTTATGGGTAACGTTAAACCAGGGAATATCTAATTGCCTCTCGGGGGATCAGGAAGGAATTTTTTTTCCTGCAGGAGCAAATTGGATCGTGCTTTGGTTGGGTTTTTTTTTTGTCTTCCTCTGGATCAATTGGGGGTATAGGATTATAACTTTTTTTTTTTTGTTAAACTGGATGAATCTTTGTCTTTTTCCAGCCAGATTAACTATGTAAGTATATGTATGTGGAGTATATAATTCCTCATCCAGCTCGCCCAATTACCAGATTTTAGGGTCCAAAGGGAGGGTGAGGTTTCAAATTATATTGATTGTTTCAACAATGGACGTCCAATACCTTGTCAGTTTAGGGCACTTCCATAACAGATGGAGGAGGGTGTTGTTATCTATTTCGCACCTGGGGCAAAGGAGGGAGTCTCTCCTGTGACATGCATGTTATCTTTTGGGGAGTATGGCAGGAGTGATGGATCATAAAAACCTATATAGTGAGGCAAGCAACCAAGTGGAAAGTTTAGAGATTTTATGAGTTGCAAATATTAAAAGGAGGTATTGGACTGGCCAAACTCAGCCCACAAAGTCTGGAAGTCTTTCAATAACTGGCCGTGGTATAGTTGAGGCATATATTTAATACCCACTGATGACCAGTTAGCAAATCCTCAGTTTCAGAAGTTCAGGATAGTTAGTATTGTTGAAAATGCAAGTAAAAGGGGTGAAACCATAGTATTTAAAATGAAGCTTAGCTTTACACCATATTTTTTCAGTTAAGACCAAGGTAGGGCATTGTGGTAAAGCTCCAAATTCACCCGCTTACAAACATTCTACCAGATTATCATTGGAAAGGACACTGCAGATTGGCCTAATGGTGTCAGTGGAAACATTATCCTGCCAGGCTGTGAGATGCTGAAATTGAGCAGCCATGTAATAATAAAAATGGATTAGGAACTGCATGCCCAGCATCATCTTTGGGTTCTGGCAGTATTTCCAATTTAATACAGTGAGAGCGTTTCCTCCAGATCAAAGTGCAAAACACAGCATCAAATGTTTTTTGAAAACGTACAGGAATCCTCAGTGGAGCGTTGTGCAGGGCATACAGAAGCTGTGGGCCCAAATCATTTTTATTAGGTTGCACCTACCTATTATGATAGTGGTAACTTATTCCAACTGGCTGTTTTTTGTTGAAGTTTTTTAAGCAGTGGGTGTAAGTTTAACTCAACACACCGAGCTAGGTTAGGGTGTATAAGGATGCCCAGATAACGAAAGAGTCCACAACCTTAATTTGGGGCACAACCTGGGGTAAATAATTTGGCATAGGATCTAGAGGTAGAAGGGTAGATATATTCCAGTTGATCATGAAGCCAGAGAATGATCCCAATGTATGAATGAGGGACATTAACTGTGCAATGGATGGGGAAGTATCTCCCAGAAACAGCAGATCATTAGGCATATAAGGCCAATTTCTCTTTAGTGTCTCCTCATTTAAGTTTTCCAATGTTCGTGTCATCCCTAATGGCCCCCGCCAAAGGTTTGATTGGCAAGGCGAAGAGTAATGGGGAATAGGGGGAACCCTTGGTGTCTGGCTCTGCCTAATGCTAAAGACGAGGATATGGAGGTATTGACCCAGAGGTGAGCAGTGGGTGCTTTATAGAGTAATTTAAGACAGGAAATGAAGCTCAATCAGAAGTATTTCCACTCTACACTATCAAATGCCTTTGCGGGATCAAGGGCAAGTATTGCTCTGTTGCCCATATTCTCAGTCAGAATTTGCATATTGATGTAAAACCGACGGAGATTAATAGCGGTTGACCTGTTGGGGATAAACCCTGACTGGTCAGGATGTATGAGTCTGGCAACTACTTTAGAAAGTCTTGCTGCCAATACCTTTTGATAAAATCTTTAGGTCTGTGGTCAATAACGAGATTGAGCTGCATGGTTCCACTTGAGTGATATCCTTCACTGGCTTCCGAAGAACAACTAAAATGGCCTCATACATGGAAGGTGGAAGAGACTTCTGATACTTAGTGGCCTGTATTGTAGTGAGCAGTTCTGGGAGGCATATTCCTCCAGATATTTTATATACCTCTACTGGTAGCCCATCACTACCCTGGGCTTTGGAATTAGGAAAGGAGGCCACTGCTGATTGTAGTACTTTTAAAAATATTGGAGCATTTAGCCACGTCCTGTCACAGAAGGTCAATATCCGCAAGAAAGTCAATTAGCTTATTCTCAGGGTAAGAAACTTTAGAGACGTGTAAGGAAGCATAAAAGGAACAAAAACCTTGTAAGATAGAGGGGGTGTCCCTGGCCACCTGAGTCGGAGACAGTGTTAAGGTAGAGACATAGGAAAATGGTTATTGAGGCTTGACTATACCTGCCAGCAGTTGTCCCATTTTTTTTCACTCTCCTCAAGGAAGGCTTGGGAGGAATAGAATTGTTTATTTTTAGCGTGTTTGATTGAGTATGGTAAAAATGTTGTGCTTCTGCCCATGTTTTTTCAGTTATGGGGTTGGGATTGGTCAGGTATGCCTGTTCTGCCCTATCAGCAGCCACACTGGCATCCCTTGCCCACTGCCTAGTGTTACTTTTGATTTGCGGAAATCACCTGAATGCACAAGCCTCTAAAATAAGCTTTCATAGCATCCCATAATATCAATAGGGGAGGTCTAGTGTCTATTATCAATTAAGAAACCTCTCAGGCATGACTGCATTTGTTTAATGTTGGTAAAAAGGGGTAGCCAGAAGGGGTTAAGCTTCCATAGAGTGGGCAAGCAGAAGGAATTTAGGAACAAGGACAAGATAACTGGTGAGTGGTCAGTTAAGCCTCTGGCCAGATAAGTAACAATGGGGTCAAAAGATAATGTTAGCTCAGTGCCAAATACAAGGTCTTTACATAAGAGGGAAGAATGGGTTTGGGAGTGACAGGAGAATTATCTGGTGTTTTAGTTCACCAGAGGTCTATAAGCCTAATTTCAGTAATGTGATGGGCAGAAGTGGTTAGCACCCTAGTGCCCTGCAGGAAATAGTGTCTTGAAGTATTCCTACCCCTTGAAATTTTCCACATTTTGTCATGTTGTAGCCAAAAACGTTATTGTATTTTATTGGGATTTTATGTGATAGACCAACACAAAGTGGCACATAATTGTGAAGTGGAAGGAAAATGATAAATGGTTTTCAAAATGTTTTACAAATATCTGAAAAGTGTGGCAGGCATTTGTATTCAGCCCCCATGAGTCAATACTTTGCAGAACCACCTTTCACTGCATTACAGCTGCAAATCTTTTTGGGTATGTCTCTACCAGCTTTGCACATCTAGAGAGTGAAATTTTGCCCATTCTTCTTTGCAAAATAGCTCGAGCTCTGTCAGAATGGATGGAGAGCATGTGTGAACATAATTTTTCAAGTCTTGCCACATATTCTCAATTGAATTCAGGTCTGGACTTTGGGCCATTCTAACACATGAATATGCTTTGATCTAAACCATTCAATTGTACTGTAGCTCTGACTGTATGTATAGAGTCGTTGTCCTGCTGGAAGGTGAACCTCCACCCCAATCTCAAGTCTTTTTTGCAGACTCGAACAGGTTTTCTTCTAAGATTGCCCTGTATTTGGATCCATCCATCTTTCCATCAACTCTGACCAGCTTCCCTGTCCCTGCTGAAGAAAAGCATCCCCGCAACATGATGCTACCACCATCATGTTTCACGGTGGGGATGGTGTGTTCAGGGTGATGTGCAGTGTTCGTTTTCCGCCACATATAGCATTTTGATTTTAGGCCAGAAAGTTCTATTTTGATCTCATCTCACCAGAGCACCTTCTTCCACGTTTGCTGTGTCCCCCACATGGCTTCTAGTAAACGGCAAACAGGACTTCTTTCATCAATGGGTTTCTTCTTGCCACTCTTCCATAAAGGCCAGATTTGTGGAGTGCACAACTAATGGTTGTCCTGTGGACAGATTCTCATACTTGAGCTGTGGATCTCTGCAGCTCCTCCAGAGTAACCATGGGCCTCTTGGCTGCTTCTCTGATTAATGCTCTCCTTGCCTGGCCTGTCAGATTAGTTGGACAGCCATGTCTTGGTAGTTTTGCAGTTGTGTCATACTCTTTCCATTTTCGATTGATGAATTGAACAGTGCTCTATGAGATGTTCAAAGCTTGGGCTATTTTTTTTTATAATCCAACCCTGCATTAAACTTCTCCACAACTTTATCCCTGACCTGTCAGGTGTGTTCCTAAGCCTTCATGATGCTGTTTGTTCACTAATGTTCTATAACAAACATCTGAGGGCTTCACAGAAGAGCTGTATTTATATTGAGATTAAATTATACACAGGTGGACTCTATTTACTAATTAGATGACTTCTAAAGGCAATTGGTTCCACTAGATTTAAGTTAGGGGTATCAGAGTAAAGGGGGCTGAATACAAAAGCATGCTACACTTTTCAGATATTTGTTTGTAAACAATTTTGAAAACCATTTATCATTTTCCTTCCACTTTACAATTATGTGACACTTTGTTTTGGTCTATTACATAAAATCCCAATAAAATACATTTACGTTTTTGGTTGTAACATGACAAAATATGAAAAATTTTAAGGGGTATGAATACTTTTTCAAGGCACTGTATTCTTTATAGAGATCAAGGAATGCGTCTGATACAATATTGAAATCGCCCACCACTATGACTGGGATTTGGGGATGGCTTGCAAGAAACTGAAATAGGAGCCTCAAGACCTCAGTATTAAATGGAGGAAGTATGTAAATATGAGCCAGAATGCAAACATTGGATTCCCAATTGCACAGGAGAAAAATGAATATGTCTTGAGAGTCAATCCTTGAGGAAAGCACCTTGAAAGGAGAATTTCGGGAAATCAGGATGCTCACCCCTCGGAGCACTGGGTATGTGTGGAATGAAATTGGACATGGTATTTAGGGCGATAATAAATGGAGTCCCCCAGGTCAGGTGAGTCTCTTGTAGGTGGATAGATAATTTATTGTATTTTTTTTTTTTCCTTACAAGCGCATTTATTCCACATGTCACAAATTTCCATCTCTTACGCTCCACATTTACATGCTATTTTTGACTTGTCTCCTTCTTCAGTTGTGATAATACCAATGCTTTTGTTGGCTTCATAGAAATAGCCATGCCACTGAGTTTGGTGACAATAAATGCCTTTGTTACCATACCTTCTCTATTGTATTCAGGGTTAATAGATCTGTTAGACTTTGCTGTGTTTGAAGCTGGTATTGTCATTCTCAGGAGATGGCATGTTAGAAGAAACACCTGATGTACAGTATGTGATTATAACTAGTTCGTTTTTTGTTTGTTTTTACATGTGACATATCTGTAGTTTGTTGCAAACTTTAAATAAAAGTTATAAAAAATGCAATGAGCCATTGCTACATTATAATAAAGAATGCTTACTGCTCTGCTCCCTGTGCTACTGTGGGTCTCTTCGATCATTGCGTGGTTCATCCCCTTTCAACTTGTAGGCAAAAATTAAAATCTGCAAAACCTGTGAAGAGATGGACCAAGGAAGCAAATCTGGGGCTACAGGCTTGCTTTGACTGTATAAACTAAAGCGTTTTTAAAGCTGCAGCTAATAACCTGGACAAATTCACTGACACTGTAAGATTATACCTCTAGCTTTTGTGAGGATGTGTACCTACCAAGTTTTTTTTAAACCTTCAACAATACCAAGTCCCGGTTTACAGCAAAACTAGAACAGCTCATGCAGGCTAAGGAGACAGCCTAAAGAAGTGGGCACAAAACCAAGTACAACCAGACAAAAACTGCTGACGAGTTAAGAGCAGCAAAAAAGGAGCTGCACTGATGAACTGGAAACGGTTTTCTGTTAAAAACGCAGTGTCCGTATGGAGATTCCTGCTGGACATTACCAGCTACAGTGACCCATTCTTACACTGCAGAGAACTATAAAACGATTAAAAAACAATGTGTTTTATCCCAGGTTTAAGGGATCGTTCTCACCATGGTGTAGAGATGTCAGTTTTTCTGCACGTTCTGCAACGGCACAACAAAATCAGTTGTTCTGTATGTGCCCTGTTCACATCACAACACTAATATCACATGCAGATTTTTTTCTGCACAGTAATCTTCAGCGTGAATAAAACTCGCATGCATGTAAACTGATGTCTCTGCAAGTGAAATATGCATGTTCGTTATCATCAGGTTTTCTGCACGTGTGGTGTGAATGAAGCATGATAACTTTCCATTTACATCCCGTACCAGCTCCAACTTATGCTGGGTACACACCAACTTACTCAGGGCACAAAAAACTGAAGAGCTTGGGAGGAGCTCAGTGTACTAACTAACTGATGTTAGTACAGCGATCTCCCAGCTGTGTTCTGACAGGGGGACTGCCCCCCCCCCCTCCCCCAGAACACATCGGTCAGCACTGGCTGCCAGCACTTATCAGAAGCTGGTTTTCCAGCATGCCTGTTCAACAGAAGACGGCTGTTCAGTTAGCTTCTGTTGGACAGGTGGGTGTACACACGGGCCAAATATTTGGCCCTTGTGTACGGGGCTTTAGATATTCCCATCCTCCCCCACTCTTGTCTTTCCGTCAAGCGTCTGTGGAAATTGTGTTACAGATATTTCAGAATCAAAAGATATTATGGAAGACACCGCTCCTAAACTGAATAACACCCTCCTGTCTGAAGGTCTGTGATAATCAGTTGGCACCTAGATTCACTTGAATCTTTACCAGATCACTGAAGTAATGTGATGTCCCCACCTGCTTCAAATTCTCCAGTCATAACTGTCTTAAAAGTATTTCCAATTTTGCAACCAAATTGGGATAACGCCTACTTTGTTTGTTGCATGTTCCCACTAACCACTTGAGCTCTGGAAAGGTTTTACCCCCTTCATGATCAGGTCATTTTTATCAGGTCATTCATTATTCGGTACTGTGCTATTTTAACTGGCAGTTGCATGGTCATGCGACACTGTAACCAAATTAAATTTATATAATTTAATCACAGAAATAGAGCTTTTTCAGGTGGTATTTGATTACCACTGGGTTTTTATCTTTTATTATATATTTTGTTATAAAATTTATTAAAATGTCTTCATAAATTTAGGCTCAAATGTGTTCTGTTAAATTTAAAAAAAATCCCAATAAGTGTATATTGGTTTGTGTGAAAATTATAGCTTCTACGAACTATGGTATATATATATTTGAAAACTGGGCAATCCTGATGTACTGCCAGTACTCCTTTCTAGAGGCCCTAAAATGCAAGAACAGTACAAATACCCCCCAAATGAACCCTTTTCAGAAAGTAGACAGTCTGAGGTATTTAGTAAGAGGCAATGAAAATTAAGAAATTACATTTTTTTTCCTTTTTTTTTTCTTACATGCCATCAACAGAGTGCAGTACAGTGTCCATTTTTTTGTCATGCTTTTTTGGAAAATGAAGAAATTAAATATCTTTTTTTTTTTTTTTTTTTACATACTGTCACCGTTGCATTACAATGGCATCATGACTGGTGTAGCGGTGATCAGAGATACTGACTGATGACAGTCTTTTACTGAATACCTCAGACTAAATACAGCCTGAGGTATTTAGTAAGAGGCATGGTGAGTTTTTTTGAAGTTGTAATTTGTTTTTTACATACTTTCATCAGTGCAGCATCGTCATGTGACTGGTTTGGCGGTGATTAGGAATACTAACAGATGACAGTATGTAAAAAAAAAAAAAAATATTCCTAACATTTATTTTCAAATGTGGTCACCAGAGTAGTTCATTATCATCATAGTGAAACTACTACTCTGGGGAAAGTGATCTGGGATTTTTTTTTTTTTTTTACACGGTTACTGCTTATACTGTATATGCAATATCTTTAGCTGTCATGATTGGGTTTGCCATTCATGAAAAGCTTGCGTTTGATCTGTGATTGGCTAAGCTAATCAAATGGTACAGGTAGCCAGGTAGCTTGTGATTTGCTGTGGGCCAATCACAGATCACGACAGTAAGCAAGCTATTCATGAATGGAAAGCCATTCATGACAGGTTGTTTACATTGTTATGTGTTCACTATGACCAATCATGGGAATCACACGATACCTGGTTAGATTACCGCAGCAGTCACTGGAGGGACGTGCTCCTAAACCGCAGCAGGCTCAATCATGTATGTATGCACATGACTGAGGCTGCATGTGCCACCCACTGCTCTCCTATGCTTTGTAATGTTTAGGAGGGAGCTGTGGAGTAATGCATAACATAATTAACCCTATTTGTCATGTGTTCAGTTTTTCATAATTGGCTATAAACTAGATTTTAACATGGGCCTAGACAAAGAATTAAGGATTTAAAATCCACCCTTCTGCATTGTGTTGTATTATAGTATAGCTCACTTTGTGTGGTGAACAAAGACACTGTAACACTGTCCAGCCATGACACTGTCTCCTTCTCCATATAAAAGGTAAGACATTTTTTAGATATACAGTGTGGAATGTGGACACATTATACATGTACATAATTTATAGTGGAACTTTCTCAAATTTGACTTCAAAAGTGCAAATACCCTTTACAAAATCTAGTCACGGGACTAAATAACTACAGACCCTGTTGCACTGACACTGGTAGTCATGAGGTTAATTGAGAGGCATCACAGGTCCCCTTGTAGCTTGTCTTTATGGTAAATAAGTCATTGAAAGATACTGACAGCATAGGGTGTACACACGGATCCTGTTTGTGGATTTTAACTCCGCGGTCAACACTGTAACTAAAGAGATTCTCCACTCCAAACTCACCCAGCTCTCTGCGCCCACCTCTACCAGCCATTGGATTACCAACTTCCTAACAGACAAACAGCAGGTGGAGCTGAGGAAACTCCTTTCCGGCACCCAAACCGCTATTACTTGCACTCCCCAAGGACATGTGCTGTCCCTCAGCACGTAACGGAATTCCCCGGTTAAGGTGATTAAGATAGGCAAGTGACACAGCTGTCATCAGTCTATTCTGAGATGGTGATGAGTCACACAGGCATGAACTAGAATTGCGGGCCCTGTGGTGCACTGGTAAGAACTTGCACAAAACAATGGAGATGATGGTCGATTTCAGGAGGAGCTCACAATGTCGCCTCTCACCATATTCAACAGTTCTCTGTTGACTGTGGAGACCTTCAGATTCCTGGAATCTGTACTCCAACAACAATTGACACAAACTTAAAAAGCCCAGCAAAGAATGTACTTCCTATATCTGCCCTGGAAGTTCAACCTGTCTCATGATTAGCTGATATGATTTGACCCTGCAATATTAGTATTTTTGTGTTTCTATCACTGTTTGGATCAGTTTGATCTCCAAGCATGGTAAGAGGAGACTACAGTGGACAGTTAGATCTGCAGAAACAAAATAATTGGTGCAGACCTGCCCACGTGCCAGGAACTTGTACATCTCCGGCTAGGAAACGAGCACTGCAACTCCTCACATCTGGACATTATCAGTTGCAACTGCTTCCTTCTGGTAAGTGTTACGAATCACTGTTAGCCAGGACTACCAGACATGAACATTTTTTTTCACAAATCACGCTCATAAATCCTCGTGTGCACAATTGCATTTTGCACTGTTTGTATTACTTCAGCATTTAGATGTTGACAAAAGTGAGTCTGTTTTTTGGTGTTATTTTGTGTGAAGAAGGTGTGTGCATAACTAAGTCATAGATGATTTGATTTTCATTCCTGCTGCCACAGGTTGCAGGAAAGAAAATTGCTTGATTTTCCCAGCAACACAGTCACTGTCAATGGGGGAATCCCTCCCGGATTGTTATTGTTTTCTGCTTGCTCGGAGCCTTTCCTGCTGGCAGAACATTAAGATTACTGCTATGGGCTGTAGCCGCCAGCAATAATTACATGTAAAAAATCAAGACAGGCTGGTTGTACCCGAGTCGATGGATGGATTGACTTGGGTACAACCAGCCAGCCCCTAGGTAGATATAATCTTGGCAGTTCCCTGTTGAATCGCCTGAGATTCAATTTATCTATGGCCGGCTTAAGACTTGCATACTGTGGTGTCTTAATGTGGGTGTGTAAGTGCACACATATAGATAAAGTACACTGAGAGCCATTTTAAACATTAAATCCAAAATATATTCCTTGTATTTCTGTACATACTTAGCCAATAAAGTAAAATCTTATCTCCTTTATGGCAATTTAACATTAAACTTTTTTCATGTTGGTGTTATATCTGTTATTTTATCCACTCTCTGCAAATATTCAACCTATTTGTTCCTTTCTGGTCTGTTTAACACCATCTTAATTGTGTTGTTTCAGAAGCAGAACCAAAAACATGATGTGGTATGGAGTACTTGGCACCAAAGAATTGCTGCAGAGAACCTACAAGAATTTAGAGCAAAAGGTTCAACTTGAGGTAATCCTGTAGAACATAATGGTGTTGGTGTCTGGAAATGAGAGCTGATACAGCTGGTAAAATAGGTGATGGAACATGTCACCATTGTTCTCAGTAAATATATTTTTAAAGGTGTATTGCCATGAAATTTTCACCACGTTGATGACAACCAATGCAATCCATATACACAAAGAACCCAAAACAAATAAGTTCAGAAATTAAGCTATGTGCAATAAAATGGAATGACGCAAGGAAAAAGTATTGAACATACATGAAGACACCAGCTGAAATCTATCAGTAATTAGAAAGCAATCCTGCCCCTTGTCAGTGCAAATTAATATCAGCTGGTTCAGTCTCAACTGATGGCCTATAAATATGTGCCTTATTACCAAGGTGTTACACAAAGAACATCTCATGATGGGTAAAAGTAAAAAGCTTTCTCAAGACCTTTGCAACATTATTGTTGTAAAACATACTGATGGCATTGGTTACAGGAGAACTTCTGAATTTTCCAGTGAGCACTGTTGGGACCATAATTCGGAAGTGGAATTATCATCATTTCACCATAAACCGGCTACGACCAGGTGCTCCTCGCAAGATTTCTGTCAGAGTAGTGAAAAGAATTATTAGAAGTCTTGTCCAAGAGCCAAGGATCACTTGTGGAGAGCTTCAGAAAGACCTGGAATTAGGTACAATTGTTTCAAAGAAAACAATAATGCACTCAACTTCTGTGGCTTGTATGCACACTCGCCACGCAAGACCCATTGCTGAAGAAAAAGCATGTTGAAGCTCGTTTGAAGTTTGCTGCACAACATTTAGACAAGCTTGAGATACTGGGAGAATATAGTCTGTTCAGATGAGACCACAATTGAACTCTTTGGATGTCATTATACACACCATGTTTGGAGGTCATATGACACTGCAAATAATTAGAATATGCAGCGCCATAAATACATGATGTAATACTAAACACTAAGTCTCAGCATATTCGCTGGAACATAACTTGAGTATAAAAAGTCTGGTATGTGATGAATAAACACAGTAAAAAGTTCCTGTGGATTGAACACATGTGAAATATACACAAATAGCAGGAGCTTCAGATGTTCACTTGATCATAAATCCTGAAGAATCTAGTACAATAATGCGCTTACCACAGGAACATACAAACTGAGCGTTGTATGCATGTCATCAGGTATACCATCAGCGACTGGAAAGGCCTGGACAGCAATGCGAACAGTAACCGGTCATCCACGGTAAACACTCGGGGGTCACATCTGTTTCACCGGTGGGTCCAATGACGTCCAGCCTCCTGGTGGTACTTCTCCTGAGATGGTCCACCTTGCACGGCTCGCAAATAACGAGCCAAAAGGCAAAATGGTACTAATAGTGAAGCACGTCTTTATTCTGATAATTCAAAAATAAAATCAGCATACAACTCACAGAGTTAATATCAGGTACTCTCCAAGCATGTTCAAGGATCCCTGTTAGTCAGTGGTTCCCTGGTGGTTATTGGCGTCTGCTGGGTGGATCCCCTAACATGTTTCGAGCTCCAAGCTCATTATCAAAGGGGTGACACTGCACATCACTCCAAAAACACCATACCAACAGTGAAGCTTGGAGGTGGGAACAACATGGCATGGGACTCTTTTTCAGCATACGGTACTGGCAAACTTCATGTCATTGAAGGAAGGATGAATGGAAAAATGTACTAAGACATTCTGGATAAAAATCTGCTGCAATCTTCCAGGATGATGAAGATGAAACGAGGGTGGATATTTCAGCAAGACAATGATCCCAAACACAAAGCCAAGGAAACTCTCAATTGGTTTCAAAGAAAAAAAAAGCTGCAAGAATGGCCAATCCCCTGACTTGAATCAAATGGAAAATCTATGGAAAGAACTAAAGATAAGAGTTCATAGAAGAGGCCCACAGAACCTTCAAAATTTGAAGACTGTGACAGAATGGGCTAAAATCACACCTAAGCAATGCATGTGACTAGTTTCTCCATACAGGAGGTGTCTTTAAGCTGTCATTACCAAGAAAGGATTTTGTACGAAGTATTAAATAAATTTCAGTTGGCATGTTCAATAAGTTTTCCCTGTGTCATTCCATTTTATTACACATAAATTAATTTCTGAACTTGTTTTGGTTTCTTTGTATGTATGAATTGCATGGGTGTTAAGCGACCTGGTGAAAATTTCATGTCAATAGCACCTTTAGAAATATATTACCTAGAAAAATGACGTGTTCAGCACTTATTTTACCCAATGTATTAGGTTGGAGCCATATCGTATCAGATTGGGATCTAAAATGTATTTGAGCTCACCCTGATAAAAGAAAACCTATTCCAATGTACTCTGTTTGTCTGGAATCTAGGTTGACTGGTTTAATTCATCTGTCTATGCATATATCCAGTCGGTAACTTGAAAAAGATTGGTGGTTGGCAGCTAATAAACTCTAGTCAGTTGACACTTTGAAGAATTTAATCTGGTCAGTTTGGTTTAAAATTTTTTTATAGATTGTTGATCTCCCTCCTGTGATTATGTAAGGTAAACAAAGCAAGGCACAAAAATTAATATAAATATAATGGCTCCCCTTTTACTGATAGTTTTTGTTTTTTTTCTTTTACTTTTGAGCTGAAATTCATGTTGGTGCAAAATCTTGCAGCCCTCCAACACTTACTTGAGCCCCATCTTGTTCCAGCAATGTGCATCCCACAAGGCAACGATGGCTATCACGCGCTTCTACCTCTGCATTGGCTATTAGAGCAGCGGTAGCCATTGGTTCCCACTACTGTCAATCACAGCCAGTGAGCCAATAAGGCGAGAATGGGGTTGAGGCCGAGCAATGCTCCATTTGTGTATAAACACAGAGCAGTGGCTTGGGAGCCACAGCAAGCTGCTTGCTGTGGGGCCACTTGGTAGGAGCGAAGGGCCCGGAGCGCTGGGGTGGGACCCGAGAAGAGGATTGCGGCTGTTCTGTGCAGAACCATTGTACAGAGCAGGCAAGTAAAACAAAAAAACAATCCTTTAATATCATGTTAAGTGTGGAACAACATCATTAAATAAACAATAAAGAGGCAGGCAATTAAAACCGGTTGTGTTTTTTTTTTTTTTTTTTGCTTCATGAACACAGAGTGCATCATGCTGTTTTAACGCTTGTGCAGTGGAATAGAGTTTTACTTGAGAGTCCCACAACCATTAAAATAATATCTGATTGTTCAGCTTGCAGCTGTTGATGTGCAGCAGACTAAGAGGTGGGCTCATAAATTGATTATTTTTTTCTATATAACTCTCTTGTTTGCCTTTTTCAAAAATTTTTACAAATATCTGAAAAGTGTGGTGTGCATTTGTATTCAGCCATCTTTACTCTGATACTCCTAACTAAAATCTAGTGGAACCAATTGCCTTCAGAAGTCACTTAATTAGTAAATAGTCCACCTGTGTGTAATTTAATCTCAATATAAATACAGCTGTTCTGTGAAACCCTAAAAGGTTTGTTAGAGAATATTAGTGAATAAACCGCATCATGAAGGCCTGGGAACACACCGGAAAGGTCAGAGATAAAGTCGTGGAGACGTTTAAAGCAGGGTTTTGTTGTAAAAAAAAAAAAAAAAAATATCCCCAGCTTTGAACATCTTACGGAGCACTGTTCAATCCATCATCCAAAAATGGAAAGAGTATGGCACAACTGTAAACCTACCAAGACATGGCTGTTCCCCTAAACTGACAGGCTGGGCAAGGAGAGCATTAATCCAGAGAAGCAGCCAAGAGGCCCATGGTAACTCTGGAGGAGCTGCAAAGATTCACAGCTCAAATGGGATAAGCTGTCAACAGGACAACTATTAGTCGTGCACTCTACAAATCTGACCTTTTTGGAAAAGTGGCAAGAAAGCCATAAGAAGTCCTGTTTGCAGTTTGCGAGAAGCCATATAGGGGATACAGAAAACATGTGGAAGAAGGTGCTCTGGTCAGATGAGACCAAAATTGAACTCTTTGGCCTAAAAACAAAACGCTACATGTGGCGGAAAACTAACACTGCACATCACCCTGAACTCGCCATTCCCACCGTGAAACATGGTGGTGGCAGCATCATGTTGTGGGGATTCTTTTCTTTAGTAGGGACAGGGAAACTAGCCAGAGTTGATGGGAAGATGGATATAGCCAATTACAGGGCAATCTTAGAAGAAAACCTGTTAGAGTCTGCAAAAAGCTAGAGACTGGGGCGGAGGTTCACCTTTCAGCAGGAGAAAGACCCTAAACATACAGCCAGAGCTACAATGGAATGGTTTAGATCAAAGCATCAATTCATGCATTAGAATGGCCAAGTCAAAGTCCAGACCTAAATCCAATTAAGAATCTGTGGCAAGACTTGAAAATTGCTGTTCACAGATGCTCTCCATCCAATCTGACAGAGCTTGAGCTATTTTGCAAAGAAGAATGGGCAACAATTTCACTCTCTAGATTTGCAAAGCTGGTAGTTACAGTGGGGCAAAAAAGTATTTAGTCAGCCACCAATTGTGCAAGTTCTCCCACTTAAAAAGATGAGAGAGGCCTGTAATTGGCATCATAGGTAGACCTCAACTATGAGAGACAAAATGAGAAAAAAAATCCAGACAATCACATTGGATGATTTAGAAAACATTTATTTGCAAATTATGGTGGAAAATAAGTATTTGGTCAATATCAAAAGTTCATCTCAATACTTTGTTATATATCCTTTGTTGGCAATGACCGAGGTCAAACGTTTCCTGTAAGTCTTCACAAGGTTGGCACACACTGTTGCTGGTATGTTGGCTCATTCCTCCATGCAGATCTCTTCTAAAGCAGTGATGTTTTGGGGCTATTGCTGGGCAACACGGACTTTCAACTCCCTCCAAAGGTTTTCTATGGGGTTGAGATCTGGAGACTGGCTAGGCCAGTGGTGGGCAACCTTTTTTTTCAACTGAGCCAAATCTCGCCAAAACCACGATTGAAATTTATTTTGAGAGCCACATTTTTAAAACTGAAAATACATCCCCCATATAGTAATTCATCCCCTATAGTAATTCATCCCCCATATAGTAATTCATCCCCCATAGTAATTCATCCCCCATAGTAATTCATCCCCCATATAGTAATGCATCCCCCATATAGTAATTCATCCCCCATATAGTAATTAATCCCCCATAGTAATTCATCCCCCATAGTAATTCATCCCCCATATAGTAATTCATCCCCCATATAGTAATTCATCCCCCATATAGTAATTCATCCCCCATATAGTAATTCATCCCCCATATAGTAATTCATCCCCCATAGTAATTCATCCCCCATAGTAATTCATCCCCCATATAGTAATTCATCCCCCATAGTAATTCATCCCCCATAGTAATTCATCCCCCATAGTAATTCATCCCCCATATAGTAATTCATCCCCCATAGTAATTCATCCCCCATATAGTAATTCATCCCCCATATAATAATTCATCCCCCATATAGTAATTCATCCCTCATATAGTAATTCATCCCCCATATAGTAATTCATCCCCCATATAGTAATTCATCCCCCATATAGTAATTCATCCCCCATATAGTAATTCATCCCCCATATAGTAATTCATCCCCCATATAGTAATTCATCCCCCATATAGTAATTCATCCCCCATATAGTAATTCATCCCCCATATAGTAATTCATCCCCCATATAGTAATTCATCCCCCATAGTAATTCATCCCCCATAGTAATTCATCCCCCATATAGTAATTCATCCCCCATAGTAATTCATCCCCCATACAGTAATTCATCCCCCATATAGTAATTCATCCCCCATATAGTAATTCATCCCCCCTATACTAATTCATTCCCCATATTGTGTCAATTCACTTACCTTTGCTCCGCGCGTTCCTATCGCCGTGTTCCCGCGCCGTTCCAGTCTTCAGGGCGGACTGTGAGAGGAGAGGAGTTCGTCACGCTGCCCCGCCTACATCCTGACAGACAATGTTTGCCACACTCCGCGGGCCGGATTAAAAGGTCCGCCGGGCCGTAGTTTGCACATTGCTGGGCTAGTTGCAGAGTCCTGACTTTTGGGGCGGCCACCCGAGAGAAGGGAGGGGAGCGGGCGCCCGGCACACAGAAGAGCCGCATTAAAGTGTGCAAAGAGCCGCATGTGGCTCGCGAGCCACGGCTTGCCGACCACTGGGCTAGGCCACTCCAGGACCTTGAAATGCTTCTTACAAAGCCACTCCTTCGTTGCCCGGGTGGTATGTTTGGGATCATTGTCATGTTGGAAGACCCAGCCACGTTTCATCTTCAATGTCCTTGCTGATGGATGGAGGTTTGCACTCAAAATCTCACGATACATGGCCCCATTCATTCTGTCCTGTACATGGATCAGTCGTCCTGGTCCCTTTGCGGAGAAACAGCCCCAAAGCATGATGTTGCCACCCCCATGCTTCACAGTAGGTATGGTGTTCTTTGGATGCAACTCAGCATTCTCTCTCCTCCAAAAACGACGAGTTGTGTTTCTACCAAACAGTTCTATTTTGTTTTCATCTGACCATATGACATTCTCCCAATCCTCTTCTGGATCATCCAAATGCTCTCTAGCAAACTTCAGACGGGCCCGGACATGTACTGGCTTAAGCAGGGGGACACGTCTGGCACTACAGGATCTGAGTCCCTGGCGGCGTAGTGTGTTACTGATGGCAGCCTTTGTTACGTTGGTCCCAGCTCTCTGCAGGTTATTCACTTGGTCCACCCGTGTGGTCCTGGGATTTTTGCTCACCGTTCTTGTGATCATTTTGACCCCACGGAGTGAGATCTTGCGTGGAACCCCAGATCGAGGGAGATTATCAGTGGTCTTGTATGCCTTCCATTTTCTAATTATTGCTCCTACAGTTGATTTTTTCACACCAAGCTGCTTGCCTATTGCAGATTCAGTCTTCCCAGCCTGGTGCAGGTCTACAATTTAGTTTCTGGTGTCCTTCGCTAGCTCTTTGGTCTTCACCATAGTGGAGTTTGGAGTGTGACTGTTTGAGGTTGTGGACAGGTGTCTTTTATACTGATAACACGTTCAAACAGGTGCCATTGATACAGGTAATGAGTGCAGGACAGAGGAGCCTCTTAAAGAAGAAGGTACAGGTCTGTGAGAGCCAGAAATCTTGCTTGTTTGTAGGTGACCAAATACTTATTTTCCACCATAATTTGCAAATAAATTCTTTCCAAATCAGCCAATGTGATTGTCTGGATTTTTTTTCTCATTTTGTCTCTCATAGTTGAGGTCTACCTATGATGCCAATTACAGGCCTCTCTCATCTTTTTAAGTGGGAGAACTTGCACAATTGGTGGCTGACTAAATACTTTTTTGCCCCACTGTACATGCCCAAAAGACTTGCACATATTTATTTGCAAAAAATTTTGAAAACTGTTTATCATTTTCCTTCCAATTCACAATTATGTGCCACTTTGTGTTGGTCTATCACATAAAATCCCCAAAAAATACATTTGTTTTGCTTGTAACATGACAAAATGTAGAAAATTTCAAACGGTAAGAATACTTTTTCAAGGCACTGTATAACAATCCCTGAAATTTCCCTTAACTGCTGAGAAATGTCGTTTATCCTGTCTGATGGGCAAGTCACTCAGCAGGGGATTACATGTTTTGGTTCATTACTTTGACTGTCTTCAGCCTATAGCTTTAACTTTTCTTCATGTACAATCAATCTTTCTTGATGTTTATAATGTTCCTCATTGTTCTTATTTTTTTTTCTACAGTGTGATGGGCAGTACATCCCTCTACCCAGCCTCCAGGGTATTGCAGTGTTAAACATTCCTAGTTACGCCGGTGGCACAAATTTCTGGGGTGGAACCAAAGAGGATGATGTAAGTTCAGTAGATCAAAGGAAGCCAGGCACAGTTCCATTCTATTTATTTTAGCGGTGTCATCTAGGATCTGATCACACTTTTCCTCATAGCTTTCTTGCTGTCAGACTAGAAATATACCAAACATTCCAGATACTAGCGCTATTTTAGGCATGGGAACTTTTTTCTAGCTAGCACAGGAATCTGGTCATACAAGAATATTCATTTCCTGGATTGTAGCCGTAAAATATATATCCATAGATGAGCATGAGATTACAGTTAGATAGCAGCAGAGAGGATGTGTGGTTTGTAGCATTCATTTGAAAGAAATCCACTTTTCCTACTTAAGTGAGATACACGGAATATGTAAAGTTGTTAACTGAAATATACAGAGTCCCTTTTATTTTCATTGCTTTCCTTAAAGTGTAACTCCCCTTTTGTGGGGCAAATAGTGACAATTAAAAAATAACATAGCGTATACAAATGCAACACAAGTCTTATTGTACAGTAACTGAATATTTATTATTTTTCAATCTGCAGCGTTTGAAATTTTCTGTAAAATGCAATATGACAGCCCCCCCCCCAAAAAAAAATTAATTTCCTGCTTGTGTGATTGGCTCACTGATTTTTCCAAAAGTCTGCACTAAAATACACGTCAGATTTTGGGGATCACCTGTAACAAAAATTTCATTTTTAGTGAGATACTCCCAAAGGGAAATCACATCTAAAGGGATGCAACCACTTTCCTCATTAGAGCTTTGCCTGATAATTCTGAAACCAGACAAACAGCTATTTCTTCAGAATAACAAAATGCAAAAGTCTGCAAAAAGGTATATCCACCTGCTGACTGCTCACAGTAAATATACTGCAAGTAGGTGGCAGGTACAGGCCCAGTCATGTATGTCGCCTGTGCATGGGCGCGCAGGGTGACACTCCTGCGATTGCTGTATCCTGTGTACCGATACGTCTGGGGTATTGTGATTGTTTGGTCATAGCAATCACATGATTACAGTGTAAACAAAACAGCCATGAATGGTTTCCATTTATGACTACTTAGTGTTGTGAAGTGGTGATTGGCTAACAGATATCACATGGTACCTGGCTATCTATAGCAGGGGATTAGCTGTAGCCAATCACAGCATGTTAACAGTAATTAAGCTGTCATAATCCTATTCATAACAACTGAAACTATTGCTTATAATGGCAAAAAAAAAATCCTTGATCACTTCCCCCAGAGTAGTACACTGTCACTATGGTGACACCGAACTACTGATTGTATTAAAAAAAAAAAGTTAAAGAAAAAAAAAGTTTAAAAAATTTAACATATTGTATTTACATGCTGTCATCAGTCAGTATCCCTGATCACCGCCAATGTACTGGTGACAGTATGTAAAAGAAAAAAAAAGTGAAACCAAAAACAAATTTTTATTTTAATTCGTTTTCCAAAAAATTATGGCAAAAAATTACAACTTCAAAAAACTTACCATGTCTCTTACTAAATACAGGTTTGATCAATTTTACATTTTTAGTATCAGCCAAAAGTGGAGTTAATATAAATTTTGATATCGCATTTAGCAAGAAAATTATGAGGAACATTAATAGTGTTTCTGGAGGTTTCTGTTTAATGGTCAGTTCACACCAGATCATGGTGTGGAAAAGGCATTTTGCATGTGCATTTCCTGTACCACATTAAAATTGTACTGCCTCTATCTGCTGTGGTTACCAGTATGTTGTTAACAGCACCCCAAGCACAGATCTCAACTGCACTGCATTTGTGGACACCAAATCACATGGTTCTGCAGTATCATGCTATTTGGTGCTGCACGTTTTTCAAAAGTAGAGCAAACACTGCTTTTGTACATTCAAGTGCGATTTGCAGCCCATTCATCAAATGAATGGGCTGCCAAATTTCACTTTAGTGGAATGCACAAGAATCACACAGGAGCATGGACCATGTTGTTGTGCAATTATGGTGTGAACTGGCCCAAAAATGTTTGAAACATTATATAATTAAGATTTATTTTTTTTTTGGTTCTATTTCATGTTCTGTATCAGGAAAAAATAGGTATTGTACAAGAAATACTAATTATGGAAACAGACTATTGTTACCACCCTTTCGTAAAGAACACAAAGTTTAGGTGCAGGTGGTAATTTTCTGATTTAGTATCTGTAGCCCAAATTGGGTTAAAGATTTTTTTTAATACTTCGGGTAAAAAATATAATCTAGTGCTGACACAAAACAATTATAGCAATAAAGCTTCACAGCAGTGCCTGTTTTATAAGTGGATTGGAGTTTACGCTTTCTAAATGTTAGATTTAGAAATAAATATAGTGCCTACCTATTTATGTATTTATTTGTTTTAAGTGTATTTCACTATTTTGGGGCAGCTGATAAATTGCCGGCTTAGTGCAGGCATTATTCACTATTGTTTGATTTATTCACCTATCTAGGCGCCATAATATTGCTTTTTCACATATTAGATTTAGACACTTTGCCCTTTGGCTTACTGCCATTTTTGGAACCAAACCCGTATAGATCTTGCCCTGTGTATTGAACATATAGGAACATTTTTAATAGATTAGAAGGACATTAAGGGGAAGTTTTGCTAAAACTAAAGAGTGCAAAATCTGGTGCAGCTCTGCATAGAAACCAATTAGCTTTCAGGTTTTATTGTCAAAGCTTAATTGAACAAGCTAAAGTTAGAAGCTGATTGGCTACCTTGCTCACCTGCACCAGAGTTTGCAGTTTTAGTAAATCAGCCCCTAAGCAAGCTACCTTCTAAATAAAAATGCTGTCAAAAATGTGAAATGTGATTAGTTGCTCAGGGTGACTACATACCATTGCTCATCCAATGCTACTGTGTATAAAACGTCTTTGTATTTACACGTATGGGAAACATTTATGCTCTTGTGACCTAAATATATTTGACATTCCTAGATATTCGGTGCTCCCTCATTTGATGATAAGATTTTAGAAGTGGTGGCAGTATTTGGGAGCATGCAAATGGCAGTTTCCAGGGTGATCAAGCTCCAGCATCATAGGATAGCTCAGGTGAGTGTTATACTATAGTTTACATCAGAGTGCTCTCCCTAGATATTTTTTTTTCAGCCAGGTGAGATAAAAAAAAATTAGTCAGGTGATCCATAGGTAATGGGGGCAGCTTACTAAGACAGAGAAATTGAAATGCAAATGTTTATGAAATCTATATTTTCAGTAAAAAAAATGGCTTGCCAAGAACTACAATAAATTGTAAGTAGGCAACAAAAAACATTTTTTTTTTCAATAAATATTAATTTTTCAAATCATATACAGATCATTTCAACATTTCTATTAAAATAATTATCAAAACCGTATTTTCTCCTTATATAATTTATTTATATATAACTTCCTTTTCTTACCATCCCCCCTCCCATAACCCCCACCTCTATCCCCCTATCCCCTCCCCTCCCCTCTCCCTCCCACGCTCCACATTTTCTCTTCTCTCATTAACTCCATATTATTCTGTTGTTCCTATACCCAATTCTAAACCCACTTCCAGGGATATTATCTCTTCATATATTTCACCTTTTCTCTATATTCTTCCCAGCCTTTCCATTTTTTATTATACATCTCCAACTTGTCCTCATGCGTATAGTACAATCTTTCTGTCCCAGAAATCTGATTTACTCTACCCATCCAATCCTCAGTTGGCACCTCTCTTTTCTTCCAGAACCTGGGTATCAGGCTCTTTGCTGCGGTAAAGTAATGCCATATCCCCGAACTCTTATATGCTTTCACTGAGAGTTCTGAGATATGGAGGAGACATAGTTCTGGATCTAATCCTATATTGATTTTGGTAATTTTCCCTATCAAATAAACTATCCTTCGCCAGAACACCTGTATTTCTGGACACTCCCACCACATATGATACCACGTGCCCACCTCTCCGCAACCTCTCCAACACATCTGTGAAATTTCTGTATTCATCTTGTGCTCCACGTTAGGGGTAATGTGCCATCTATTCAAACACTTATAATTTATTTCTACTTCCCTCATACTAATATTTTCGTGAATTAATGTGAGCATTTTCCTCTGCTCCTCCTCCTCTATTTTTCTTCCCATATCTCTTTCCCATTTCTCTGTGTGCATTAATTTTGTGTCGGTGTCAAGTTCCATTAGTATCTCGTGTATTTTTGCCGTTCCGTGTCTACCATTTCCCCGTGACTCAAATATTCTCTCAAATGGATTCCAGTCTTTTCTAGTTCTTATAGGCTTTGGAAGGCTCTCAAAAAAGTACTTCAGTTGGTAATATCTTAGTCTATCCATCTTATTAAAGACTTCTCCCTTTCTTTCCTCCATATCCTTGTATGACCCGATTTCCTCTCCTACCATTATATCTCTCAATTGCGCCTCCTGTTTTATAATCCATTTCCCTGCTATGCTATCCTTACCCGGAATGAAATATTTTGTCTTCCTAAGTGGTATTAATTGTGAATTAAAAACCCACCCCTTTTGTCTGTGTAATAAATCCCATTCTTTTAAAACATTACGAGTGTACGTGCTAGTGCTCTCCTCTAATTCCCTATATTGTGCGGGTACCCAAATTCTTTTACTTAAACTTATTCCACTCGGTGCTTTCTCAATTTTAACCCAACTTTTCTCTGGATTATGAATCCAGTCGAAGATTCTCGCGATAGTCCCCGCTTTGTAATATCTCCTAAAATCTGGTACCCCCAATCCTCCTCTTTCTTTACTTCTAGTCAACGTTTCATAACCTATTCTAGGCTTTTTATTCCTCCATATACATTTTATTATCATTTTTCTAAGTTCTTTAAAATATGCCTCTGGGAGTTTGATTGGGATCATTTGAAATTTGTATAATACTTTGGGGACAATTACCATCTTTATCAAGTTTATGCGACCTATCCAGGATGGGTTTCTATTTCCCACTCTCCTCAGCTCCTCCTTAATCTCATTTAATAATGCTATATAATTGGCTTTATATAGGTTCTTAATTGAGGCTGATAGTTTTATTCCTAGATATTTTAATTCTTTGTCTCTCCAAAGGAAAGGGAATTCCTCTTGTAATTTTTCCTTTTCGCTGTTTTTAAGGTTTATGTTTAAGATTTCGGTCTTTGTCGGGTTAATTTTCAGGTTCGACAGTTCTCCATACTCCCTCAATGCTTTCATTAAATTTGGAAGTGATGTTCTGGGGTTTCCAACATAAAACATCAGATCGTCCGCATAAGCCACTACCTTATGTTCTCTGTCTCCTATCTTTATTCCTTTTATGCCTATGTTCTTCCTAATCATGGACAGTAAGGGCTCCAGTGATAACATATATAACAATGGAGACAATAAACATCCCTGTCTTGTACCATTTGACATCTTAAAATACTCCAATCTTCCTCCATTTACCATTATGGTAGCGGTAGGACCTCCTATATAACTCTCCAATCCACCCTCTCATTCTATCTTCCATTCCTAACGCTTCCAGGGTATCCATCATAAAACCCCAACTCACTCTGTCGAATGCCTTCTCAGCATCTATCGACATCCGTATCATTGGGGTTTTCCCTTTTTTACCCTCCTGTATAAGCAACAGTGATCTCAAAGCATTATCTCTACCCTCTCTTCCTGAGACAAACCCCCACCTGGTCTCTATGTATCCACTCCGGCATCAGCTCTTTCAGTCTATTTGCCAGAACCTTTGCATATATTTTAGTGTCTACATTCAACAGCGCTATTGGTCGATAACTTGCACATTGCGCGGGGTCTTTATCTTCCTTCCGTATCAATACTATATTAGTCTGTAAAGATTCTCCCCTTATCTCCATCCCATTCCCCAAGGCGTTCATGTAAATCTTCATCTTTGGTATTAAAAGCTCTTTATATTTTTTATAGTATTTAACTGTATATCCATCCGGACCCAGACTTTTCCCTCCCGCCATGCTTTTTAACGCTATTTTTATTTCCTCTGAAGTTATTTCTGCCTCTAAAGAGTTCAGTTGTGTTTCTCTTAATTTCGGTAGGCCTGCGTCCTCTAGGTATGTCTTTTCCCTCTATTTACTGTTTTCGTTTTCTTAAACGTGTCCTGAGGTATGATATTATACAGCTCATTATAATACTCTTTAAATATTCTAGCAATATCCTTGGTTGAGTGTACAAATTCCCCCTTGGGATTTCTTATTTTCTCAATATAATTTCTATTTTTCTTCTTTCTTAAAGTTCTCATAAAATACTTTCCCGGCCTATCTCCCCATCTATACCTTTCACATGTTATTTTATTAAAGACTCCTTCTTTTTTCCTCCTCCATTACATTCTCTAATTCTTCTTTCTTAACAGCTGCATTATCTCCTTCGATCTTTCCCTTTTATGCACCTGTTCAAGATCATACATTTCATTTAATAATCTATTTATCTTTTCTCTCCTTTCTTTTTTTTTTTTTTGCCCTCATTGCAATGAGCAGACCTCTGATGTAGGCTTTATGTGCTTCCCACACCGTTGCAACCGACACATCCTCTTTCATTCTCTTCAAAAAACCATTCAATTTCCCTCTCAATTCTTTGACCAATCTCTTCATCCATGAGAAGTGCCTCATTCAACCGCCATACATATCCTTCTCTCCCCTCTCTACCCCATCTTAACTTCATTGCAACTGGGGCATGATCCGACAGGGTGCTTCCTCCAATTTTTACTTCCACTACCAACTCTATCATTCGATGTTCTACTAATATGTAATCTAATCTAGAATAAGTCTCATGTACATGCGCTAAGCAGAGTAATGCGATTTTAATGCGGACGATGGCGGCGGCGGAGAGCTCGTGCTAGGAGCTCTTGCAACGAGCCTTCCCTGACCGACCCCCCCTATTTTCGGCCTCAATTCCCCCCAGCGGTGTGAAGCCCTAGATGGCGGAGACATACCTCGGCCGGATGGGCTTACCTTGATGGGCAGCGGTGCACGGTTGGAGGAGCCGGAGAGCAGTGGAGAGAGACTGGGACGCTGAGCCTGGTTGCTGGGAGACGAGGAGGCGCGGCCGGGACACGTGACCAGCCGCGGTGCATCCCTGGGAAGCAGGGACGCCGGCTGGCCGAAGGCTGACAGGAGGAAGGAGAGTCGGATGAAAGTGGAAGCCGGCTGCCTCCTCAATGTGACTGGGAGACGCTCACTGCTGCCTAAACCCCCCCTGGCTGGCTGTCCGTGCCTGGGCCTGGTGGACCCAGGAATCCCAGGAAACCCATCCTGCCTCCCTGGGACGGATCCTAAGGAGGAAAGGAGTGAGAGAGGAAAGGGGAGAAAGGAGAGAAAGAAAGAAGAAAGAAAAGGGAAAGAAAAATAATACAGCATTGGAAACCCTGAGGAATCCCCCCCCCCCCCCCCCCCCCCAGGACTGAGCAGCAGTGATGGCCCTCCGCATAAGCATGGAACCACCGTCCTGAGAAGGGAAGGGTGAGTGAGAGCTACTGGGGGCTTATTGTGTTGGGGACCCCTGAGTGACATAGGAGACCAGGTAATGAAAGAGGGGAGGGGAGGATTCCCAGGGATTGGAAGAGAAGAAGAGAGGAGGCCCAGGTGTCCTAGGAAAATAAAACATAAAAAATCGCAAGTGTGCTTAGTCCAGCAATTATAAAGGAGAAGTATAATCCCATCTTGAGGATACAGAAAGAAAAAATTATTAAAAGAAATTTACAGAGGATATGAAGAATAAAGGTCCCAAGGTAGCAGGGCCCAAAGGGTCTCAAACAGGAACAATAAAGAAATTCACATCATATGGAAATATTACGCCAGAAAGGGCCCACTGCGCAAGCACAAAAGGGGAAATGGACACTAGTTCAGGTAATAGTCCGAGATTATCATTGGGCATGAATAGCAGCTGCAGCCAACAAATAGAGGATGGCCCGGGAAAAAGAGAATCAGATGGGGAACTACAAGCACCAAATAAGAAGGAGATGATAGAAATGTTTCAGAATTTGGAAAAAATGATAAAACATGAAATGACAGCTATTCGAAATGACCTAGAGCACCTGCTATTAAGAATAGAGGAAACAGAGGAGAAAGTTAAAATCCAGGCCCAAAACATTGACAATTTAAGGAAAAAAATAAATCAATTGGAAAACACCCAGAAAAAATTGACCTATAGGATGGAAGTCCAAGAAAACAAAGAAAGAAGGTGTAACCTTAGGGTACGAGGAATTCCAGAGTCTGCAAAAGGCGAAACACTATATGAACTAGTGAAAAAAATCTTGAACTCCATAAGAGATGGACCAGAAACAGACGGGATCAAATTAGATGGAGTGTTTCGAATAGGAATGCTTAAACAGGCTACTGAGAAGGAAAGACCGAGAGACATAATTGTCCAGTTCCAAAAATTTGGGGTCAAAGATGAGATTTGGAAGAAGACCAAGGGAAGATCATTAATTAAGTATGGAGATTTGACTATTCAAATTTATGCGGACTTAACAGTAAAGACCCTATGGAGAAGGAGATCCCTGAGACCCCTGTTGGAGCAAATGAGGAAAGAGAATGTGCAGTATAGATGGGGTATCTCAGCATCTCTAATTGGCTGGAAAAATGGGGTCACAGCCTATTTGAGATTTCCGGAGGAACGAAGAGACTTTTGCGAGAGACTGGATTTGCAAAGAATGGAGATAGCGGGGTGGGAAGAAGAAGAAGATAAAGGAGATATAGATGTTTCAAGAAAAGAGGACTGGCAGCGGGTCGGGGGGAGGGGGAGGAAGACTTTGGGGTTGGGGAGGGAAAGGAGGGAGAATTAAGTAGAAATTGTGTGTTTTTTTTTTTTTTTCCCCACTTCCATCTCTCGCCCCTGGTCTCTCCCCTCCGGATGTCGAGGTCCTTTAGAACGCTCTGGTGAAGGGAGGGAAGTAAAGATTCTTCTTGAGCCTGGAGGATAGAGAGAGGAGATTTTGGGGGGGTCGGAGGAGAGGCAAGCCGTCCATGGGCGGAGCTTACGCCCTAAGTTTTAAATCAAAGGTGGAAACAGATCCACAAATGATTTGTAGGCAGTTTATAGGCCTAAAAACGGGTAGGGGAAAAAAAGGGGGGAAGGGATGGGGGGTGGGAGATGGGTGTCGGGTGGGAGGATGAGGGGGGAGGGGAGGTGGGGTTAAAATACTGCACGATAGAAGGGCCTAATAGGAAGAGGTATAGTAGAAGAGAGATAGACAGATTAAAGAAGGATGGAAGAAATACAGGTTATAACATATAATGTGAACGGGTTGAACTGTCCTGGGAAAAGATTTAAGTTGTTTAAAGAGTTGCACCATAGGGCAACGTCAGTGGTATTTTTACAGGAAACACATTTTGAGATAAAGTCAAATGTGAAATTAAAATCTAAATATTATCCAACATGGTACTACGCTGACTCCCCAATTAAAAGAGCAAAAGGAGTGGCAATAGGGTTGGCAAAGAACATGAGATTTGAACTGGAGGATAGAAGAACTTATCCGGAGGGGAGATTCCTGTTTTTGAAAGGTATATTACAGGGAATCTAGTGTACATTAGCCAATATATATTGCCCCAACAAAAAGCCGGAGAACTATTTGAAGGGCCTGTTGAAAAAACTGATGGACTTTAAAAAAGGGCGTTTGATAGTAGCAGGAGACTTAAATCTCTGTATGGATCCCCAAAAGGATGCAACCTCCCCTGTGCGGAGAGAGGGGGGTGGGTCTCTGAGAGCTTTGAAGAAAGCGATTCACGAGTACCAACTGGTGGACACTTGGAGAATAATGCATATGAGAGACAGAGACTACACCTTCTTCTCTAAGGCACATGAGATATATTCGAGGTTGGATTATATTTTAATAGATCATCAACTCATAGAGTTATTGGTTAAAATAGAAATAGAGATGAGTACATTCTCGGACCATGCCCCTGTCACAATGAAAATGGGATGGGGAAGACGGTGGACGGGAGGTTTAGGATGGAGGTTAAATGAGGCCCTTCTTATGGATGAGGACATAGTGCAGAAGATTGGGGAAGAGATCAAGTTATATTTTAAGGAGAATGAGACAGAGGAAGTATCGTCAGCCACAGTATGGGAAAGCCACAAGGCATATATAAGAGGTATCCTGATTGCGATGGGAGCAAGGAAGAAAAGAGAAAGAAGAGAGAGGGTTAGTGGGTTCCTAAAAGACATCCTGGATCTAGAGCAGATACAAAAGAAGAAAATAACAAGAGAAATAGGACAGAAATTAATGGATAAAAAAGATGAATTAGAGAGATTGATGGACGAAGAGAGGAGAAGGGTATATAATAAAGTACTAAATGAAAGATATAGATGGGGCGACAGACCAGGAAAATACTTAATGAGAGCTCTGAGTAAAAAGAAAAATAGAAATTATATAGAAAGGATAAAAAACCCTAAAGGAGAGTTGGTTTATTCAACCAAAGACATTATTAACGTGTTCACGGAATACTATAGAAAACTGTATAATATCAGTCCCCATGGCTCTTCAAAGGAAAATGTAAAGGATATTAACGAAAAAAGGATGATATATTTAAAAAATGCAGGATTACCAAAGTTAAGTGAAATACAATTGAACACCTTGGACGCGGAAATTTCCCAGGATGAAATAAAAGTAGCATTAAGAAGTACAGGGGGTGGAAAAAGTCCAGGACCGGATGGGTATACAGTTAAGTACTATAAAAAATATAGTGAAATATTGTTACCTAAGCTGAAGTATATGAACGACCTGGGAGGAGGGATGGAGGGGAGAAGAGAATCTCTTCAGGCCCATGTTGTACTCATTCCCAGTGTTCTAGCTATAGACCAATTTCATTATTGAACACCGATACTAAGTTGTACGCAAAGGTTCTAGCAAATAGGCTGAAAGATCTAATGCCTGAATGGATTCACGGAGATCAGGTGGGCTTTGTCCCAGGGAGAGAGGGTAGAGACAACGGGTTGAGAACACTGATGCTCATTCAGAAAAGTAGAAAAGGGAAGGCCCCGACGGTACTATTGTCGATTGATGCCGAAAAGGCGTTTGATAGAGTGGACTGGGGCTTCATGATGGACAACTTAGAAGTGTTGGGGATTGGAGAGAGAATGCGTGAGTGGATAGGTAAATTATATAGGGAGCCCACCGCAATTATCACGGTAAATGGGGAGAGGTCGGAATCCATTGGAATGTCCAATGGAACAAGACAGGGCTGCCCACTGTCCCCCTTGCTGTTTGTTCTCTCATTGGAACCCCTGTTGTCTACGATAAGGAATAGTGGAGCGGTAAAGGGAATCCAGATAGAAAATACAGAGCATAAAGTAGCGGCCTTTGCGGACGACTTATTGTTTTATGTAGACAACCCTCGAATAACATTACCAAATATAATGAAGATCTTGAAGGAATATGGCGATCTATCAAATTTAAAAATTAATCCAACAAAAACAGAGATCTTGAACATCAACGTACCAAAGAGTGAAAAGGAAAAGCTACAAAAAGAGTTCCCCTTTACATGGAGAGAAAAAGATTTAAAATATCTTGGAATAAAACTTGCTATCTCATATAAACAACTGTATAGATTAAACTATATTTCTTTGATAAATGAGATTAAGGAAGAATTAAAAATATTAGAAGGTGGAAACCCATCATGGATAGGACGTATAAACCTAGTTAAAATGGTAATCATACCTAAAATACTGTATAGATTCCAAATGGTCCCAATTAAACTCCCAGAGGTGTTTTTTAAGATAATGAAAAAAATGTTAATAAGATATATCTGGAGGAACAAAAAATCAAGAATATCATATGAAATATTGAGTAGAACTAAAGAGAAAGGGGGAATGGGACTACCTGATGTCAAGAGATACTATAAAGCAGTAATTTTAGCAAGAATTTATGATTGGACATTCAACCACAAGGGGAAGAGTTGGGTAAAAATTGAAAACGAATTGAGTGGGATTAGTTTGAGTAAGATGATATGGGTTCCAGCACATCTTAGAAGAGTTAAAGAAAGCACAAGTATTTACACTTTAAATGTTTTAAGGGTATGGGATAATTTACACAAAAGTAGGAAATGGGAATTCAATTCTATATTAATGCCCCTTGTAAATTCTGATTATTTCCCCCCAGGAAAGGATGAGATATCTGGTAGATGGTTTAAAAGGGAAGATATCCAACTGAGAGATGTACTGGTAGAGGGGGAATTGAGACCATTTAAAGAATTAAAAGAGAAGAAGGGAGAAAGTTTTATTGGAATAGACGAGTGGAAATATCATCAGTTAAAATGCTTTATTGGAAAACTACCAAAACCCCTGAGATTAAAAAAGGATTGGAATATGTTTGAAAGGTTGTTGGAAACACGTAGAGATGGGAAACACGGAATTGCCAAAGTTTATAGAATACTCACAGAATTAGACACAGACACAAAGTTAATTTTTATAACAAAATGGGAAAGAGATATGGAGGTGGTGTTAGACGAGGACCAACAGAACAAGATATATAGATTGATACACGAGAATGTTGGTATGAGAGACGTGGAGATTAACTATAAATGTTTGACACGATGGCATATCACACCGAGTATTGAGCACAAGATGAGGGGGGAGAATTCTAAAATGTGTTGGAGAGGTTGTGGGGAGGAGGGCACGGTGTTTCACATTTGGTGGCAATGTCCGAAAATTCAGGCTTTCTGGAAGATAATAGTTAACTCAATAGAAATAATAACTGGAAATGACATAGGGTTAGACCCAACGATATGTCTCCTACATAGTGTTGGGATCACAGTAAATAAATATAAAGAATCAGGCGTATGGTACTATTTAAATGCTGCAAAGGGGTTGATACCCAAGTTCTGGCAAAAATCAGAGGTGCCGAAGGAGGAAGACTGGATCAACAGAGTAAATCAGATAAGTAGAATGGAAAAATCTTACTATATGCAGGAAGATAGGATGGAAATATACTATACAAGATGGGAAAAATGGGAAAAATCAGGACTGAAAGAGAAGTATAGAAAACTATAAATTAAGAAACTATTGGGCCTCGAGAGAGTATAGAACGTGCAAAGGGGAGGGAGGGGGAAGGGGGGTGGGAAAGGGTTGGGAGGGGAGGGAAAGAAAATATTTATTAGAAGGGGCAAGGTAGAAATGTATGGAATATTTATATGTATTGTTATTTCTTCTTATGGAATTTTTTTTGTAAAAAATGAAAAACTAATAAATATTTAAATGAAAAAAAAAAAAAAAAAAAGAGTCTCATGTACATGCGAAAAAGTATAATCTCTCTCCTTCATATTCCTAATTCTCTAGATGTCCACCAGTTGACACTCGTGCAACAGTTTCTTTAACATTCTCAAGGACTTGCTTTCCTCCCTCCTCACACAGGAAGTAGTGTCCATACGCGGGTCCATACAGATGTTAAAGTCTCCCGCTACTATCATACACCCTCTTTTAAAATCCATCAATCTCTTCAACACTTCTCTCATAAACATCTCCGGCCTCTTATTTGGACTGTATATGTTTGCTATTGTACACTCAGTTCCCTGTAATTTACCTCTCAAAAATAAAAACCTTCCCTCCAGATCCATTAATCTCTCCTCCACCTCAAACCTAATATTCTTTGCAAAGCCTATAGCAACTCCTTTTGCTCTTTTAATTGGTGAGTCCGCATAAAACCATGTTGGAAAATGTCTAGTCCTCAATCTAACCTTTGACTCTATCTCTAAGTGTGTTTCCTGCAGAAATACCACTGAGGATTTTCTATGTTGTAGTTCTTTAAATAACCTAAATCTCTTTCCTGGACAGCTTAACCCTTTTACATAACACAAAAACATTTTAATTGGCTCCAGTATAAAAAATTAAATTGGCATTAGTTTGATGTGCTAGCGAAGTGCTCCCAAGATGGCTGCCTCACCAATTTGATAAGTGCTGAGAGTCCCCAAAGAGAAACATTGGTATTTTTAAAAAAAAATGCATGGACATACCATTGGATGTTTAGGTATATGCATGTGTCCAAAATGAATGTGGCGTGTATTGTATTTTTATGTGTGGGTTGCCTATCATTGCTATTGCAACGGGAGCTGTCAAGCTACCTATATGATAGTATAAACACTGTTTAGGGACTGACAGGTGCTCTTTATGGTGACATTAGGGTTTTTTTTAGACTCTTGATGCCTCCTCTACCTCCAGCTACACAAAGAGTCCCTGATGTGCAGTTTACCCTGCCACTGCAGCTGGGATTTAGGACACCTGCTTTCTATCCTATTTTTGTGCCAAAAGCCAGGATAAGTCGCTTAACAAAAACCCCTAGGAAGAAAACTGATGATAAACTGTAACCAACCTTTTTAGCTCCAAGGAGCAGGGCCCTCCTATCCCTCTTGTATTGAACTGTATTGTTGCTGTATTGTCTCCCTTTATACTGTAAAGTGCTGAGCAAACTATTGGTGGTATATAAATCCTGTGTAATAATAATAATAATTTTGCCAAGAGATGCTGTAGGGACAATGGAGTATTTTTGGGGTTTTTTTTGCCTTTGGACATCTGACTTATACAAGTCATTGTTTAACAGGTAGCATAAACCAAAGCAATCCATTATGACAGTGTCCATTGTAAAATTACCATTAAATTGTTACTAAACCCACAACAGTAAAATCAGTCTGTATATACAGTAAAGCATGCTTGTTATACTCACTGTGGAACCTAAGGGGTTAATCCTCTGCATTGTGTAAAAATGCTGTTTAATGCTGACTTCTCTGATCCTCCCCTTCTTCTAGTGTTCCCCTCTTATCTCTTGATAAGACATATCGTATGTAGACACTCTGCACATGCTCAGTTTGGTGTGTATTGCTAGAGGGGTTTTTTTCTTGGGAGAGTGCATGTGATCAGCACGGGACCAATCAGCACTTTCCAGACAGAGGTCAGGGGTTCTGCATCCTCCTAGAGCAGAATGAAAACTCCTCCTACAAGCTTTAACCAGTGCTCTGCTGGACACTTATAGAAGTGACAAGCCTGCTATATACTGCTGATGGGAAAAGGTATTTAGCAGTTTATATATACTAAAATAATTGCATTTCCATGTTCTGTGTACTGTGTGAGACCAGATATAGTGAGTGCAGGGTCCTGTGTTTAGTAACACTTTAAAGTGGTTGTAAAGGCTGAAGGTTTTCATTTTACCTTCATCCATTCTATTTTCAGAAATGTTGGTAATATTCCTAATGTCATTTGAGAGCCACACATTATATTTTGGCCAGAAGTTGAGTACAGTTGGTCTAGGCAATACATCTATTGCATCTGTTGCTTGTTTCCTAGTGCCGGTCTGTAAAGATCA